>NC_141547.1:1210000-1570000 GCF_021556685.1 Rattus norvegicus
GGAAAAACCTAATTCGACCCATCATTTCTGAAACAAAATATCCTCTTTTTCTAGTAAGATGCAGTTTCATTAAGTGAGTAGGCAGATTACCTGAAAGTTGAACATTTCATCAGCTGAAGCGTTCATGATGTTACAGATCTGGAAAGTAAGAGAAGCAGTTTCACGCTGAGCAACTGAGCACACACCCACAAACACTAACCTACTTAGCCTTGCCTATAACAGAGGAGCTTCTAACTGGGCAACGTAAGCAGCAGCTGGCAGGAAGGGCTAACAGGAGGTAGCAGGCCAGCATGCACCATGGCACTGGCAAGTACAGGCCAAGGCCTGGAGAGGGACACTCACAAAGCCACTTTCTGCCACATAGGTGGGAAGGCCACTGGTCAGGGCCCAGTGATCAGCTGGAGGTGTGCTGTGCGAAAAGAACAGAGGTTAGAGGAATGGATGCTTGGACTGTTAGATGAAACAATACATGAGTTCGCTTTATGCCCTTCTCTGAGCTCAGGTGGGATGAAACTAGGAAGCGGATGAGGATGGGAGGAGGTCAGGATGAGCTGGCTAGCTTCCTTCCATTCCGCCGTGCTCAAACTCCTCATTTTGCAGAGTCTCCTTCCCTACTAGAGACTCCTGACTTCAGTTGGCCTCTGGAGACTGAGGGATGACTACCTGTTCTCCATTCATGATACCTCAATTCCCCACTGCCTGCCTGGAGCCTGCTTGGGAGTTGACAGGGTTATAGTTCATGAGGCTATTGGTCACATAATCATAGGACCGCTGTCCCTCTAGGGCAGAACTCTGCGCTAGACTTTACTTTGGGGTGTGATGATGGCCTCACATCCTGAGGGTTTCACCTCCAAGCCTGGGATGGTGGCGTTTCCGCTGATGAGGCCACCTGGACAGCTCACCTGACTCCCTAGATATGTGTTTCAGATACCTGAGTGCCTTAAGCCACTTCCCTATTCATCTGCCCATGTTCCTACTCTCTGTTCTGGGAAGGCTCTGCTGGCTCCATATAAAAGCCCCAGATGGGCTGGAGAGTTGGCTCAGCGGTTAAGAGCACACTGACTGCTCTTCGAGAGATCCAATTCCCAGCACCCACATGGTGGTTCACAACCACCTGTAATGGGATCTGATACCCTCTTCTGGTGTGTCTGAAGACAGCTACAGTGCACTCATATCAATAAAATAAACCTTGGCTGGTGAGATGGCTCAGCAGTTAAGAGCAAAGGTTGCTCTCTCAGAGGTCCGAGTTCAATTCTCAGCAACTACATGGTGGCTCATAAGGTTATCTGATGCCCTCTTCTGGCCTGTGGGTGTATATGCAGCAGAGCGCGCATACATTCAATAAATTAAAAATAAAATAAATCTTTTTCTAAAAAGCCCAAGAGATGGCTACTCAGGAGGTTGTGTTTGTGGATGGTCCCACCCTGGGGTGAGCCACTTGTCAAAACCCCAGCACTTACGGAATGACTTTGATGTCTTCTTTGCCATGGAGGATATAATCAATGACTTTGTAGAAGACAATTTCCTGGGAAACAAAACACATCAGTGTAGGGATTCCTGGTCAGCTTCTCAATGGAGTCTTTTTTTAAGGGAAAAGAGATCGGCACCCACCCAGACATCCATGCACAAAGATGTCATATGTACATCATTCAGTAGTTACACATGTACAATGTATAGTCTATGTGTGTATACCTCTCCCTCTCCCTCCCCCCCCTCGCACTCATACTTATAGATACACTCATAGATCTATCTTTCCTGTATCCCATTTACCTTCACACCCACTGGGCCCATACTCCACATAGACACTAAAACTCATGTGTAAGCACATCACAGTATTTATAGGAGCTCTGGAAAGCTAAAGCAGACCTAGAGAATCCATCATCACTGTGGCAGTGCAACCTGATGAGAGTAGATAGGTGCTTGGGGCTACACTATTTCCCCGTCCCCGAGTTCGACCCAGGCTGGCCAGACTGTGAGGTAGTTGTCACCTATCAGCCTGACTTACCCGGCCATCTGGTGTTCGTGGGCCCGAGTATGGCTGGGCTTCCCCCATCAGCACAGGCCACACATCAAAGAATTCCTGGAAAGAGAAGAGGAGAGACGGGAACGCTCAGCTTATGAGCTGGTCACGCCGGGGAGGAGGGGCCTGAGAGTTTGAGACCTCACCTTCTCCTTGGTCATGTCCAGGAGGCCCACTGAGTACCGGTCACAGTTTAGATAGGCCCGGACAGTGTAGAAGGCCTTGTGGAACTGTCTTTCAATGTCTGTCAGTTCTTCAAATACCTTATTGGCTGACCAGAGAAGCACCTGGAGGGGTAAAACACATGTTGGCCCTACCTGTCTGGCCTCAGAAGCCTTGGGATCCACTCAGATTTGGTACCATAAACACTTCAAGCTTAATTCATACAGGATGCCCCACTGGCCCTGAACCCAGGAGGACACTGATTGATGGTGTGTTACTCAAGGTTTACTGTGAACAGTCTTACCTGTGTCTTGACCCAGAGGGGCCCTGGAAACTCACTGCTTGGGAAGTTCTCTAGGCTTGCTTAGGCTACAACTGTGACTCTTACTACCTATCACTGGCCTCCTGCTCAGTGAATGAGCCAATGGGTGGAAAATGAAGTCACTGTGAACTTAAAAGACAAAGATTCAAGTAACCATTCCCACCCACTCTGCAGTTAGGTAGCCCAAGGAGCACCATGGTTTGCACTGTAAACAGCAGGTCCTCTTGTGTCTCGGCAGGGTGAATTTGAAAGTGACTATTTTGTTAATACCTACACAGGTCCTTGGCCAGACCAGATTCGGGAATCTTCTTTCACAAGCCTAGGCCATGGTTCTCAAGCACAAGTTCCTGGAATGTATACCAACAGCCCTGTCAGTCCTCAGACTCACATTAGGCCTGATTCACAGAAGAGGCCCTTCTCCATGGGTCTTCCTTGGTGGCTTCTTCCTGTCACTTCTGGGAGCTGATGAACTTATAGCCCTCCTAGTAGGAGGTAACTCTTCCCAGGCTCCATCTTCCTGGGGTGACCCAGCCTCTGTTGCTGTAGAAGCAGCCCTGTCAATCTTTGCACCTTGGCCTCTGACTCCCATGAGTTCACAAGCTCACACTCGACAATTTCCACACTACTTGCAGTTTTCCAGGAGATATGAATCTTGACGGCCTCAGGACTGCATTTTCACCTTCACATCAGCAGCCCAGATCTGGACATCTTAAACCACAGTGAGATCCTGGTCTTAGCTGTCCCAGGGACACCTCTGCCTCTAATACTCTGGCCCTGCCTCATTCGTGGGTGATTTCTGGTCACCACTTATACACCTCATGCTTTCCCATGACAAAGCCAAGGCCACAACTTGGAAGTTTGGCCACTGTGCTTTGATAGTCTTGGGACCATCAAAAAGAAAGGAACATGGGCTCCTGTTCGTAGGATGTGCAGATACAAAGAACAGTGACATTTGCTGTGTCTCAAAAGGATGTGTGTGTGTGTGTGTGTGTGTGTGTGTGTGTGAATCTCCCTCTCTGTCCCTGTGTGTGTAAATCCCCCATATGTGTGAATCTCTCTCTGTCTCTGTCTCTGTCTGTCTCTGTCTCTGTCTGTCTCTGTCTCTGTCTCTGTCTGTCTGTCTGTCTGTCTGTCTGTCTCTCTGTCTGTCTCTCTGTCTCTCTGTCTCTCTGTCTCTCTCTCTGTCTCTCTGTCTCTGTCTCTGCCTCTGTCTCTCTCTCTCTCTCTCTCTCTGTGTGTGTAGAAAGAGCAGGTAAGCCTATATGCATGTGTGAGTGTGAGTGTAAGTAAATGAGTGTTGAGTGTGAGCATTGAATGTGCGATTGAATGAGCAGGTATTTGGATCACTCATGCCTCTGTCCCATAGATATTCCCTGAGCTTGCTTCCTTGCTTCCTTTCGATTTATTTGTTTTAATTTTATGAGTACACTGTAGCTGTCTTCAGACACACCAGAAGAGAGCATCAGATCCCATTACAGATAGTTGTGAGCCACCACGTGGGTGCTGGGAATTGAACTCAGGACCTCTGGAAGAGAAGTCAGTGCTCTTAACTGCTGAGCTGTCTCTCCAGCCCGAGTTTTATTTCTTATGTAACCAGGGCCACCCCCTCACTGGTGTTCGGGGTGTTTACCACAATTGCTGGATGTCCTACTACAGTGCAGGTGGATTCAGCCACATATTTGACTTTGGAGTCATATGAGTGTTGGTAGTTCAAACCATTTTCTCAGGAACACAACGGAGTAAGATCACAACACGTTATTCAGAGGTAGCCTCCCTTTATTTTGTCCCCTTTAGAGGTCTTCTACACCTTTCCTCTGTGGTCTGGTTCTTTCAGCAATTATGCCCTTCTGTGAATGCCATCATTCCTCACCCAGTTGGGGAAACAAGATCTGAGACCCTGAGGAAATGAAAACCAGAGAGGACAAACCTGGTCTAAGATCCTTGCAAGCCTCCTGTTCTTTATTCCTTGTTTTCATTTTTAAAAATCTTTCCAATGGACTCTGGCAAACACACTTATCAACGATGACCAAGTGTCTGCCACTGCGTGAGTCAGATCAGGACCCCAGGGTTGCTCTGCTGTAGTCAACATTCATGGCATGCATGACAGCCCTCCTGGCCTTTGATCACAGGGCTCTGGGGCTTCGTGTCAGCAACCTCTGAACGTTGTTACTCTTCACACAGCATGCTTTTGGGGCAGGAGCAGCTTTCCATTTTGGGGTACAGTATCCCTCTCAGAGGCTCTTCCTGTGGGAACAGTACTCAGGCTTTGTATCTCCATCCCTGACTGGTGGAACTTACCACAGAGGCCTCTGTTCTACTCTATGCCTGAGGGGCCCTTGGCCTTAGCCTTTGCCAGCCTTTTCTTCCTCTCTACCCAGACACTTACCTCTTTTGTGTAGCCTCTCTCAGACTCATTCCAACCCAGACACCAAAAAGATCAAGCATGAGAGGCGTGTTCCAGGTCAGTACCAGAGCCTCAGTGGAGAGACATTCAAAGCAAAACCATAGGAGTACTTGAACTTTCAAGGATGCTAGAAAACCAGACTCATGAAACTTTTGACAAAAATATCAGAAACTTCTTCATATGTTGTCTAGTTCCAAGTCTTTTTTTCTTTTCTTTTCCTTTTTTCGGAGCTGGGGACTGAACCCAGGGCCTTGTGCTTGCTAGGCAAGCGCTCTACCACTGAGCTAAATCCCCAACCCTAGTTCCAAGTCTTAATTTTATAATCCCCTTTGAGTTGGTTCCTCCACAAGAGTTGAAATTAGGTTTGTTTTCTTTCTGCGGTATGTAGATAGCATTATTCACTGACATCTGTCCTATTGTGTGCTCTTGGTACTTTTGTAGAGAAAAATAATTGATTTGGATCCATTTCTGGGCTCATTTCCAGTTGATTGACCCATCTGTTTTTATAACAGTACTGTTTTGATTACTATTGGTTTGTAATGTATTTTGAAACTTACAGTTGGTATGAGTCACATGACTGAGCAGCAAGAGGTCTAAGAGTTATGTTTCTGGGCCTTAATAGCAACATCTGCATGGCATCAATTCTCTTGAATGACCCAAAACAGAAGGACAATCTGTGACTCTAGCAAAACTCACTCACAGGAAGCCTGTATTCAAGAATGTTTTCTCATAGGACTGAACTCTGAATCTCTTAAGAATGACATAGTCTTATATATTTAAATATATAAGTTGGTAGAACATATTTATTCTCCCCGGTAGATAGACCTCTTTGGGAAAGATTAGAATGTTATGGCCTTGTTGAAGGAGGTGTGTTACTGGGAGAGGGCTTTGAGGTTTCAAAGGACTTGTGTGATTGTGTGTTCTCTCTCTCTCTCTCTCTCTCTCTCTCTCTCTCTCTCTCTCTCTCCCTCTGCCTCTTACTTATGGATCAAGATATGAGCTCTCAGCTGTTCTTACTGCGATGCCTTTGTAGTCTAGCTTCAGTATTGAGACATTTACTTCATGGTGAACTAAGAACTATTTATCAAATATCTAGGAATCTTGGGAGTCAGGTGTTAAAACACCATTGTTATTAAAATTAAATCATGTAAACTTATACATTAAAACATTATACTAAGAACCAAGATAAAACCAAGTACGGTGGCTCATCCCATAATCCTGGCACTTGGGAAATGGAAGCGGGAGGGAAAGCCAGCATCAACTACATAGTAAGAATGAGAGCAATGTGAGATACACAAGGCAGTTTCAAGAGGAAAAAAAGTAAAAGGAAAGAAAGAAAAAAGTTACTAAAAATTCACCTTTCTTGTCCTTCCTTATTTTCTGTTCTGGACTCTGCTTTTGAGGAACTACTGGAGAAGAATGTGGAAGCCACAGCCCTTTTCTTCCCATTCTAGGTCTAGGGACACTATGGTGGGTACTCCAGACTGGCTACCTCCTTACAGCTCACTGCTTACAACTTATAAATGTGAGACGTTGAGAAGGCCCTGACTTTACCCCTTCTCTTGTATCAGTAAGTCCTCCCATCGTGTCTTTCGAATGAAGCAATGTACCTCTGCCATGCAAACAGTGGGTAGAGGCTATAGGGTCTTTGGTGCCATGAGCAGAAAGAATTGCTCTGTTACACCTGACTGGGAGCCAAGTGGCAGGTCAGTGTAAACATCAGCATGTGGGGGTCCCCTATAGTTTTCTTATCTTCTGTTGGCTCTGATCAGTGTAACTGAGGTGCTTTTTAGAAAGAAATCTGACTAATTCTCAGAACCTCCAGGGTTTAGGAAACATTGTGAGGGAGAGTCTGAAAATGTTTAATGCTTAGTGACCAGTACTCCTACCACATAGGGACAAAAAAACAATATGTCTTAGGCTAGGCCACAGGCCCTTCAGAGCCAGTCTGTACCCAGTATAGAGGTTTCTTTTTATATGTGAGGGATGTGGCTAAGTTTGAGGAGAACTTACCTAGCATGCATAAAGCTCTGGGCCCTGTTTCTATCATCCCCAAATAAATAAAACAAAGCCCACAGAGAGGCATAAATCAGGATTCTGCACATGCTCATTATGGTCTGAGTCTCAGGGCAGCTTTTCTTCTCTTCCTAAAGTCTGACTTCTTGGAGAATTGGGGCCCTGTAAGACTTACAGAAGGGGGTATTACAAAATATGGTGATCCCAGGAATGGCAGGCTAGAATTCTGGTAGCTTCCTTCATTCCTTAGAGAAAAGGGATGGAGGAACAGGCAAGAGTAAAGCCTCTCAGATAGTAGCCATGAGGAAGAGAGCTGGGATGACCCTTCACAAAGGCAGAGAATGTGCCTGGACCTCTGGACTCTAAATAGAGATCAGATGACTAGTTTATAGGACTGCCCTTGCCTCAGGATGGGTCTCTGCTGGGTGGTTTCTCCTAGCTTGGATGAATGACATTACCCTTCAGGTATTTCTGTGCTCAGACAACAAACTCTCAGTAGGCTATGGCTGCCATGTTACTCAGCACGGTCCGCCAGTATGGCAGAAGTCAAAAACCAAACACCCCGACCCAAGTAAACAAACAAAACCATAATGAAACCTAGATAAGAACACCAACAATATAAAAAATAATGACAACCAAAGAAATACTATGGCTGAACGCTATGGTTCTCCTAAATCCTAGGTTAAGCCCAATGGTACCAGGAGGACTTCATGATATTCAAGTGGAAGCTGGTACCATGCCTTTGAACCTCCATAGAGGAGCTAAATCTCTTTTCTTTGTTAAATGCCTAGCTTTGGGTAATTTATTACAGCAGCAGAAAATTAGCTAAAATTTATTTTATAACTAATCAGTCAGAAATTCAGGTAACAGACTAAAGTTTGGCATTTGCATCAGAAGTGGGTCATGTTTGGACTGATCCCTACACTTGTGGCATCTGACTATCTCCAAATAGATAGGATTAGAGTTGAGTTGAATCAGAGGACACTATGTCTGATGCACAAATGATTGCTTGTTTGAGGTTTGGCTAAAATCTTCACAGATCCATTCTTGTGTTTTGAGAGAGACTGAGTTTGATTTTCTCTGTGTCTCAGAATGGGGAATGCTGCCTAACATCCTCTCTGAGGCCAGCACTAACCAGAAAGCAAAGTCAGATGAAAACATCACCAGGCTAGGCCTGGAGAGATGACTCAGGGTTGAAAGCATGTTCTACTACTGCAGAAGACTTCAGTTCTGTTCCTAGCACCTACAGCAGGTAGCTCCAGATCCAGGAGATCGCAACACTTTTGGTCTCTTCAGGCAACCATACTTGTGAGTACATTACACCACATCCAGCTCAAGGGGAGGCTCCAAGACCTACACTATTACTACAGATAGGAACCTAGCGTGACTTCCCTCTGAGAGACCCAACAAGCAGCTGAAAGAGTTAGAGGTAGATACACTCAGCCAATGGACAGAAGTCGGGGACCCCTGTGGTTAGATTAGAGAAGGGCTGAAAGAAGCTGAGGAGGAGGGTGACCCCATAGGAAGACCAGCAGTGGACCCCTGAGATCTCTCAGACACTGAGCCACCAAACAGGCAGCATACACTAGGTTATATGAGCCCCCTGACACATATACAGCAGAGGACAGCCTGGTCTGGCCTCAGTGTGAGAAGATGCACTTAACCCTCAAGGGATTTGAGGCCCTAGGGAGTGGGGAGGTCTGGTGGGGTGGGGTTGGGGATGGGGGATATCCTCTTGGAGACAGGGGAGGAGGAATGGGATGAGGAACTGTTGGAGGGCAAACCAGGATAGGGGTAATGACTAGATTGTAAAAAAAAAAGATTAAAATAATAATAATAATAATAATAATAATAATATAGGTTTTTAAAAAGACATCACAAGGAATAAAAACTATATATCCATATGGCTCATTAACATAGATACAAAAACATTTATTTTTATTTTTATTTTTGAGACAGGGTCTCTCTACATAACCCTCATTGCCCTAGAACTAACTATGTAGCCCAAACCAGCCTTGAAATCAGGAAAAACCCACTTGCTTCTCCCTCCCAGATGCTGTGATTAAGGCATGCACCACTACACCTGGCTATAGATACAAAAATTCCTCACTGGTCACTGGCAAAACTACCATGCATAGTAAGACGAACCTATAATTCTGTCAGTTGGGAGGTAAGAGCCTCACAGCAAGTTCAAGTACATAGCAAGTATTGTCTAAGAAAAAGAAGAATGTTGGTAAAACTAGTCTGTAACAATAATGCAGTTGTTAATAAATGTTTGCCCCATTACTATTACACTGCTTAGCAAATAATTACACCCTACGACCAATATCACAGAAGACCACCTCAGCATTTCAAATTCAGATAATATAAACTAGAAATGGTGGCATGCATCTGCAGTCTCAGCTAGTCAGAAGAGTAATGTGAGGGGACCACCGGAGCCCAGCAGTTGAAGACCTAGCTGTATGATTCGGGAACCACAGCTCAAAATAAATGCACGGCAAACCAAAAACCCCAAACTAACTAATATAATCCTAAAATAAACAAACTAAAGAAAGTTTTACATGATTCTATCAACTGATGAAGAACTATTTGATAGCATTCAGTATTAACTCAAGATGGAGCACCTTAGCAATAAGAAATACAGTAAATTTCCTCAACTAGGTTAAAAAAAAAATCCTATGAAACCACAAGAGATGACATCATTCTTCAGCCTCTAGAAGTCCAATGTGCTATCTCCTTACACCATGAAGCAACCCTATGTTTTGTTGCTGTTGTTTTGTTTTGATTTTTGAGATGGTTTCTCTGTATAGCCCTGGCTGACCTGGAACTCACTCTGTAGATCAGGCTGGCCTCGGTCTCACAGAAATCTGCCTACTGCTGCTTTCTGAGTGCTAGGATTAAAGGTGTGCACCACCACACTGGGCTGTGGAATCATTCTATTTGTATGTTTATTCGTTTTGTTTTTTAAAAAGACTTATTTATTTGTTTGTTTATTAATTAATTATGTATATAGCATTCTTCCCGCAGGCCAGAAGAGGGCATCAGATCTCATTATAGATGCATATGAGTTACCATGTGATTGCTGGGAATTGAATTCAGGACCTCTTAACCTCTGAGCCATCTCTCTACCACTGGAAGGTGAAACTACCAGAACACAATACACCTTACAGTATATTCCAAAATGAAGTGCTTAGGCATAAATCTAGTGAAATATGTATAAAATTTATGTGCTGAAGCTTCAGTCTTTTGTATATATGTGCAGGTGCATGTATATATGTGTGCATCTGTGTGGAGGTAAACATTGGAGGTCAGCTGATCAGTAGATCTCCAGGAGATTCACCTGTGTCCACTTACCCAGACCTGCGGTTACAAACATAAGTTCCCATGCTTGGCTTTTCACTTGGGTGCCACGGAACAAACTCAAGATCTCATGCTTGTGAACTGTTTCCCCAGTCCCTAGAAACTTCAAAAGTTTGATTAAAGAAGTAAAGTATCAAAATTAATGTGAAGATTTAAAGTGATTTTGAATTTTTTTTCTGAGGCCGTTTCATGTAGCCAAGGCTAGCCTTCAACTTACTGTATAGCTAAGGATCATCTTGAACTCCTGATCCTCCTGCCTCCACCTCCCACGTACTAGGATTGCAAAAATGTATGTACCACACTATCAGGTTTTATGTGGAACTGGGAATTGAATGCGGATTTCAGGCATGGTAGGGAAGTACTCTTTTTTTTCTTTCTTTTCTTTTCTTTTCTTTTTTTCCTTTGGAGCTGGGGACCAAACCCAGGGCCTTGTGCTCTCTAGGCAAGAGCTCTACCACTGAGCTAAATCCACAACCCCTGGAAGTACTCTTACCAACTGAGTTACATCCTTACCCTAGAAGACTCACAAATTTTAAGATACTATTTTTTCCAACTTGGTATATAGATTTAGAAAAATCCAAGTTATACCAGAAAGCTATTCTATGAATCTTGAAATCTTGACTATAAAGTCTATGTGGAAAGACAGAATACCCAGAATAGTCAACACAATTCTGAGAACAGAAAACAACATTGATAGACTGACATTATCATCCTCAAGATTTTCTCTAGAACTACAGTGGCTGATCAGAGAAAATCCCTGGAAAATTAAAAACAAGTAGATCTCCGCAAATATACTCAACTAATCCTCAACAACAAGGAAAGACAATTCACAGAAAAAAAATGTCTTTTCACAAATGATTAAAAGCTCAACATCCATATGCCCATGTGAATCTAGATCCAGACTTTAGAGTGTTCATCAAACTAATGATGAGCCTAAACTCAGAATCTTTAAAGGAATTTTAATCCAGCAACATGGCTGCTCTAGCCAGGGATCATATCCAAAGATATGCAGATACACCCTGGATCACAGTATAATCTGGATGAAATTCAGACACACCCTTAATACACACGTTTAATCATTTACAATGAAGGAAAGGTTAATTTGTAGAAGGAAGCAGCCAAGTTCAAAAGTGCGTTTAATCGATGGGCAGATAAAGTGATGAACCAGAGAAAGATCTGACAGAGTGAGTCAGAGAGAGGAAATGTCCAACTCACATGAAAACAGCAGAGGAAGAGAGAGACTGCTTAAGAGCAGCAAGAGAGAGAAAAGATGGAGTGGTGAGGTGGTGTGTGTGTGGCAGTTTGGACAGGACAGTTTTATAGACACAGGTCGGAGACAATTGAAGACAGAAAAGGCCAGAGAATGAGAAGGAGCCAGAAGATTAGAACAGATTGCCAAAGTTAGTGTGAGGCCAAGCAGAGCAATTCAGTCAGAAGCCAGGAGAAGCCAGACTGAATCAGATAGCTTGGAAGATTAGATTGTAAGGAAGCTACAAGTTTCCAGGCCTAGACCTTGGGGTAGTTAGTACAGAGAAAGACACTCTCTGGCCTCAGCCAAAGCTGGGTATTCACGAAGCTTGGGTACAACTCTCATCTCATCCCTTCATTCGAGGAAATAAAAGCAACATTTACATTTACAAGAATCCAAGAACTCCTAGACCATGGCCTGAAATAACCTGGGTGATCGTGGGTTTAAGGATGAGGTTTTAGGTATAGCATTCTATGAAGAAGACTGTAATAAGTTGGGATTATTAAAATGCTGAACTTCTGTTTTGCCGTATGTATTACTAAGAGAATGAAAAGGCAAGCCACACTCTGGGAGAAAATACATGAAAAATCCACTTCTGGACTTACATCCAAAATACACATGAATATATTCCTTTTTGTTATTGTTGTTTGAGACATGGTGTTTCTATAAAGCCCTGGACTAGTCTAGAACTCACTGTGCTTACTGTGTAGACAAGCATGGTCTGGAACTTGAGGGTGATCCTCTTGAATCCGCCACCTGAATGTTGAGTTATAAGCCTTAGACCACGTTGTGTGTGTGCGTGCATGCATGCATGCATGTATGTAATGTGTGTGAACAGGTATCTATTTGTGGATATGTGCATATAAATGCATGTGTATGTGAATGCAGGTGTCTACAGAGAGCAGAGGCATTGTAGTCCCCCAAAATTATAGGCAGTTATGAGTTTAATTATAGGGAGTTGCAGGCTGAACTCAGGTCATCTGAAAGAGCAGTAGTTGTAATTATTTTTGGCTATTGAGGCATCTCTCCAGTCACACACACACACACACACACACACACACACACACACTATATATATATATATATACATATATACATATACATATATCCATATCTACCCTTAAAACTAAGCAAGAAAGAATGTCGACCAAGAGCACCTATGCACCTTAGGGGCATGGAGAAAGTGCCGGTTTATTTTTAGGACAGAAGGCAAAGGGGGTTGCATAATCTCTGTGCTCTGATTTTTTTCACGGGAGTGGATTAGCATTCCTGATTAAAAAAAAAACCTCTCACATTTAGCAAGTGCATGGCAGAAGAGAGGACCAAGGGTCTCTCTGTTGAGAGTACGTACGAAAAAGAATCTTCATGGCAATAGATTAGGGCTAGGAACATCAATCAAAACTTATGTTCAATTCTATACCAGTATGGTGCTAAATGTGATATACCAACTGCGTATGCACACGTGGGTTAGCACACATGATCTTCCTTTGTTGGGTGAGAGGAGATTGGAGCAATAAAGACTATAACAATACTCAGATCTTAGCTTCCAATAGAGCTTTCTAATAGATGGATCAGGGTTTCTTAGAGAAATGATGGGTTCTAGTACTGGGTTAGGAAGCATCCCAGAGAAGTCTGGGACTCCTACAGTGATGAAATGTGTTAGAAGACACAGGAGCCAGCTGAAGGACCAGGGCTAAAACAGTTTGCCTTCCTGGGTGGGAATATTTGTCTGAATACAATAATACTGGGTTGCAACCTAAAGCAGAAAATAAATACCCATGAATCTAGACATAAATAAATTATTAAGCAAATTACTAACTGAGTACAAATTTTATAGATGTTTCACTCCGAGGGAGTATGCCTCGAATTCCCAAGTATGATATGAGCAACGACTTCCTTCAGAAAGCAAAGGACAGAAGATCAGGTCAGGTGACTTCCAGTGGTGAAAGTGACACAGTACGGTGGGATGGAAATGGTTTCCTGGTTTTCTGGTAGACCCTGTGGCAGCACCCCACTGTGTTGCAGTGGAAAGGCTTCTAGCCTCTAAAGCCCAGTGACCCAAGTCTGATCACAAGAATGACATCAGAACAATTCCAAAACCATGACCCTTGCTAGCCAGGTTTCTCTGTCAAGGTCATGGGAAAAAAAGCCGACAGGACAAACTTTCTCGGACAAGAGGGGTCTGAGGAGATGTGACAGCTGAACATCCTGTGGGATTTGGGATAGCCTTCTAGGACAGAAGGAGAAAGTAAAAGCTAAGGAAATCTCAATCAAGCGTGGTCTTAACAATGTTGTCAGTCAGTGCTGGTTCATTAGTTGTGGCAGCTTCATGACACCAATGAAAGACGTCAAGATGGAGAAACTTCTTGTTGGTGAGGGCTATACAAATTTGGCTCAACTCTGTAAACCTAAACCAGTTAGAAAAGAGACTATGACGTACTACTGAGATGGCTCAGTGGGTAGGAGTACTTGTCACTAACTTGTGAAGTGAGTTTGTCAGTGTTGTCTAGGGCTGTGGGTGGTGAGGGTGAAGGGTGAAGGGTGAAGGGTGACTGCAGCATAGTGGGCTCTGCTGGAGCACCTGGTGCTGTGAATTAGGTTTACACAATTTCAAATAGACACCAACAACCACATCGTGAGGACAATGGATTAATTCTGAGGTTCTAGAAGGCACTCAGTTTTTATTTAAGTCTATCAGGAAGGTGGAGGAAGGGCAGAGAGAGCAATGGCTTTCTTTGACTGAAGTTAGACCTATGTATGTAGGAGAGGAAGTCTGGGCAGCAGATAGGGACAGCATCCACATCTATCAGAAGAACGACTGTGAGTGCAGGCAGGAAGTGAGCAGTGCAGGACACTTCGACACAACCTGGTGTGGTGGTTTGAGTAAAAGTTGGCTCCCATAGGCTCACACATTTGAATGCTTAGTCATCAGGAAGTGGCACTCCTTGAGAAGGATTAGGACGTTTGTTCTTGTAAGGATAAAGTGTGTCACAGGTAGTTGGGCTTTGAGCTTTCAAAAACCTAAGCCTGGCCCAGTATGGTTCTCTCCTGATGCCTGAGGATCCAGATGTGAGATTCTTAGCTACTTTTCCAGTGCCATGTCTGCCTGTGTGCCACCATGCTCCCTGCCACAATGGTAGTGGACTAAACCTCCAAAATGGTAGGCAAGCCCCAATTCAGTGCTTTCTTTTCTAAGAGTTGCCATGGTCATAGTGTCTCTTCACAGCAGTAGAACACTAAGACACTGGGATGGGGGATGGGAAGACAGAAAGACCTTTTCTGAGGCTGGAGAATAAGAGGCTCACAGGCTCTCTCACAGGCTCTGCAGCTGTGTGAGAGCTGTGTGCAGATGAATATGTATGATGTATGTGTATGATTTGTGTCTGAGATGCAAATGGTGAGGTTGTGTGTGGCATTTTTGATGGTGTGGAACAGACAATAAGTGTAATGCATGGTGTGTGGTCTGTGCTATGTGTGTTGTGGTGAATTGTAGGTGGCTTACCTCTGGGGTGTGTGTGTGTGTGTGTGTGACACACACGTGCATGTGTATGTCTGTCATGGGTTGTAGGGTATGTATATGTGTGTGTCTGTCTGTCTGTCATAGGCTATGGGGTGTGTGTGTATGTGTGTGTGTGCGTGCGTGCACACATGCATGTGTATGTCTGTCATGGGCTATGGAGTATGTAATAGGTTTGGTGGAGAACTGGAGATTCCTGATGCTCCTTTCTCTATTTCTGACAGTACAATAAAGATTGAGAACCACAAATGACCACTTACCTCTGTGACCCCCTCCAACAAGCCATTGTTCCTCCCTCTCCTCTCCAATGAGCCTGTCATCATTCCCTCTCTCTGAACTGCTCTCACCCCGTGTGCCCCCCTCTCAGAATGGCCTGGGCTCCTTGCCTCCAATCCTGACTCCTCTAGTCAGCCTACCTTACTGGTCTCGCCATCCCCACAGCCCTCTGACAGCCCCAACTATTCCTGGCTCTCCATTCAGCTGCTCCTGTCTGACTGAAGCTCTCTCTTTTGTGGTCCTCTTCTTGCAGGCCTAGCTTCTCTACCTCACTCATCTCTCTTAGCCTCACTCTTCCTCCCTCCCCTCAGTGTCATGCCTGGGTACTTTATGCAAGGACCAAGTTGTGACTAAACTTGGTTTTTGCCCTGTACTCTCATGGCTGTATATACTATACATTTGGTTGATGAGTGGAGGCAGGCTCTGCCTTGGACTTGAAGTATCTGTACAGAGATCTCTTGGCAAGTGACCATTACCACATGGATACAAGCTATCAAGATGTTCTCAGTGGTCACCAACCCTGGCCCTGCCTCTCCTCTCTGACATTTTCACATCTTTACCATGGGTGGTCGAGGCATCGCAGCATTCACAGGCAGAACAAGAAGTTTGGAAAGCACAGAGTTACCTGTCGTCTAACACTTTCCAACAGCAGTTTTTGTATGGCTGAATTTCCTGGCTTTAGGCACAGAATGACCTACCACCCACTCAAGATAGCTCCCTTCCTCCATTTTACTCCTCATTCTCTCCCTCTCTCTCTCTCTCTCCCTCTCTCCCTCTCTCTCTCTCTCTCTCTCTCTCTCTCTCTCCCCCTTCCCTCCTTCCCTTGTTCCCTCCTTCCTCCCCCTCTCTCCATTCTTCTCTTCCTCCTTGGTCCCCTTTCTTTGAGACAAGGTCTTGCTGTGTATGTATCCCAGGCTAGCCTCGAACTTGTGATTGCCCTGTGTGGTGGTATGAATAAGAATGGAGGGGAGGGGCTGGAGAGATGGTTCAGAGGTTAAGGAGCATTGACTGATTTCCCTGCGGTCCAGAGTTCAAATCCCAGCAACCACATGGTGGTTCACAACCATCTGTAATGGGATCCCATGCCCTTTTCTGGTACGTCTGAAGACAGCAACAGTGTACTCACATACATAAACAAACAAACAAATAAATAAATAAAAATAATGGAGGGAGAGATGATGAGGGTGGGAGAGGGAGGAAAGGAGGGAGAAGTGCTGTGATTGGGATGTAAAGTTAACAACAACAACAACAACAACAACAATAATAAAGAATGGTCTCCTAGACTCATATATTTGAATGCCTGGTCACCAGAAAGTGGCACTATTAGGAGGTGTGGCCTTGTTGGAAGAAGTGTGTCACTGGAGGTGGGCTTTGATGTTTCTGAAGCCCAAGCCAGGCCCACTATGACTGTCTCTTCCTGCTGCCTGTGGACCCCTATGTAGAACTCTCAGTTTCCCAGAACCATGCATACCTGCATTCTACCATGCTTCCTGCTCTGACAACAGTGGACTGAAAGCCATTGAAACTGTAAGCCAGCCCTGACTAAATGCTTCCCTTCATAAGAGTCACAGTAGTCATGGTGTCTCTTCACAGCAATAGAACACTGACTAAGACACCCTGCCTCTGCCTCCTGAGTGCCGGGATACAGACATATCCTGTTGTACCCGGCTTGTTTGGAATTTCTCAGAGGTTCCCACAGGCTGAGACTCAGGTAAGAGAACCACTTTGCCTTGAGACCTCTTCTGAGCTCTTGGGCTGTAGCTTATGGTCAAGATCGTGGCCCCCAACCCTGGCTCTGCCTCTCTTCTCTCACATTTTCAAATTTCCACAGTCACTTGTGTTCTAAACTTACAGCACACGAACCCAGCTGGACACTCAAATTTCTATCTCATGCAAAGCAAACAGATTCTAGGTTCTCTGTCAGGCCCAATCCCACAAGGAGATTCTGTGCTTAGTTAATTAACAATTCACTCTTGTTCCTGCAGAGTTCCAAGGCAGTGTCTGAGGAGATTGGAACCTGTCTGTGACTCTGCAGGAAGCTGTGCCTATTAGGTCAGGTTGTAGCAATGAGCAGAGGACGTTTCCAGTTTCTTCCTCCCAACCTGCCTGCCTAAGTGAGCATAGCACTTCTGCCCCCTAGTCAGCTTTGTACTGGTAACATGAATGGTCCTGTTAGGCCAGAGTCGTGCTTCGATTGGACATCACAGTGTCTTGGCCATTCATGAAGACAAAACAGCCTATGAGGGTAGAAGGCTGGGGAAGGATCAGCCAGAGCATACAGGTACCTGGCCTCTGCGTGTTTCACAGTTGTGGAGGTAGCTTAGGTGATAGATCTTCAGGTTTAATGTAGCAAAATTCAGGTACTTCGTGAAAACCTGAAACAACAATTAATAACAGCATGAGTCAGAAATCCAGATGTTCAAGGACACATGGACAGAAGAGAAGCGTACCCCAATGGTCCTGGAGGAAGTGCCACACACAGGCAAGCACACTGATAAGCTATAGTTAGCACTCATGGGTGTGGACATGCACACAAAGGTTCAGTCTTGTGGGGCAGGAACATGGATCACACACAAAGGGACATGAGTTATATGCACAAAGATGAATGCCTCGGGTATAGCCCATACACCCAGATAAACAGAGACACACAGAGATTCTTCAAATCTCTGTGTGGCCATGGCTGATGCCTCTGGATAAGCACAGCGCACACACTCAGATTAGCATAGGGACACAGCTCAGACCTAGACTTGTCAAGAGGCATGGCCCACACAAGCATATGACTAGAGAGAGATAATTGCACGCAGATGAGCAAAGGCGTGCGGGGAGGTGGTGAATATGCAGACACAGTGGGCAAAGCCGTGGGAAGAGCTGTGTGTTGAACACCTTCCAGCACTCACATCTTCGTCTTCGCTCGTGAAGCATGGACCATCCAATTTATTCACTGCCATAATCACAGCCACAACATCTTTGCCATTCATGATTGGCGTGGACAGAATGTTCTTTGTCACGTAGTCGGTGAGCTCATCGGCAAATGGGCTGAAGTGAGGACACTGCAGTGGGAAGAGAGAGGTTACCGCTATCGTTGGCAGCCTGGTGCTCCCAGGTCTTTATGGAGGGAGCACCTCTGCTTTGGCGGCCACCATTTAGACTAGCACTGTGATGTCAAGTAGCCTTACCTCTGAACTCAAGACACAGTCTCTGGGCAAAGAGAGTTCACCCTGTTCCTGGGGTTCTATAAAGTTCACCTAACTTCTGATTCCTAAGGAGTCTCCCAAGTTTTCCAAATAACCCCTAGAAGGTCTTCGAGCATCTGTCTACTCTTGGGCAAAGTTGGCCTCCTCTCTGCTCAAGCCTGCCCCACTGCCTACCCTCATAACTTTTAGCCCAGGTGGCTGTCTTCTACCTCCAGCCCCCTCCAAGCCTGCTGCACACTCTTCCTGGAAAAATAAGTTTGACTGCATGAAGGATGGACTCTGTTGTGGTTGGTGGCTTGTTACAGGACGCTATCACCAAGACAAATTGGCTGGAGAGCTGCAGTTGAGAGTTCCCTGTGTCTTGGGATCTGACCACTAACCCTATGCTCTGCCGATGTCCACCATGAGACTTTGTGACACAGTGAGCTTTGCCCATCTCTGGGCTCAGGGAGGGTTTGAGGAGAGCTTAGAAAGGGCTCCTACATCCCCTACCCCAAGATATAAAAGGAATCCTGCCTCTGACATTAGTGTCACCCCTGAAAGGAACAGGTTATTTAAGCTAGGGTCAGGGTACTAAGTTAGAGCCGGGTAGCTCCTAACAGACATGGCGCTGCCTTCCTCTCTGCTTTCTGATTATTCTTTTATTTACATGAGACTAAAGTGCCCTGGCATAGTGACTGAGGCAAAAGGCTGTGACTTTCTCTTCAGGTTCTGTCTCAGAAAGTTGGAGCACCTTTATGTCTTTCCCATTCCTGTTTGGTGAATGGAGGACGACTATCAATGCCTTTGACAGGCCCCACTGTTAACAGACTTTATTATGTGTCCTGAGGGCCATGTTATCTTGAAGCCCAGTGATTTGTCGTAATTCTCCATAGCTCAGGCCTATGGGCAGCTTGAAAATTTCCCTGCTGGCATTCCGTCTCCATGGTAGCATGTTAGCAAGGTCACATTTTAGCTATAGGAACCTACTAGGAGTCTGAAGATTGGGCCATCCTCTCTGTGGGATGGAGGTGGCTAAAGTCAACTCTTCCTCTTCCCTCTCTCATTCCTGGAGAAGCAGCCACCACCTGGCTGCCATGTGGCACTAAGATAGAGGTAAATCAACATATGATGATAGTGGAGAAAGAAGATGAGCAGCAAACCCTGACAGAGATGACATTACTCGCATAAGCATTAATATCTTATCGCAGAAGATTGCCAACTATTTCTGGCTAAATCACAGGTACAAGGCTCTGTTCACATGGTATATCCCTCCGAGGAAGAGATTTACCTGGATATTCTTTTCTCTTGGCATATCCTGGGTAGCTCCCCATGGTTTGTCACTGTGATCATTGGATACCTGGTGGTTGGCACACACCTATCTCCTGACCAACCACTGGTGATAGCGGCTAATCTCGATCTGCAGGTTACTTCTACAGTAGTCTTGAAGCACTCACTACACCAAGGCATACCAAGGTGTTTCTGCACAGAGCAAGAAATTGCCTTTGGATGGTATACATAGATCTTTACACACCCTCATATGACGCACACAGATACACATATTTGATCCTCAGATGGGTCACATGGTTTTGCATATCTGACTCTTAGATCAGTAGTTCTCAACCTGTGGGCCATGAACCCTTTGGGAGTTGAATGACCCTTTCACAGGGTTTGCATATCAGATATTTATAATACAACTTATAACAGTAGCAAAATTACAGTTATAAGGAGCAACAAAAATAATTTTATGATTGGGGTCATCACGACATGAGGAACTGTATTAAAGGGTTGCACCATTTTGAATGTTGAGAACTAGTGCTCTTAGATGAAGTACATTTGATCCTCCAAAGAAGCCCACAAATCTACAGATGTGACTTTCAGAGAGTGTGCAAGGCACAAAAGTCATACTTGGTAGTTGTCTCATTTTGATTTTCTTATTAACGTGGTTTTTACCACATTTCAACCCCCACTTGACACCTAACTTCATTGCTCATCTTTATCTATACATTGTCTAAGTCTCATTTTGTAAGTAAAGCTGTAGATTAGCCTGGGACCTCCCTATCTTCTGCTCTTGACCTGATCTCTCCACTCCGGAACATAACTTAGTCATCGCTGTCTCTCCACATTTCCTTCCCCTGCTGGGAAATAACTGTGACCAAAGCCATGGTTTTAAAATGCTCTCAAACCCTTTATTTTGCCATGTTCTCTTCTCCATGGCATCTGACTTCCTGGGTTTCCCGCCTTCTTGATGAGGTCCCCAGTCTCCCTATCAGGTGCCTACTGTTGGCCCCAGATGTAGAATCACAATCTTTATGTTGTGGTAACATCCTTCAACCTCACCTATTCCTGGGATATCAAATACCCTCCTCGGGATACTCTAGTATCTTCACCCAACAGGCTATGCCCACAGGATCTTGGTATCATTATGGTTAGGATCATATCCTAACAAGACAAGACTCTTAGGAAAAGGGTAAATAAGTGTTAGAGTCCAGGGCCAGAGATCAGGTAGAACTTGGGCTTGGTCATCATGGTAGGTCTGGCTCTGTGTCCCTCTGTGAAGCTGCTTTTGAGTGAGATTGTTCTGGGGATATCTATGCCAAGTCTGACTAGCAGTTTCCCTTTTGAACTTCCTTCTGTGACTCCACCAGTAAAACAGGACTATAGAGCTCCCTGAGACAAATCTACTAGCCTTAAGCAAATCAATCCCTCATAACCACGTTTCTACCTTTCCTTGATTTCCATTTTCCTGCCATTCACACATGTGTTTCAGTAAGTCAAGGATGCCATGTCTTTGGTTGGGCCTTCAAATGCCCCCAGGAGCTCTTCATCCTCAGCCTGGCCCTACAAGCCCCCCATGTAGAGAGTGTCTCTTCAGCCTCTTGGTCACCTCTAGACTTCTAGAGGCTAGCCCTTCTATGTATGTGATGTAAATTTGCATTCTACAGTGAACACTGACATGTAGCCCTGCGGCTCCCAGACTCCCTCCTTGTCATCCTGTGGCTTCGGGAGCATCTGCAGGCTTCCTCCTGCTTTTCTTGTCCATTCCTGTCTTCTCAGGGCTTCTTTGCTCCCATCGTTTCCCACTTAGAATATCTGACTGCTTTGAAAGTGGGCAAAGGTGATAAGTACTCAGGCCCTGGAGACTGAATTGAACTCTTCAGTGCCAAGATATAAATGCATATGCAACACAAATATGGTGGACTCCTGGGACACTTCTTGACCAGAAGACTTCTCCAAGATCCACTTCTCCGTGCCCATTGTCTAGGCCAAGATCCTTTCTATTCTGCTGACCCCTAATCGTCGGCATCCCTTCTTTACCTCAAACATCCCTGGGTCTCCTGAAGCCATGGCCCACACAGCCAAACTTCTTTGGTAGCTGGGAGAAATGTATAAGTCAACTTTGTTTACTGGGGAACTTGCTGTCCCTTTAAATGCCTTCTGCATTACTCTAGACTGTTTCAGATGAAGTCCTCTAGAGAAGGACACACAGAACAAGGTTAAAATAATCAAACCTTCCAGCCCCTTTCTGGATAACCCAAGGTGAACAATGTTCATCATTACTCCATTATAATGCTATATTCTCCACCCCAGAGCCATTCCCAACCACCTTTCCTGAATATACAATGCACAAGGAGGCATGATCTTGAGCAACATCTGTTCAGGGATGTGCTGGATCCTCAGGGAATATAATCTTTCCAGTAGAAATATACGTGACATCAACCACAAAGCTCCTCCTTTCAGGGACACTGTTTTAGTAGTAATCCTGATGCTACCCCTTGTCTGTTATGAACAGTAAGTCTCTCTGCACTCTTGCTGTGCTCGGGACAGAACCCCAAGGCCTTTTGCACGTCAGACAAGTGCTTTATCACTGAGTCACAGTGCCAGCCCCCGCCTTTACTCGTCCATTGTTTTGAACGTACCCCCATCATATCTGGCTACATAACCTCACCGTGTCTTGTACTCAGGATTGAGTCCCAGTCTGGCTCCATGGCTGAATGGAGCCCTCCAGTGAGAAGCTACTGCAGGGGAGGGACCAGGGATACATAGTGTCCTGGGTCAAACCTTCTGTGACATTTAGGAGATGACAAGTAGGAGAAGGGGTGAGCTGTGTGTGCAGAACTAGGGGTTCTCATGTCTTTGGTAAGGATAGGGGCAGAGAACTCTAGAGACCCTGAGCTATGGTCTGATTTCTGTTCTGAGGATTTTGCTGTGCTATGGCATAGCCTTGTCCTTCCTTCAGCCTTTCATATCTTTGTACCCTGTTGTTCTGGCTATATAGGCCAGGCAGGTACCAGTGCTGCTCAGTAACACTCATCCACTCACTGACTCATCCATCCACCCGTCCTTCTACCCACTCACCCATGCATTCACCCCTCACCCATTTACCTGTAGTCATTTACTCACCCAGCCTTCCAAATGCACATCTATTTGTTTGCAGTGGAGGCCATGGTGCTAGGGAAAAAACTGACTTGAAACAGACGATGCAGAACAGACTAGTCTTTAACATACAGAAAGCTGTATGCCCCTGCCTCCTAAATGCTGGGAGTAAAGTTGTGTGCCACCACACCCAGCATCAAACTGATTTTTATCGGTTCCAGTTCGCCAATTCTACTTTTGGGATTGTCATTTCTGAGTGAGGATCCCTCACAGAACCTGTGCTCTATTTCTCTGATCTCCTCTCGCAGATTAAGATTAATGTCATCTGATCAGATGTAGATACCCATTAGCACCAAGATTTGCAGATAAAAAATGTGATCAAAGGGCCCTGCGTTATGTTATCTCATTGAACATTACCCCCAGTTCCCAATTAAAGGAAGACTTTGGCTTTTATTTCTCTGTGTGATTATGTAGTCTCTCTCTGTCTCTCTGTATCTCTCTCTGTCTCTCTCTGTCTGTCTCTCTGTCTCTGTCTCTCTCTGTCTCTCTCTCTCTCTGTGTGTGTGTGTGTGTGTGTGTGTGTGTGTGTGTGTGTGTGTGTGTGTATCTATGTTGTGAACCTGCGATTTTTCTACCTTGGATTTATAAGAGCTGAATTTTTAATTGGCTTAGAGATAAACGAATCCTCATAAATTGAGTACACCTAAGCTTGCTAAAAATACGTTAATCCAGAAGCTTTTTCATTCACATGATTTAAATGAATCTTTGATCAATAAGCTGATTTAAAACTTGTTGGTAAAACATAATTGAAGTCTTCAGAGTGGTCAGCATGTTTTCCTCTGGGTTCACTGCGTTATGTAGGTTTGACAGAGAGGGAAGCCTTAAACTGTAAAGGTATTGGTAGTGTAGGTCTTTGATGAATGAGGCTAATATCATTGGCCTAACTAAACCTAACATATATTTCGTTGTCAACATTAAGCATAATACAGATCTACCTTTTCCACTGTCAGATGATTGAGATCACAAGTTACGGAATTGTGATTCAAGAACATGTGCACACAACATGGAAATATGCCCATTGCCCCTGAGTGTCAAAGCATAGCACATTCGGGGTTGGGGATTTAGCTCAGTGGTAGAGCGCTTGCCTAGGAAGCGCAAGGCCCTGGGTTCGGTCCCCAGCTCCAAAAAAAAAAGAACCAAAAAAAAAAAAAAGCATAGCACATTCATAGGGCATTTCTTTAACAAAAAGATGAGATGACCCTCAGAGGCAGAGGAAAAGTAGATCTGGGGGAGAGAGGAGGAGGGGGAAGGCTGGAAGAGGGGGAGGACTGGGAGGAGCGGAGGGAGGGGAAAGTTGAGATGTACTGAAAAAACCAACAAAACAACAAAAGATGAGCCTGACACTAGACTGACATCTCAGTTGTCAAAAGCAATTTAGATTTAAGAGTGAAAAATAAATAAATTAGGTAAAAGTAAGCAAATAATTAATTTTGAATTTTCAATGTAATTCCAAAATTACACTATACTATCAGAAATTAACTGACACTCATGTGATCTCCAAGTCATCCCTGAGTAATTTAAAACACCAAATTCATCGATTGCTCTATGAGGAAACGTGTTTCTGGAACTCCTTCGCTGGTGAGATGGTTCCGGTGGTAAAGATGCTTGCAGGAGTTTGAGAGATGGCTCAGCAGTTAAGAGCATTGACTGCTCTTCCAGAGGTCCTAGTTCAATTCCCAGCAACCACATGGTAGCTCACAACCATCTGTAATGAGTTCTGGTCTACATGCAGATAAAGCACTCATATACATAAATAAATCTTTTTTAAAAAAAAGATGCTTGCTAACAAGCCTGGCCACCTGAGTTTGATCCTTGGAACTCACATCTTGGAAGGAGACACTAATGCCTACAAGTTGTCCTCTGATCTTCACCATTTGTGGACATGCACTCCTGCATAGTTTGTGGGTGTGTGAACATGCACTCCTGCTTGCATGCAGATGCACATACACAATAAATGTTTTTAAAAGTCTCACAAAGTCTGAGTACATGGTAGACAGTTAAAATATTTTATTTCATAGGTTAGCTCTTTAGTTCAGCAGAAATTAAAGTAAGAGTAAAATATCTTGGTTATATGTAGTTTTACCTGCAAAGGATTCCAAAAGAAAGGACTTTTTGTATGAGAAAGAATTTTGTAGGAAGACTAAGGGCTAAAGAAGTCTGTAGGTTTCTGATAGATTAATCTTACAAATGAACTTTGTGCCAACGAGTGGGTTTTCACTAAAACATTGATAGATTTTCCTAAAAGACATCATTGTTATGAAAACATAAAACCAGAGAGTAACCCACAGTGTTAAAATAACAAATTTCCAGAACTATTGATTTGATTGGTAAAAATTTTCAAGAGGTTAGTGTTTTTAGTTCTGAATCATTTTCTACCTACAGCTTTCCCGCCCTAAAGTTTTTAAGTTCTTAAGTAACATGGTGACTGACTCAACGTTTCCATCGACTCTGATGACCCCCACCACTGCCTCAGTTCTGACTGGTATTGTAGCCGGGTGCTAACATCGTTTGTTTTAAAGGTCCAGAATGAAAGTTTTTCTTTGGGGATTTCCTTAACGTGTTTGGACCCTGTAAACCAGACAGTTTCACCAAGCCCCTGTTCAAGGCAACTGATCTTGGTTTGCAGCCTCGGTAGCATGATGTACACACATGCTGTACAAATGCTGTTTGTATGTCCTCCTCCAGCATCTCATGGCTCCCATACCATTCCACCAGGCACCTACAATGCTGTTCTTAATGGCTTCCTGTCAAGATGTGACCAACTTTGTAGGATCTTTCTCTCTTTTCATAATTCTCTAGGAAACAGAAGTCTTACATTTTATGATGCCAATCTCTCTCTCTCTCTCTCTCTCTCTCTCTCTCTCTCTCTCTCTCTCTCTCTCTCTTTGTGTGTGTGTGTGTGTGTGTGTGTGTGTGTGTGTGTGTGTTTGTATATATTTTAGTTTTATATTACATAGCAAAACAACTTTTTAACAAGGTTTGTTGAGATAGGGTCTCTTCTGCTCTACGTAGGGCTGTCTGTCCTGGAACTCACTCTGTAGACCAAGCTGTCCTTGAACCCAGAGATCTGCCTGCCTCTGCCTCCTAAGTGCTGGGAATAAAGGTGTGCGCCAACACTTCCAGTGATTTTATGTCTTATTTGAAACATTGCTGTATCGTAGATATTTTTCTAGGTTTAAGAAAACTTCCTTAAGCTCTATACGGCTTATAGAAATTTGACAGAAACAGAACACATTTTTATAAGCAATGATGGAAGCTTTTCCTTTTTCCTTATTTGGGTCCTCCAAAATTTAAGAAGGACCTATAGATACTTCAGTTTTCTTCTGATCCTGTGATTGTTTTGCACAGGGTCAGTAAAATGTATTCTTATAGAAGTTGTCTTTAAACTGAATGACATGTTTTAAATTGTGCACAGGATTCTGGCTTTGAGGGCCCTCCCTTTACAATTTGCAAGTTACAGAAGTAGGTCTGCTGCCCAAGGGGTTGGGGAATATAGTTATATTTAGTTTCTACCTCTGTTTGGCTTTCTTGCTTCAAGGTTCCTATGTCCGAGATTATTTATAAGAGAAATAATTTCTCTAATTGTATTTGTGTAAGTCAAATTTGATAAAAATGAAACTCACCTAGCAAGTCGTTTTGAAAAAAAAAATCAGTGTTACTAAAAGAATTACATCTAAAGGAAAACGAAATATCTATTGTCATACTGTAACTGTTCACTGCCTTCTAATTCTTTTGTCTACCTGTAGATTAGACTAGACTCTGGACTCTTTTTTTTCTCTAACATCTCAAAACAGATTTCAATTATTGAGGTCAATGATTACTCTTTTCTGGAGCTCTATGAGCTAGAGTTGTACAACTTGATGAAAATTTCAAATATAGTCTTTAAAATGGTCTGATGACGCAGACGGAGGCAGAAAGAGAATGGAAACTACAGTCAGAATAAGACTGTATCGTAAGACTCTGACCCTTTAATTTTTCTTTGCTTATGAGAAGGATGATGATATTTGTTAAGATATACAGATAGCCAATGGCCAGTTTGGATAATTTGACAGAATTTGACCCTAGAAAACCTTTTCTTTACCCAGTGAGAGACTTTGGCAACATTGCCAAGACAACTTTTTGCTCAAAAATTACACAAGTCACCCTTTTAAACGGTATCTCCTTGAGTATAGGATGTTATGTGGTAAATTTGCTCTAGACCAGCTATTGGTTGGATGAGGAAACGCCTGTGCTGTTGTCAAGACTATGCTGTTTCCAGATTTCTCCTCAGGAGTTAGAACCCAGCTACATAAAACAAGGGAGAGGCTCAGGTACCATAGTAGGTCCCAGAAACTCCTCTGTGGTCACATGACTCGTTTCGTTGGTTCCCTCTCGTCTCAGTTTGTGTAAAATGCTGACTCCGAACAGCATTCTGCTTTACTCATAGACCTGTACCTTGTTCAGTGGTTTTGAGAAGCCTCGTCCTGTAGCAGAGGGGAACAAATACAGAAACCCCCAGACAGAATGCAGAGAGAGAGAGAGAGAGAGAGAGAGAGAGAGAGAGAGAGCCCTAAAGGATGTCCATCAAATCCCTCCCTTCAGAGGGGTTGGGGAGGAAAAGAGGAAGGGAGGGAGGGAGGGAGGGGGAGAGAGGGGAGAGGAGGGAAAGAGAGAGTTTGGAATACTCAGTTCAAAATCCATCGAATCCCTCCCCTCAGGGCACAGGAAACTGTGGAAGAGGAGATAGAGTGTAAGACCCAGAAAGGATGGTGGACACCAAGGAATGCCTTCTAGACATAACAGGGCTGGAACACATATGAACTCACAGAGACTGTGTCAGCATGCACAGTCCTGTGTGGGTCTGTTCCTGAGCGGGGTCCTAGAGCCGAAGGGAAAAGAGGACACAGGCCTTCATCCCTAACCCAGAAACTATCTCCAATCGATAGCTACTTGCGAATGAAGAATTATTTTTAGTTTTCTCCAAGGGAGCCTCACTGAGGAAACAAACCATTCTAGAGGGTAGGCCCCATACCCAGCAGTAGATGACCAACAGAAAATGAACTCAACAGCTTAAGTCTTAAGTGTTAAGAACTTAACAGTGTTAAGTCAAAATATATTTTTTTTAACCTTGTAGATCCTTTGCATGTATATCATGACTTCCAGTTCTGTATTTTTATGGGATTCCTGTGTGTGCAACACCTGTGTCTGGCATCTACATGCATTCTTTGTGCCTTTCCTTTGGCCCTCACTCTTCTTTGGTTGTTTTGTCCCTTTCATATCTAGGTTACTGTATTTCATTAAAAATAAAATAATAAACCTTTCTCCATTAAAAAAAAACCATGAAATGGAAGTTGTCATATTATTGTTAACAATACTTTGTAGAGGTCTGGAGAGATGGTTCAGTGGTTAAGGAGCACTGACTGCTCTTCCAGAGGTTCTGAGTTCAATTCCCAGCAACCACATGGGGGCTCACAATCATCTGTGATGGGATCCGATGCCCTCTTCTGGTGTGTCTGAAGACAGCTCCAGTGTGTTCATATAAATAAATCTAAAACACTAAAAAAGAAAATAACAAACCAATACTTTGTATTCCTTATTTTTTTTTTTTTGGTTCTTTTTTTTCGGAGCTGGGGACCGAACCCAGGGCCTTGCGCTTCCTAGGTAAGCGCTCTACCACTGAGCTAAATCCCCAGCCCGTATTCCTTATTTTAAAATTGTACCTGCTGTCTGTCAAGAATGGATAGAAGTTCAGCTTCTGACAAAATGACAGTTGGCCCAGTGAGGTAATGGCTATCACCTGAGGAGGTGGAGCTTAGTGATAGTGCATGCACCAGTCCTGAGAGCTTGACCCTCTGGCTTTCTGTTGGTTAAATATGACTGAAACGGTCTTGACGCTAGCTGTCAGTCTCCTTCTCTCAACAGCCAACCAACTGACCCATACACAGCCAATCAGTACAGGTCCCTTTGAGCATCAAGGGATGCAGTGTTAGTTGATCAGCAGTAATGTTAAAGAATGTTCTTGATCAGAGGGGAAAATATAAAAATTAATGATTAAAGGATGAATAATTCTTGTTAGATCCAAGAAATAATCTAGGATGTAACGAAAGTTTGTGGGAGTGGAGAACACACTCATGTTTGCTTCTCTGAGATAAATACTTTTTTTTTTTACTTTTTTTTTTTATTAACGAGTATTTCTTATATACATTTCGAGTGTTATTCCCTTTCCCGGTTTCCGGGCAAACATCCCCCTCCCCCCTCAAATACTTTTTAAAAAGAGATCTTATTCAAGATGAGTTTTCTCTGTATAACTGCCCTAGCTGTCTCGAAACTTGCTCTGTAGACCAGGCTGGTCTCAAACTCATAGAGATCCACCTGCCTTTGCCTCCTGTGTGTAGGGATTAAAGTTGCACGCCACCACCAAACATAAATACTCTCTTGAGAACTTTCCAAAGACCCCAGAGATATTTCTTCTGCCAAGCTTTCTGACCTATGCAAAAGCTTCTATAGCAAAAATCTATTTTTTTTTTTTGGAGCCTGGCTATTACCATATAACCCTGGTTAGCCTAAAATCAGACCGGCTTCTAGTTCAGTGATCTGCCCCCATCTGCTTCCAAAGTTCTGGAATTAAAGGCGTGCACCACTACACCTACTCAGTTTATCTCTAGTGGTCCTTAAGATTGAAACAACTCATTTAACACACTCAGAAGAGAATGCCTGTCCAGCATGGGTGTCTCTACCAGTGATCTGCTGCCTTCGATCCCTAAGACCAATGAACTTTTTATGGAAGCAATTTATTTTTTTCTCTTTTGGCTTTGAAATCTACCACTTGCCCCCAACTTCCTTAAATATGTTAATAGTTTGCCAGGACATGGGGATTCTCATTGGAGTGATTTGCTATTGTTAAATAAATATCATTATTCGTTGGTGAATCTCTTTCCACTTGTATTTTGGGTTGACGTCATATGTGCTGTCCTGATCTCCTCCATGCTAACACACCTCTCTGGAAGACAGTTAGGGTAAATGATCTTGCTATTTTGTTGAATTATGACATATGGAGAGCAAAACAGAGAGCCCAGCATCTATCTCCCAGGTTTTATGGGGTTTTGGATATATGGTTTTGAAATACTAGGGCTTATTCTGCTCTGAACTGGTTACCAGAGATATTGAGATGAACCTGAGACCTATTGAAATAACTGTCTTTCAGGTTTTAGCCTCTGTTCCTAGGGGAAGGCGGTGACACATATGAAGAAATTATAGGGTCCTGAGACAGATGGGTCTCAGGCATGGATTCAGGCTCTCTGTTCAGAGGTATGTTCTACACATGCCAATGCTACCACATTCCTTACAGGCTGGATATGTGAACATAGTCTCAAGCAGACTTTCCCTCCACAAAGCCACACCCTGGGACATGCTTCTGGTTAGAGGGGGGCAAGAAGATGAGGTTTCAGAGATAGGCATCACATCAGAAATGTTAACAATCTGATACAATCAATGCCAAGAAGATATACTCATGGCTCTGGGGAGTCAGTTTCCCATACTTGCTAACATTTGCTCTAGGCAGAGTTTATTTGTATTCTGTTTTATGATCATGTCTCACCTGTGTGCATGTCCTATTTATGTTCATGTTCTGCCTGGGCTCATGGTCTTCAAGGCCTTCCTGTATTCATGGTGTACCTGTACCTATGCTCATTGTTTATTTTTGCTTAGGGTCTATTTATGCTTAGTAACAGTCTGGTGTAACTACTGTAGCTACATGGTGAAACAAACATCATTTCCCCAGCAAAACCTGGAGATCAAATGTGTCCAGGTGCAGTGAGTGTCTATGTGCAATTAAAACTTTGTATCAACCCTGTGTTACTGTATCTACCGCACTATAGAACAACACTGGATTGCAAGGAAAGCACCAAGTGTGTTGGGAAGATTGTGTTGATTGTTTCAGTTTCTTTGTTGAAAACCTGCATGTGAACCCAGAATCCTATCCCTGGAGATGCAGAGTGTCCTAGTGCCACTGGTGGAAATCTGGATTTTGCTGACTTTGACAGCAGTTTACAGAATCACCACAATAGCAGACATGGTATCCCTGCCTCTGGGGATGTATCTTTTAGGCTACAGAATGACTAGAAACCTTGGAGAGGGGGCTGCAGGACACAGGTGGACCTGGGAATAGGATTAAGAGCAATGTTGCAACTTGATCTTACCTCAGAGAAACATCATTACTCTGGTGTGGATCAGGGCAATTGGAAGGAAAGAACCTGCCCCAGGCTCAGGGCTTTGGGTAGGCATCGGTTTGAGGGTTGCTTGAAGGTGGGTGGGAGGGAGGAAGAAAAGGGCAGAGCAGGAATGAATGAAAGAAGGCAGGAGAATGCGTGAGAAAATGAGGAAGGGTGGATAGACCAAGAAGCCTAGAATATTAATGTTCGGTCACAGTCTCCCCTATATACCAAATGTCTTGCTTTGTTGGTAATTTATGCTCCATTTGGCTCATGGATGACCCATTTCTTTAAAAGGAAGCAAAGTGAAGACCAAGATAATCCTGCAGATTATTCTATTCAGGTCGCCAGTGGGTGCCTGTTTATAACAGATGAGTGTAAGAGGATTGCAGCACCCTCCCGCCCAACCTTCCCACTTGGCCAGGAGTGAAGGTAGCAGACTGCTTCTGGGGAATCTGTCCAGGAGGGGACCCTCTCCTCTTTTGGGATTCCCTCACTGTATGTGGTTGATCTATGTAGCAGGTGCTGAGGCTACCTGGGTACCTTGGGAAAGAAAGAGGAAGAGAAACAGAACAGGCAGGGGTGGCAGGAGGAAGACTGTCCCCCAACCCTTCTGAGGAGCTCTCTAAACTGTAAAATACATTTTTGACCCTTCTCTGAGCCTCCCCGGCTGTTGTCACACCCATATCTAGTGGGTGCCTCACTCACTGTCTCCCATGGTGCTTTCCACCCACAGGAGCTCTGTCCTGGTTATACCTGCCACAAACCAGCAGCTTCCATGAAGTCTATCTCAATAAGTCCATTCCCATCCTGGACCCTGAATCTCTTGCAACTCTATCCCTGCCCTCTCCTACATCCCAGATCCTCTGCCTCCAGGACCAGTGTGGTTCCCTTTGTGGGTAAAGTTGCTTCTGCCATGCCTGGATGTTTGGGGCATCTGGCCTCTCTACACCAGTCCCCGCCTAAGTGCTTCAACCTCTCTGCAGATAACCATAATCATCACGGAAGACTCTTCATGTCTGATGATCACTGAAGCCGCCCCGGGTCCTCACAGTGCTTATCATGCATAAAGGAGGCCTGACATTGGCAAGGCCAGAGGCTGAGGCCGGAAAAACCTCCACAAGAACATCTCTTAAATGGCGTTTCTGTGGCAATTAGGCAGCACGGGGGAGAAAAGGAGGGACCCTTTAAAGCTCCATTGGAGCCCCTCCCTCCTTTTAAACTGGAAATGTGAAAGACTATGGAAGGGAAGGACAGGAGGCTAAGCACTGTTAGGAGATGGGACAAGGAAGGGTGACCTGAAGTCCTTATGAAATCTCTGGATGCAGAACACTACTCTACACGGTAGCCGGAGATCACCCACCTCTGCCACATCCTGCACGTTTATCATCTTCTTGGTCTGAGCCACATGGCCCACAATCCCAATGTCCAGAGGGAAGACGATCTCAGAGTCAGGGGGCACCAGGCAATCCTCCAGGAGGCTGTCGGGCTGCACACTGAAGAGCCGAGTAGCAAGTTCAGCTACGCCATTGCGCTGGCGGTACATAAAGAGGCTGCAGCGGTCAGCATGCAGGATGGTGCAGAGACGCCGCAGAACCTTGAAGACCACGCGTTCCATATTGACGCTCTCTTGCATGTCCTGCACCAGTTCAAACAGCGCTGCACTCTCTTCCACCTGGCACAGCTCTCGTAGGCTGCCACAGTCCACCAGGCAACCACCTTCACAGGCCCCTGCCACATTTTCAGGGCTCAGCTTCTTCTCAAAGTATTGGTGGGCAAAGGTGGGGTTCCCATCCAGGAAGCTGCGTACTTGTTCCTCACTGAGGCTCATGGTGTTCCTCCTGCTGTGCCCAGAGCTTTCTCCACCCCCAGGTACACATGGATTCTGCAAACTCTGTTGTCAGCAAAGTCTTTCTTAGTGATGATTAGGGAGCCCAGGGGAGGCCGCTGACTCATACCACATGAGTGGCCCAACCTCTCACTTCTCAGAGGCCCGGCAGTCCCAGCTCCCCTGTTAGAATTGCGGTTTGGGGTAAAGCTAGGTGGGCTTTCGACATGGAATGTCACTTCTGGTGAAAAAGGCCCTGAGACTAGGGAATTCCACAAACACATACTATGACCCTCTTTGCTTGGGGAGCTGCCTAAGGATTTGGGTTGGTCCAATAAAAAGTCCCTGGTCTTCCTTGGCTCAGAGACCCTGGGAAGGTGGTGGGCATTGGCTTTCCGGTGCTGCAGTTGACTTCTGAGGCAGGGAGTGCATGGAGGGGTCCCTGCCTGGAAGAGAAACAAATACAAAGATTTTAGGCCAACCGTGCCTAGAATACTTGGATAGAAGTTGCTTCTCCCTTTCTTCCTGATCTTTACCTGCTGTGGAGGGCACAGGTTTGGAGGAACAGCACCCTGCAGCCATGTGGCTATCGGTGGCAGGAGGGTTCAAACTCAACAGCTGCCTGCTGTAGACTTAAGACTTTCCTTTTTTGTGTCACTGGCTAACAGGCCCCTGGGCCCACATGTTCTCTCTCATGGATGAGGTCCTCCCTCAGGGTCCATAAAGTTCATACGTCACAGTGGAATTACTCACAGTGTTGTGTGAACCGAATGTAAGGAAGTTTTTTACTTCCTTGAATTTAGAAACTTACTCTGGGCACCTTGATCTGTGTCGCTGGATTCTTGTCCTGCATCCATCCATCCACAGCTGCACTGTGAGCACTGTTTTACACACCCGCAGACCTGCTGTCAGGTGAGGATCCATGTGTCTAGAGAACAGTAGGTGTCCTGGTGTTGGTTTCTATGGCAGTCGTGATGTGAGGATAGAGTCATTGCTGGTGTCTGGATAGTTTGCACTGAGCACTAGGAATTGCAGAGGCTGAGCTTGCCTAAGCATGAGAACATGTCAGTGCTGATGGACAGAGGGAGACCTGAGGATTAAGTCTGTCCATGGTGTGAGATGGTCCAGGGCACCCAGCCTGACCTCAGAGATGAGGGTGGATGCGTTCATTGGAAGGATTTCTGGGTGGGCCTCACTCCGGGTGAGACCAGAAGTCAAACTGTGGACGTCCGGGGACTAGCAGGGGCTTCTTCGTTTGCCTCTTTCATGTATACTTTCCAGCAGAGGACAGTTTTGACTTTTCTGCATCAGGTGGCAAGGACTGGTACACACATGTTTAGTGACTTCTCAGCATAAAACCCTGTCTTTATTTCTCTCTGGCTTTGTGCTGGCACCTGCAAGTTTCCAGGCAGGAGAGGTTAACTAGCCACACTGCTCTGTGTAGGCATTGGGCCTAACTGCATGTAACAAGGCCCTGTACCCACAAGTTCTTGTCTCTGCTGAGTCACATACATCTTCTTTTCATGAACCTCCTTGGACGTGTCTCTCTTTTCCTAAAAGTAGTTGAATCCTGATTAGGTTACCAGGGGAGGGACTTTGGGACAGGGGCAGGTATGTGGGCAGAGACCTCAGTGCTGGGGTTTGGCTCAGGTCAGCAAGCCACCTGCTTGACATTTAGTCCTGGAATGTCTCGGGAGAGTCCTGGTGTGTTATTTCTGTTGGGTGAGGGGAAATGCCCACAAGTTCACCTTGTTCTACTTGGAGGTCCACCTCTCTGCTCCAGTAGCACAGGACAGCTGTGCAGCTGTGGGAACCGTGGAAGAAACCACAGGCACAGGGAAGGATAAATGGTCACAGGATAAATTTAGCTTGGAGTTCACTTACTCTAACCTTAACCCAACCAACATCCACCAGTGGTGCTGCCGTGGAGTCTGTAGGCTGGTTTAGGGGCATCAGGAACTCAATAATCCCAGAGACAGCCTAGGCCTGTGTTGATAGGAGCTCTGCATAAATGTGTCAAGGTATGTATATGTGTGTGTGTGTGTGTGTGTGTGTGTGTGTGTGTGTCTCAAATCTGTCTTCAGACACACCAGAAGAGGGCATCTTTGATCTCATTACAGATGGTTGTGAGCCACCATGTGGTTTCTGGGAATTGAACTCATGACTTCTGGAAGAGCAGTCAGTGCTCTTAACCACTGAGCTATCCCTTGAGCCATCCCTCCAGCCCACCCCCCCATCTGACTGGGAGGGCCTCAGCAAAGTCATAAAGGCATACCTTGGGGCACACCTGTGAAACACACCTGTAAGGCTTCTCTGTGGTGCACACCTGTCAGGCACACCTGTGAGCTGCACCTGTAAGACGCAGGCATGCTCAGGGGGCCACTGGACTCACCAGATGACTTCTCTGCAGATGCAACTGGGGGATGCTTAGGGAGAAATAGGACCGCTCCACTTACCAGTCTCCTATTAATTTTGCCTCATCATAATGTGGAATTTTAAAATGAGTCACACATCCTGGGAGTCATTTAGAACAGGAATGTGTCATCACCAGCTGTTACGGGAAGAGAATCTGGCTTCTTGTACTAAATTGTGGAAAGGATACAATTAGACAAGGAGCAGTATGTTCTGGAATTAAAATTAACCGGTGGGGGGGGGAGGCAAGAGATAGAAGTGGGGAGAATTCAGCTCACAACCAGAATCCAATCATGTCTGCGAGCTGAGGAACAGATATATGCACCTCAGGATGAGCTCCTGGAGCAAGGTAAGAAAGGCCATAGGCACCAACCACGATCCAAAGAACACAGGTCACTATCAGAGATCCGGAACGGATCTGTAGGAGGTATTTCCATAACAAATGGGTTTGGGCAGAAGATGTTAGCTCAAACGGAGAAAGCAGGTCCTGTGCTTGCTGTTTGGGGAACGGTGCCCTGAAGCTGAAAACTGCTCTTTAGCTGCCCAAGTGCAGTGCCCACCCACAATCCTGCCTCTTGCAAAGAGGGAACAGGGGATCAACTTCATACTTCTACTGGTGACACAGAAGGCCATCCAGACATGGCTGCAGTGCTCAGAACAGAGTGGTGGCACTAGGAAGGTCCCTCTGACGAATCTCCCTCCTGAGCCTGGCCAGGATGTGCTTTGCTAGAGAGGCATCACCCAAGGCAAGAAGGATAATGCATGTTTACTGCTAGTCTTGGGCCCTTATGTCCACCCAAGTACCCAAGGGGGGCGTGGGAGCCATGCTGGGGTCCTGGGCATCTGGCAGTGTGAGTCCAAGTCAGCATGTGGAAATTGCTCTGTACACGCACGTGTATACATTTGTCCCCCTTAGAGAGCTTCTCAATGTTTCCCCGGTGGAAACCCTTCATCCATTTGTTTCATTTTAACTGAAGCTCTGTACCAAGGTGTTGGAATTTCCTAGTGAACATTCACTAACTGCCCCTGGTCTCATGTGGCCCATTTATCTAATGGGTCAACATATGTGTATTGTAGAATTCCACTGACGTGTCCAGAACTGCTCGTTGAGTCAGTGACTAAGGTAGAGTGGAGATGCCTGGTGGGTGGCTCATGAGAATTCATCCTATTCTGAACAACGGAAGTCCTCGAGGTGTCAGGAGAGCAGAGAGCATCACCCCTAAGGATAGATGGCCCTCCTATGTCTTCTTAATTGCCTAAGGAGGAGGTATGGATGCTGAGGCTGGTAAGGTAGAGCTGAAAGTAAGCTGGTGGGGTTGAACCTCATATAAGTAATGGACATGTTGCTGACCCTTCAAAGTCATGGGTCATCCGCAAGCTCATCTGGCTTTGTGGCTTCCTGAGTTTTGACCCAGTGTTTTGTAGAGCAACCTGTTGGGTCTCAGTCTTGGTGTCAAGTACAGCACTGACTAGTACTCAGTGGAGTAGGGGTGGCGTCTGATATGCTAGGCTATGCCATGCTTCTTCACATAGTTCCTGAAGAAAGTTCCCAAATAATTATGTCTGTTACTTCCTTTTCTGATGGATTGAGTTTTTGGGTACAGAAAGGACTCTGAGCTCCACAGAGATACCCTGGGAACACAGGAGGCCCTGTAAGGACACCTGTAAACTTCCCATAACTATTTATGACTGCAGTAGGCAGGGGAGACAGGCAGGTCAAAATGAAGGCCTCAGTTTGGATGAGCACAGAACAAGAAACAGAAGCTCCAGGAACCAAGAGACTTCAATGCTGTGATTTGTGCAGATGACGATGTGTGCCACTAAACTAAGCACAGTTTGGAAGGGTGAAGCCTGGGGACAGATGGGAAGTTTCAGGCTCACACACAATTCTTGGTCCCATGAACATTGCAATGAGACCTTATAGCACCAGCATCCAGAAGGAACATGGAACTGAACAACTTCAGAAGGAGTTGTTTCAATTTCACAGTTAAGAGGTTTTACAGTTACAGCCATCACTATACATACAGTGGGGGGGGGTTGTTGTTTTGCTTTTTGCTTTTTAAAAAAAGATACATGGTCATTTAAATGTGAATCAGAAAATAAGCCCATTCGAAGTGTCAAAGACTACTGGTGAGCTTGGCGTTTGAGAAAACACATCTCCGGCAGTTGTGACGCGGGCAGCTGTCGACAGCTCCTTTCTGGTGTGGACTCACAAATGAGCTCGGAGTGCAATTTGTCCATCTGAAGTGGGGCCCCCTTGTGGGGCATGGTTAAGAATACTGTGGGCTATCACTACCATCTGTCTGCAGCAGCACCTCACCTCCCACACTGTAACTCAGTTCCCACCAAACACTAATTCCCGTCCTGCCTCAGACGACGTTTTACTGCTGTCTCTGTGATTTTTCCTAACTCTAGGAAAAAGAATGTGTGTCCTTCTGTGTCTAGCTTAGTTCACCCTGCCTTATATGCTCCCCTGCATGCTGTGAAGTATGTGTCAGAAGCTCATTCTATTTCAAGACTGAGCAACATTCCGTGGTGTGGATGGGCCACACTTTGCCCCTCCTCTTATCCTTCAGCGGGTGTTTGGGCTGCCTCCACACTGTAGCTGCTGATGAACACTTCTGTATGAACTCAGGTTTACAGATATGCCCTTGAAGAGCTGTAGGAACTGTTTATCGACACAGAATTTTATTCCTTTTCTGCCAATGTAAGAGAGTTTTTTTCCCTTCTTTATTTTGACAAGATTTATATTCCATTAAGAGAACTGACAGGTTTTAAGATTAGTGCTGGAGTCTCAAACAAACAAATACAAATAAAAAGAAATAAAAAAAGAGAATAGTATAAATACCGGAATCCCAGTAGTCAACATCAAGTTGGGAAGAATATTGATCTGGGAAGATCAGAGTTAATGAAACAAAAGAAGGTAGGAAATTATTACCTTGCTTGTGCTTGCTTAATGTCTTTGGTCTAGTAGGGCCATCAAAGAGACAACACAGAACAGAGTAGAAGAGTCCTCGGCACAACATCCACATGTGTGTGCATGTGTGCATGTTACTGTGTGTTACAGTGACATCTGATGAGAGATGAGTAAGAGCTATGATGTGTCAAGGAACTGGATGCCTCTTGAGACACCAATGCGGGAGAGGACATCTGAGAGATCTGTTGTGTCAATGATTGTGTTGGTTTGAATGACAGTGGCCCTTATAAGCTCATATATTTGAATGATTGGTCACCGGTTGGTGGAGCTGTTTGGGAAGGCTAAGGAGGCGTGACCTTGTTGGAGGGGGTGTGTTGTTTTTCTGTCGTTTCAAAGGCTCACCCCTTTACCAGTTAGCTCTCTCTTCTGGTGCTTGTGGATCAGGTGTGTATTTCCGAGGTACTGCTCCAGTGCCATGGCTGCCTGCCTACTGCCATGCTTCCCACCATGATGATCACGGCCACTAATCCTCTGGAACCATAAGCCCTCAAATTAAATGCTTTCTTTTATAAATTGCCTGTATAAATTTTATATGTTGGTCATGTTGCCTCTTCACAGCAACAGAGAAGTAACTTAGACAATGATTCACAAAGAAAGAATTATAGGAGTGGTGGTCTTACCTGTGCCCTCAGGTGTGTCAGCACTCCTGAGAGACCAGTTCTCTCCCAGAGGGATGGGAGGGGAGGCCCTTGGTCCTCTAAAGGCTTGATGCTCCAGTGTAGAGGAAGACTAGAATGGTGAGGTGGGAGTGGGTAGGGGAGAGCACCCTTCTAGAAGCAGGGTAAGGGAGGATGGGATAGGGGGTTTGCAGAGGAGAAACCGGAAACGGGGATAACATTTGAAATGTAAATAAATAAAATATTCAATCTAAAAAAATAATAATAAAAGACCATACAGTTTGAAAAACACCTACTACCCAGAAGGAAAAATATAAAGTCCAACACATCTGTAAACATTTTTGTCATTATTCTAAAATAAAAATTGATTTAAAAATAAAAATTTATACAAGCTCTAAAATCATAACAATAATCATCTTTGTGCAAAAAAGAAGGGGCCATAGACTCAACAAAGTCCCCGAGTGGCCAGTACAATGTCTGGGCATGAGCCACAACAGACAGAGGTGGAGATGGGAGAGTTCAGGGGAAGGTGTCGATGACAGACTGAGTCAGCCAGCTGGAACCAGGGCTGACTTGCTGACGGTCAGAGCTGCTCTTGGTGGAAGCTGCAGTGTGCTTTTGGTGGGTCCTTCAGTGTTTCCAGTTGCACTGCTGTGCAACAGAGAGGCCTTTGCAAATAGCTGTGATCAGCTCCTACCAAGTTCCTGAGTAGGACAAGTGTCTTGCTGACTCTCCTAGTTTTATTTCTGTTGTTGTGATGAAATATATTGACAAAAAGAAACTTAGGGAGAGAAATGGCTTATTTTAGCTTACAATTACAAGTTACGGCCCATCACTTGGGAGAAATCAAGACAGGAACTGAAGTAGCTGGTCACATCACATCCACAGTTAGGATAGAATAAACACGCACACAGCCCGCTTGCTAGCTTTCTTTTTTTTTTTTTTTTTTCCCGGAGCTGGGGACCGAACCCAGGGCCTTGCGTCTGCTAGGCAAGTGCTCTACCACTGAGCTAAACCCCCAACCGCTTTCTTAAGTCTTACATAGTTCAGGACCCAGCCTAGAGGATGGTGCTGCCCACAGTGAACTGGGTCTAAGGTATTAGTTAAAGTCAAGACAACCCTCTACAGATGTGCTCATGGGTCAATCTAGACAATCCCTCGATTGAGTTTCCCTTCTCAGATGAGTTCAGTTTATGTGACAAGCTGAGAATTGAAATTAAATGGTACGCTGATCCTGTGAAGTATAATTCTATATTCTTACCTCCTCATCATGGCCAGGTGGGTTGCACCTTGCTTTGTTTAGACGTGAACTTGTGTCCCTGGATGGTATCCAATCCCTCAAGATGAGCCACACTGTGGTGGTTTCAATATGCTTGTCCTGGGGGAGGGGGGACACTACTGGAGGTGTGGCCTTGTTGGAGGAAGTGTGGCCTTGTTGGAAGAAGTGTGTCACTATGGGCGTGGGCTTTAAGAGCTCCTCCTTCTCGTAATGTGGGAGCCAGTCTTCTCCTAGCATCCTTCAGGTGAAGATGTAGGATTCTCAGCTCCTCCTGCACCATGCCTGGATGCTGCTCCTGCTTTGATAATAATGGACTGACCCTCTGAACCTGTAAGCCAGCCCCAATAAAATGTTGTCCTTATAAGAGCTGCTTTGGTCATCATGTTTATTCACAGCAGAATAAACAGGCAGATGCAGGAGGTGTGTGTGTGTGTGTGTGTGTGTGTGTGTGTGTGTGTGTGTGTGTGTAGTCCTGCTGCTGCTATGGGTCATATGTGCCTTGGTGGCCAGACCTTGGCTCTGAACCCACCCCAAGATGACCCCAGTGCTGTCAGGTCATTTCCCTCCTCAGGGTGAACGTGAGTCTGGCATCTGTCTCTTGGTGAGAAAAAATTGCTCAGAGCCAGGTTGTTACTGTGAGGACCTGGAAGCAGGTGGAAGCCTATAGCTTGTTCAGCAGGAAATCAGAATATGTCTCTGGATCAGTGCAGGTTCAGCTACACACAGCCTGTTTCCAAAGCGCAGTGGCCAGTGTGCCTGAGGCCTCTATTGACCTGAGGAACAGTGTCTTGTCTCTAAGGCTGAAGGCTGGGGGCCTCCCTGGCTTTGAGGGTAGAGTCTATCCTCTGCATAAAACTGGTGGGTTATGTTAGAACTCAACAGTTCATGCTGATATAGGGTCTGGGTGACACATTAAAGAAAGGTAGCTAGAGTTTCCTCCTCCAGGTACAGGGGTCCCAGGCCATAATGAAGCCATGTGGATGTCCATGATCTATGCTGTAGCCAGGATCTGTTGACATTAGAGGCCCATGCTGCTACAGAGGCCATGCAGTAGTCTGTGGTCTCTTTCACTGCCTGAGTCCCATGCTGCCTTCAAGAGCCCTGTCTGGCTTCATGGTGGTCCTGATGTGACTGGGGCCATGTTATTGCCCATGGCCTATGTTACTACCTAAGACCGTGCAGATGTCCATGCTCTATGCTGACACCTGAAGCCATTTTGTTGTCTGTGGCCTATGCTACCACCAACGGGCCACGTTGATGTGGGTGGCCTATGGAACCACCTGGGGCCACACTGATGTCTGCAGTTCATGTGCTGCTGCCTGAGGCCATGTTGGTATCTGTTTTCCGGGCTAGCTCAGACACCATGTTGGCGTCCGAGGCCCATGTGGCCCTGGAGGTCATGTTGACGTCCTTAGCCCATGTTGTTACCAAGAACTATGATGGTATCAGTGGCCTGTGCTTCAGCAGAGTGCTGTGTTGATGTCTGTGGTCTGTGCTTGCCACCAGAGGCCCCGAGGAGGTCCTTGGTACCTGATGATGCTGGAGATCATGTGGATGTTTGTGATCTGTGCTATTGCTAGAAGCCATGTAGAGGCCCAGGATCGATGCTATCACTGACTGGAAGCTATTTTTTTTAAGATTTATTTATTATATATAAGTACACTGTAGCTGTCTTCAGACACACCAGAAGAGGGTATCAGATCTCATTACAGATGGTTGTGAGCCACCATGTGGTTGCTGGGATTTGAACTCAGGACATCTGGAAGAGCAGCCAGTGGTCTTAACCGCTGAGCCATCTCTCCAGCCCTGGAAGCTACTTTTGCAGTAACTGCACATGCACATTTGAGATGACAGGACAAAGAAGGCTTCTATCCCCCCAACCTCCACCAAAGTAACGTCCTAAAAAGGAAGCCATCAAAGAGAACTCTTAAAAAACTGTGACGAGGATGCTGAAGTGTAGCTCTGCACATCTTGGGGCTGCTGGCAGAAGTGTAGGTGGAGAAGGAACTCCGTTTTCTTTCAGGGACTGGCCACTTGGAGTGTGGTCCTGTTCCAGTGAGTATTTGAGCAGCACAAAACTGGGCTTTTTCCCCTTTCCTTTCCTTCCCCTCCCCTCTCTTCCTGCTTTTCTGCCTCCTATATTTTTTCTTTTTGGGGGCATGGAGGGCACAAGGGTGCTGTGGGGCAGACATGGGGGGACTGGTGTGTTCAGGGTGCATGACGTAAAATCCAAAATAATCAATAAAAATATGTTGGGGATAAAAGGAGAAAAATAGAGGACCCAGAGTAACACTGAGCACTGACAGAGAAATGTAGACTTGTCACGATATCCAAGACGAAGAGGAGTTTCCTGAAGCTGGAATGCTCCGACCCCAAGGTTGGGGTTGAGGAGCCCTCAGGCTCTAGGGTTGGATAAAATGCTTACGTCTAAGGTGTGTTTGAAGCGGTGCTGACATTTCAGTGAGGAGTCAGTTCTACCCTGCAATTGTCCTTAAGCTACTGACCGGTGGCATTGTTATAAGAATTTGGGGGAAAGCCAAAAAGCATCTTCTAAATTGTCATGGCATGGGCCACCTTGACCACAGAGATAACACATTCACATAAGGATATTTTCCTCATGTGATTCCAGAATGAAAAATGACACATCACAACCATCCTATAATTACAAAACGTAGAGAAAACCAAAGGGAGACAGAATAATGATTATTATAAGTCAAACTCATTTGAGGGCATGACCTCTGCACAAGGCAAACTATAACCTTTCAATGTCTATTCTAGTTCTTATATCATCTTTGGCCTAGGGCCCCTTTCATATCTAATTCTATCTATCTATCTATCTATCTATCTATCTATCTATCTATCTATCTATCTATCTCTATCAGCTATCTATTAGCTATCAATCAATCTATCAGTTACCAATCTATCGGCTATCTATGCAATCCTAACTCACTCCTCCATCCATCTATCCTTCATCAATTTATTCACATGTATATGGCTAAGCACACACACATATGGTTGGACAATATTGATTCTTTACTCACTTAGAGATATGTATTAGATACAGCTTTGTTACTTCTGATTGACAGTATTTTACAGTGTGCTTTTACCCCAGTTTTTATAGTTATATTGAAGCATAATTGACAAAAATCAAACCTGTATACATTTAGTTTGGTCCCTTGAGCACAAGCATGTCTCTTAAACCCAGGGAAGTTCTTTGAGTCTGCCTGGGCTCCTCGGCTGGCACCATTGCTGGCAACTCTTAAGCTGTTACACGAGGCACTGGAGGCTTTCTTTGATTCTCTGTCACAGTCTTGCCTTGTTTCATGATTAGCATTTGAAAACCATGCTTTCTGTCCTCTGTCCAGCATTTGAGTTATTTCAAGGGAAGGGAGACCCTGCCACCTTTGCTCTAACATGGTTTTGGCAGGGGTCATCCTTCTCTGCTTTCTTGTGACTCCCTGCCTCAGATGAAACTTCAGTGAGCATCCCTGAGCATCTCTGTGAGGGTGTATTTGAAAATCTGAAGTGGTTGTCCAGCCACCAAGCTCTTGTTCGCCCTACAGGATGGTTGTGTCTACTTACGTCTGCTAAGGAAGAAAGGCTCCACCTGGACTGTCCAGCCCTGGTTTTGGAGGTCTAGGAATACAAGGACATAGTGTGGTAGACAGCAGCAACAGCATGATTTCAGACGAGAAAATGAACACAGGAAACACAAGAACTCCATTTGATGTGTTCCACAGGTAGAAGGAAAGTTCACCCCAGTTGGAGTGGTGGGAGGCTGGAGTATGTGGGAGACAGAGCCAGAACCATTTCTAAAGGAAACCAAAGCAGAGAAGGGTCTTTGTTCTTTCTAGCACAGCATCAGTGCAAGCTCCTGCAGAGGTGGTCCAGCAGTGTCCTCATGGCGGAGAGGCAGAATGACAATTCTCTCTTGGGAGATATAGCTCACTGATCTCGCTAAGACATGGGCAGCTGGCAGCTCTGTCTACCCCTGACATGACTTACCTGGACTCTTTACTGTCATAAACAGAAGCCAGAGGAGGCTTAGGTGGATTCCCATTAAGTGCTTCATTTAGACTCCAGAGGAGACCCTGAAAGACATGTGAACAGTCTTTGAGGTCCATTCAAGAGGGGTCTCTCAGGCTTCTCAGGACAATTTCTCCTTCCATGTTGGCGCTACTCATGGTGTGACTTCTGATTTATTGCCTGGGTCTGGGGCCTAGGATAGCATCCAAAGCTGTACCAGTCTCTGTGTCCCTGGATTGGCAACAGCACTCGCTGGACATATTTTGTTCCCCAAATTTCACCTGTGCCTGGTTTAGAGTCAGTGCTATGATAAACTCACATGCCCCACGGCTCCACCTTGGGGGATGACTGCTTAGTTAAGCCAGTGTGGTAAACATAGCTGTCCTCCAGGGAGAAGCCTGAATCAGGAGGCAGAAAGACCATGGTCCATATGAGTTTAAGGACAACAGAGACCTTTGCCCCGAGGACCCTAATCTGCCATCCTATTGGTCCAGGACAACAGATGGCTATACCTGCATTTGCATGACTCTGCTGGTGGGTTTAGGCAGGACAACTAACTAGTCTAAGTGGAAATATTCAAAAGGCAACCATGGCCAGCTGAGCATCCCCCTGCATCCGCCACAGGGTTCTTGGGCATATGTCCTCTGGGGACAGTCCTCAGGAGCTCATTCTCTGAGACACCACAGGAAGCCTTCTCCACAGAGAAAGAGGAATATCAGCGGCACTGATATGTCCCTCTTAAATTCCTGCATTCAACTCCTGGCTGAAAGGACTAAGCCTCAGAAGATGTTGTTGGAGGTTCTGTGAGAGGGCAGCAGGGATATACTAGCTGGTCTGAGAGCAGACCAAGAAACCCTAGAAAACGAGGCAGGGGTCATGTGGTGCTTTGAATAAGAATGGCCCCCCTAGGCTCATATTTTTGAAAGCTTAATCATCAGGGACTGGCACTGTTTTAGAAGGGTTAGGAGGCATGGCTTTGTTAGAGTAGGCACGGCATTGCTGGAGGAAATATGTCACTGGGTGTGGGCTTTAAGGTTTCAAAAGCTCAAGCCAGGCCCAGTTTTTCTCTGTCTATCTCTGTCTTTCTCTGTCTCTCTGTCTTTCTGTCTCTCTGTCTCTCTCTCCTCTCTCTCTCTCCTCTCTCTCTCTCTCTCTCTCTCTCTCTCTCTCTCCCCCTCTCTCCCTCTCTCTTTCCCCCTCCCCCCCTGCCTGTAGACCAGGATGTAGAACTCTCAGTTACTTCTCCATCTTCGCTACCTGAAGGATTTTTTTCTCTCCTGCAAAACTGTTTCAAGAAGCAGGAGCCGTGCCTTCCCTGCTAACTACTCCCAGACACTTGGAGCAGCTTGGTGGTCTGCTGAGTTATTAGTGAATGAGCATCCTCAGAAGGTCACACAGTTCTTTCCTGTATCTGTTTTCACTTGTCTGCCGGGTAAGATAACGTGAGGAAGTAATGATTCGCTGGATTAAAATATGAAAAGGTGGACTGGAGAGATGGCTCAGCTGTTAAGAGCACCCGACTGCTCTTCCAGAGGTCCTGAGTTCAATTCCCAGCAACCACATGGTGGCTCACAACCATCTGTAAAGAGATCTGATGCCCTCTTCTGGTGTATCTGAAGACAGCTAAAATATGAAAAGGTGGCTCTATAACCTTATTAAATCCGTGCCATTACTTGAGCTAACATAAAATTTTTATTAGCAATTTAATGAGCCAGTGAAATGGCTCAGCAGGTGAAGTCACTTGCTACCAAGACTGATGACCTTAATTTGGTCCCTTGGACCCGCAAGACGGAAGGAGAGAATCAAGTGCTCCAGGTTGCCCTCTGAACTCTACGACTTCCCCCAATACATTTACGTCCCTGCATGCGAAGCCACAGCGCAATGAGCAAATGATCGTGGTTTTAAAAATTGACAATATTTCATTAGCATTTTCTTACGCAAGTTTGGAAATAACATTTTAAGCGAGAGCACTTATCTGTTTTTTATTCTATAACTTCAATGTGACTCCCTATTTCTTGCAAAACCCACTGCTTTTGTAACTCTATCACTGACAACCGTATTGCAAAATTAGGACATGAATAAACCCTGATTACATCTGACTCAGCAGAACACTCGCTCCCATCGCTGACAGGAGGGCGCTGCTGTGATCTGGATGCTGTGCGCTGTTTACACGTGAGCTGATGAGTTCCAGGGAGGACAAGAGGGAGTCATATTGAAACGCATCATTAGAGACGTACAACGTGCATACCATTCCTGCACAGGTGATGGCTCCCAAAACACTAGAGGACGTGTGTGCAGGATTGGATAGCTAGAGCCACAGTCTAGCGTCCGTCCAGTCTGCATTGCTCACGTTGCCCTTCACTTTGTGAATACGCTAAATAAGCAGCCCCAGCCAGATTTGCACCGCTTGCTCATTTCTGTGGTGTAAATTCTCCTGCTGCGCGAATCACACGCCATCACCCAGAGCCACTGAGCAAGGGTTTGGGAGAGACGGAATATACATTTCTGCTTAACTTGATGCAATTTCAGAAAACAGGTGAGAGAAAAGTACGTTAAAGATAGAAAATGGTTGCTTTAGGTATTTGCTGTCCCTATTTTAATATATTTAATTGTGGGTTCATATAACTGACTTTTACCTGGGCCTGGCCAGCTTCACCAAGACTTCAATCTCTGAGGGCCCCTTCAAGATGACGCTTCTGAGGCAGATTCCTTACCCGTTTGAAGCAAGCTAGAAGCTGAGTTCCAGATCCCACAATTGGACGCCCAGAACCACTACAATGTTGATTATTAGAGGCAGGCTGTCCAGTGTCTACTTTTTAAAAGTCCCCCTAAGATCTTTCCTTGCAAGGCAGCTGCTTTTTTTTTTTTTTTTTTTTTTTTTTTTGCCAAAATTCTCTGGAGCTCTGAACATTACGAGACTGTGAGGCCCTTCTGCAGCACAAGCCTAGACCACACTGGAGAAGTTATGGCTGTCTGACTGAACTTACAGGTTGAGTAGTGATGAGTTTTCGAGGGATCAGCTGAAAGAGGTATAATATGTGCTTGGGCTATTACAGGAGAATCCACAGGGCCAACGTACGCCACATTTCCAGTCACGCTTCTATTCACTGTTGATAAAATGATAGAGACTTAGAGACCACGTAATTTTCGAAAAAGCTAACCAAGTGTGTGTGTGTGTGTGTGTGTGTGTGTGCGCGCGCGCGCGCGCGCGCGCATTACTGAAGATAAGTGAAAGTGTTGATAGCATTCAAAACCAGGCAATGCAAATTAAAGCCACCATGAGAATCCATCTATGGACGCCAGGCTGGCCAACATGCTAGGGAAGCTGACACACCTTGTGTTGCTAAAAACACAACCCAGGAGTATACACATACGGCACGGGGGGATGGGGGCGGAAAATGATTCTAGTTAACGATCTTCTGTTTTCTTTAAGGATAACTGTAAATGTGTGGTGATGCAGCCCAGCAATCACACTCCTACCACACACCTAAGGAGTTGGAAGCACGCTCATATCGACTTAAACCTGCATGGTACCACGGTTGAATACAGGTCAGTCACCCCGTCAGAGACAGCCGGAATGCCCACCATGCCGTGAATGGATAAACACTTTTTACTAGAATTCTATTCAGCAATAAGCACAACCAATCGATTCATGTGAGAGTTTGGACGAATCTGAAAGGCACTGAAGCCAGACAGAAAAGGTTGCCCATGCACAGGAAATCCTGTATACTGCATGAGGTGGGAGTCGGGAAAAGCTGAGCTTAGCATTTGCAGGAGTTGGACCAGCATTGAGTCATGAGTGGGTCGTCCGTATAATGTATGCAGCTGTCCAAACTCGTGGAATCATACAGTTAAAATCAATGATTCTTATTGTACATAAATTGCACCTCGATGCAAAGAGGGGGAAATAGAAGTAAAGACAGTATTAATCAGACAGGGTTACTCAGCTGCGTGTCTCAATGATTCCCGACACACCATTCCCAAACAAGAAGCAATGTGTTGCTTACTGCAGTGAAACTGGTCAGCTGCAGGGTTTCATTACCAGCCATGAGTGAGCCAGGGCTGTGCGCAGCATCGTGGACACGCTCCACAAACATTATTTATGGAACAAAAGAAGCCAGGTAGGGAGAATCATGCTCTCTGACTCTCTGTAAAATAAAAACAAATGAACAAACAAAAGAAAACAAACCAGACCAGCTGTAGCGGCTGGGATAGATTCCTTCTACAAATGCCTAAGCAAGTGCAGGAAGAAGCTCTGGTTGGCTGACAGGTCCTGGGCCGTGTCTCGGGCACTTCTGTCTTTCGTAAGTTAGATAAATGCTTGTTTCTATGCCATGAAGATAGCACATTGTATATTTAATATTTTCTGTGTTACATTCTATAAGACTTTGAACATAGTAAGAAACACTGTTGTGTCTCTGAGAACTCGGCTACGGTTTTGGAAGATTCACCGTTGGGTGTTTTGCACAGAGGATGCCTGCACTGCCTGTGTGAAGTAACAGATTAACGTGGCTGTTCCTAGGAAAAAAAGGGGGGTCGGGAGGGGGTGAGGCTTAACAATGAACATTTCAACTATTTGGCTACTTGTGATGCATGAACGCTTGTCCCCAGAATCCACAGGCGAGAAACGTGACCCCCAAAGTCATATGGTCATGGTGTTTGGTGGAACCTTTGGGATATAATTGGTTGAGCGGTTTTGTTGTGGAAGAAGCTCTTTGGCTGCTCTGTCTTGCCAAGTCATTCCTTACACCATACTATACACAGCACAAGGGCTTCACAGTTGCAAGCACTTCTGAAGTGTTAGCTAAATAAACCATTGTTCTTTGTAAATGTTATTCAGTTACAGTAAAAGAAGGTAGACTAAGACATATGTTAATAAAATATTTAAAAGGTGATGGTGTGGGAGAGTGATACCTGCCCCCAGAAGGCCGCCAGACCTCTGTAGGAACTTGCACAGTAGTTAATGATGTCATTTTCCTGGAAAAGTGGCAAAGTTATCCCTCACCGGTGTGGTTCTTTCTGGAGTTGCTCTCCTTCCTGCCTCTGACCCTCCAGGTCACGTGACTAGACCGCAGCTACCCTGGGTCCCCTCCTTGGCATGCATGGAAGGTTAAGCAGACTCTGCAAGTGGAAGTTGAGGATGGCTCACAACAGAGCATGATGAGCTCTTCCTCGGTGAAAGGATCCTGAAATAAAGCAATTCAATCTGCTCTAAAATCCTACCTGGGTTAGCTTCAATGTCATCCCCGGTTTCGCTGTCGCGGGACCACAGATTGCCCCTCCCACTCTCCGCTAACTCCCAGTCCTTTTAGAAAGACTGCTGAGCAGAAGCTGCAGGGTGATTCCCTGTACCTGGGATTTTACACTGCAAGCAGAGAGAAAGCTCCTTTCGCTCCCCTAGATCCCAGGCAGCAGAGCTCCTTCTCAGCACACGCCAGGATGCTCGCCTGAAATCTCTGTGTTCCTGCCCTCAGAATAAAATTGAATTGCTTCGGCTTAAAGACCCTTCTCAGTGAGTTCCCCTCTCCGTGTTTGCAGGCTCCTGCCACCATACTCTCCAAAGAACTAGATTTTTTTTTTTTTTTTGGCACCACAGACACGTACATACTCAGCTAGCCCCAGAAATAGTTGGAATTCTCCTGACCTGGCCATTTCCAATCCGACCTGATAGAAAAGACCTATTTGTACTCCAGGGAAATCCTGCACCTTGAGGATCCTCTGCAGGGGTTGGAATCAGGAAGGCATCGGGGGTGGGGGGAGCATAGCCTGGTCACAGAGTGTGGGTTTCTGTCCCAATTCCAGTCACTAATTTACTAATGAAAAGTCCTACTGGGGATAACAGGGGACCTACCTCACCGGTTGTCCTGAGAAGTGAGTAAAAGAATGTTCCTGAAAGCTTTCAGTACTGAATGCATCGGATCAGACAGGCTCCAGACAAAACTGAGGCAATTAAGAAATATGACAATAAATTTTGAGAAATGAGGAGGCAATATCGGGGGGGGGGATCATTGTGGAGTGTGAATATACCCTAACGGGGAAAACATCATGTTCATGGACCCTGTGGTGAGTATAGAAATGGAAAGGTGGTTAGGGGGGTGGCAGTGCCCCTCTAGAGGAGAAACAACCCCAAAGAGTGCTCTGAGGTAGAAGGCATCCCCATAACCCTACCCAAGTCTTCCATCTTAAGACCAGACCTCACCCTTCATGGATGTGGTGGCTTCAACTCCTTCTTCCCCAAGACCAGCCAGCCACAGGGGTCACATGTGGGTTGCAGAGAGGCAGCTCTGCAACGCACAGCGGCTCCAGATCTCGTTTCCCTGGAAACTGGAAGAACCGTTGGAAGTTTGCACTGAGCTCTGCTCTCAAGCGTGGGCGCCGCGATCCTTACGTACGAGGGCTCGCGGAGCCTCCTGGGCCACGCGCCAAGCTCGCGGAGGTAGGGCTGTGCCTTTGCTTTCTGGCGAGTCATCCTTCACCAGGCGCAGGACCGGTATGCTGCTGTTTCAAATTCTGCTCCTCCTGCTAAAAATACAGAGAGGCAGGCTCACTCTTTCTGAAGCTATGGCCCGAAGTGAAACCCACGCAAACCTCCGGGAGTCTTTGGAAAGCCTCCATACACCCACTAGCAATCGGCTTCCCGGAAGGGTGGGCAAGAACCCCAGAGCTGCCTCGGACACATAGGCGCGGCTTCCCCAGGCAATACAGCGCTCAGTTTTGGAAGGGTCTCTGACTTTAAAGGGCAAAAAATAGGAAAGTCCCTAGGCCTTTTCCTGACTTGAACCTGCTGTGGGAAAGACTCGTGCGCAGGCGCATTCTCTCCACCTCTCCCTCTTCCCGGCTCTCGGACCCGGCTTCTCCCAGCCCCAGCTAAAGGCGCAGCCAAGGCAACCCGCGGTTCCGAAGCTGCTGCGCAGGCGGCCTGAATCACCCACACCCCGGACTGCAGGCCAGGGCGGGGTTGCCAGAGGGAGGCCTCCAGTGGTCCAAGTCCAGATCTGGGCTACTACAACGTTCTCCCTTCTCGTGCACTCGAGCACAGGCCGAATTTATTTACCTGAGTGTGAGGGATTTGTCTGCCAGATCTGAAAACGGAAATGGACTCAGAGCTGAACTCACCCGAGGTTCTCCCCAAGACTTCATCCTGGCCTTCTCCATGGCTGGTCCTCTGAGAGAAATCTCTAGCCAGTTCTCCCGCATACCCTATTCATAACCCCCCAGCACCTACAATACTCTACCCACACCTCAAGGCGACACCTTTCCTGCACATTCACCACATAACACACAGACACACACTTGCACACCACACGCCTGGACATTGCACGTACACTGTGTTCACCCTGCGCACATCTCGGAATGCACACCGCTCCCCGCCACAGGACACATACGTGCACACCACCCTCACGTACCCCATACTCTACATTCTGCGTACATCCTTCACACAGGTACACAGCACACACCCCTACATGCCAGCACTTCCCAAAGAAACACACTTGGTCCTCCATCCCCGAATACCCTGCTCGCTGTCCTCCATTCCTTCTGAACATTTCCCCTTTCCCCATTTCCTCCTCCAGGCTCTCCCTCATACCGATTCCTACTGGTGAACCCCCACTAACTTCTTCGGTTTCCCGGGTCCAGCCAGGTGGGCGTGGAGAAGAGCTGCCCGGTGGATGGGAAAAGCAAACTCGGGGTTTGCAGAGGTGGGAGGTCCTGGGGGTGGGGCCCAGGGGGTCCCAGGAGAAGGAGGCCCCGCTGGAGTGGCGTTCCCAGGGCTGCGAGCTCTGGACAGCGGCATTGACAGGAGGAGGGCAGGAAGGCGGAGACTTGGCGAGGGCCCCCTCTCCTAGGGGAGGGCCGGAGGGGCGTCTTGGGGGCCAGAGGGTCCGGAGGGGGCCGCGGAGGGTGGTGTCAGGGAGAGGCGCGCGGGGCCGCGGGTGGGGGGGCCGCGCGTCCGGGGATCGGCGCCGCGGTCTGGGGAGGGGGCGCGCGCACCTTGCGGTTTTCCGCGCCGGCTTGGTTCCCGGTGCGGGGTCGCGGCGGCGGCGGCGGGAGGCGGAGGATGCGGGCTCCAGTAGCAGCGGCGCGAGCCCGGGAGGACGCGGGAGGATGAAGAGGAGGCCGGCGGTCCGGCCGCGCGGCGCCGGGAGGAGGCGCAGGCGGCGGGGGCGGCGGCGGGCGGCGGCGGGCGCGCCGGGTGCGGGCCGGCTCCGGCGCGGAGGATGAAGTGGAGCGTCCGCGGGGCCTGCGCCGCGCTTTCCTCCTGCCTGCTGCTCGCCTGCGCGCTCAGCGCCGCCGCCGTCGGCCTCAAGTGCTTCTCACTGGGCTCGGAGCTGCGCGGGGAGCCGTTCCGGCTTGGGGCGGCCGCCGGAGCCTTTTACTCGGGGTTGCTGTTGGCTGCCGGCCTCTCTCTGCTCGGCGCCGCCCTGCTGTGCTGCGGGCCCCGGGAGGCGCCCCTCGCCCGGTCAGGGGCCGGGCCGGGCCCGGGACTCGGGGTCCCCGCATCTCCGGCGGGCGCTCCGGAGCCCTCTCCTGGAGAAACGCGGGCGGCTGCCGGGCCCTCGGGACCGGTGAACAGCCAAAACCTGCTGCTCCTAGGCGTCCTGGTCTTCATGCTCGGGGTTCTCAGCGCCTTTGCGGGAGCAGTGATCGACGGCGACACAGTGTCCCTGGTGGAACGCAAGTACTCCCACTATTGCCTGCCCCCGCGCACGCCGGCCGCTGGCCCTGGCCCGGCCACTGGCTCTGTAGCCCCAGGCACTAGCACGCAGCGCTCCCGCAGCAACCTGGACAGCACCACGACCGCCAAATGCCGCCAGTTGAAGGACTACCAGCGCGGCCTGGTGCTCTCCACTGTATTCAACTCGCTCGAGTGCCTGCTGGGCCTGCTCAGCCTCCTGCTGGTCAAGAACTACAAGTCGTCGCAGGCTCGGCGCGGCCGCCGGGGCCGCCGGAGGGCAAGCCGATCTTTGGCGCGACCGCGGGGCGGACCCGGGCTCCGCGCTCAGCCGCTGGCCTCCCGGACCAGGCGCGGCCGCCGGGGCAAAAGGGGGCGGCGGCTGCAGCCACGGCCCAGCGAGGCCTCCATCCTATCCCCGGAGGAGTCCGACTTCACCACCCCAGGAGATTGCGCGAGCTTCGCTGCGCACCACGCTGTGTCCTACATCAACGTGGGCGTCTTCCACGCGTTTGACGAGGCGGGCGTGGAGGTGTGCTGTGGCGGGCACCCGTCCGTGGAACTGCCAGGGTATGCGCCCTCGGACCCCGACCTCAACGCCTCCTACCCCTATTGCTGCCGGCCGCCTTGTGAGATGGCGCGCCCTTGGGAGCCTAGCCGAGCCTGCTGAGTTCAGGCCCGATCCCCAACGAGACACCCAAAGGGTAGCAGTCAGGCTTTGCTTGGTGTTGTGCCTGCGTGAGGCTTGGCACTTATTCTGGCCGGGCCTTGTGATATCTGCGAGACTCTAGGACACTATATGGTATTCTCCTTTCTGTGTGAGGAGGTGTCTCCCTTCTGTGTCATTCATATCCGGACTCCATTTAAAGTTTACAATAAATGTTTGGGGTGGGCTCGCCGATCACACTTCTCTTAGGCAAGTCCATACCCCAGGACTGTGCTTGGAGGTCCTGGGTCGAATGGGTAAGAGCAGAACGCCTAGCAAAGGTGATTTCCTGTAGAGGACCTCTCTGGCTGAGAGTGCAAAGCAGTTGGAACTGTAGAACAGAAGAACAACCAACAGCAACACTTTGTACCCGGATGTGCCTGCTTCTGTCGACACTTTCTTACTGTAAAGCTCTCCATAAACAGTGAAAATGTTTGGTAAATTTATTGCAATTTGACATTGGTGAGTTCCTTTATTAAATTGATTGCTATGTTATTGGAGAATGTCCATCGGCTTGGAATTGGAGGATGTCTACATGCAAATCAGCATGGGGGAGAGTGGCTGAATTGGGACAGACAAACTCTGAGTTAGAACAGCTGTGTTTTGCGAGCTGGTTGACTAGGTCCAACCTGTCTCTGAGCTAACAGCTGTGTGGAGAGACACTGATGCCAGACCGCATTTCAGTTTTTGGAAGCCGTTTGTGTGGTTTCTACTGCAAAGCAGTAGGCTTTATTTTTGGTTAATACATATGAACAGTTTAATCCTATTTTAAAAAAAATCAAAGTCTTAGTTTTTCTGCGAAGTAATTTTCCTGTTAACTCAATAATCTGGTGATTTTAACTATATAGCATTTCATTTAAATACACCACTCTAATAGCCTTAATGAATGTGGAGGACATACCTTAAGTGAGTATGATATATGCGTGTAGTCATTTACACACAATATGATGTGAGCTCTATATGACTGGAGTGTCTCTGTCCTTCTGGTGGGCTGGCTGGGGGCCAAGCGTCTTTAAGTCTTGGGAAAAGGAGTTCTGACCCCCATGTGCCTGGACTAATGACACTGGCAGGTAGTGACTCACAGACTAGCTGGGAACAGCTCTGCCCCAAAAGGTGCTTCTTTTATATGAAGGAGAGGAACAGTTCCTCTGCATGTGCAAATACCCACGTATCAAGCACCACAGGCTAACAGAGTAGTGGAAATCCTGGGTAATGTCTTCCGTGTGCAAAAGGCTGCTGCTGTGAAGAAACCTGCTTAAGGAGGAAGCACAGTTCCCAGTCACAGGCTGTGTGATAAGGCCTTTCCTCAACTTCCACATGCCCTGTCCAGAGCTCCCCTGTATCCCTGATGACTGTAAGCATCCTACCCCAGTTACAACCTGGGCTAGCTGCCCTCCAATCCCATTTCCATGAAGAACAATGAGGTCCAACCATGGGCCAAGCTATGGTGGTGAGGACTGGTCTTACCTCTACTTAGACATTTCCTTTGAAGCTTGAGGATCTGATCAAAGTGGCAGCAAGTTCAGTCCTGGCAGCTGTGTTTAGAGCCACCCAAAAGGAAGCCATCACTCAGGGCTAGCTCTTTCCATTCTCACCTATATCAGACCTTTGGTCTCTTGGGGCAAGGAGAGAGAAGAGGCTAAGCCTCCTGCTGTTGTCTATTCAGTCCAGCTCTCCTGCTTAAGTAGAAATGTTGCAAATGACAGCATAAACTGACTCAAGATGCTTTCTCTTATCTACCAAACCCAAGCATGTGATATAGGTAGATAGGCATTAACAGCTGAGAACAGAGAACTCACACATGGCTACTGGCCATTCTCCTGGGTCCACTCAAAAGCCCTGTGGCTGATCACAAGCAGCCAAGGCGGAGAGAGTCTATGGGCTGCATAGATGCACCAAGATCCAAACTGGACCTTTGGTTTTTTTTCCCCAGAGACATTTAGTCACACATCTTTCCTATAGCTCTAAATCTTGGATATCTCGTGAGTCTTTTAGGTTATCTATTAAGGTCAGTAGCCTCTCTACACTTCAGATTTTTTTTTGAACCAAAGTTTTGTAGAGAGGACTTGGGTGGGCAAACCCCAGATACCAGGGAAGGCAGTTTCCTATAAAGGACAGTTGTCAGGGAACCTGGCATGGAGAGAGGACCTTGAGACTTTTACCACTTCACTTTGCACTCCAACTCACAGCAGTTTTATTCATGGTCCAGTCTTCTTTAATGAAATTTTAAGTAGTTGTCCAGACTTAATTCTTTGTGTTGCTTGGAAAATAAGTCATATCTTGGCCTTTCTTCCAAAATTTAGACACAAACATATCTTAGTGTTTTTACATACTAAGCATTGGTAGTAAAGCATTGTTTGTTCAGCAGGAGAAGCTCCTTAGGGATGGGGGGTTTAGTTTTAAGGGGCTAGGGCACAGCATGGACTTGGGCAGATGCAAACAAGCCATGTTTTATTATAGAATCAGTGGACACTGGTGCCTGGATTTTTATGCATTGCCTCAGAAGGTTGTTCTGTTCTGGGTGACATGGAGTAATAAATACTACACAGCTGAGTATTTGGATGAAAATTCAGTTGAACAATCAGAGCAACCATTTAACCAGCCAAATGATTGGCTGTGAATTTCAAAGTGCTGATGCCTGACAACCTGATGCAGTAAGGAGAAAACCTTGAATCCACACACACATGCATGTGTATACGCACGTATACACCAGGGTACACATACCACACAACAGAACATGAGTAATTCTGCATACAGTAACATGCACATAAGTGTTTGTGCCCACTAATGAATGCACACACACGTGCATATCCACATGAACATGCATATATAGTCTCTTGCATGTTTTGAGGGCCAGGCCAAATAGGTCTGGGGCATGAGAGACAGAGTGGAATCCATTCTTGGCTTTGTGGGCTGGCTGTGGGCCCCTGGTCTTGTATTTTTCTCTCTGCTGCAGTATTATGTCATAGGGTGAACATGCAGGAACCTCTGAGGCCAGAGCTAAGTGGGAACAGGCAATCAGAGAGGACCATCTCCAGGGTCAAGGCATTTCAATGGGTTCATGGTGGGATGCTCTGGGACCTGGGCAAGGGTTAGGCTGTCAGGCTGAATTCCCAGGCTCAGAGCCTGCTACATGCAACTCCAGCGTTGGCCACCTGGCACCTCCTTGTGAAGATGGGCTCATCCTACAGTATCCCCGAAAGTCACCATCACCCAAAGTATTTCTTCTCACCACGGGCTCAGAGAAGAGTAATAAATGGCAGAGACCTTATGACCAATAAGCATGAGTAGAATCAGTTGTTTATATTCCTGTTCCACCTGAGAGTCCGCTGTGGTCTCATGTCACCAGGTGTAATTCCAAGGGCCCAGTGTCCCAGCTTGGTTTACTGCCTAATCCACAGGGGGGCAGGGAACCCCAAAAGGGAGAAAGAAATGAGTTTAGAACAGCAGCAAGCAACTATGCTTATTTTTCTCAAAAACTGAATTCTAAGCAACTGCTGGGATAAGAGAAGTCTGGTGATTCTGTTGCTAAACTTCCTTCCCAGAGGGAGAGAAACCAATGGTCTCCCCCTCCTCCTAAGGTCCCAACGACAAAGTATGATTTCCTCACTCTGAGGAACCAATGAGGTTATTGATCATAGGTGAAAGGTATGGGTCGTCCACACAAAAGGCCCTGTTGGAAAGTGTGACTCAGCACAGATGCTGGCTTTCCCAGAGACGTCAGTGGACCTCCCCCCTGCCAATCTTCCCTGGCCTGTAGAGTTTAGCCCCTCCCTGAGGCCATGTGCAGTTAAGGCAGAATCACATACAGCAGGCAGTGTGGAGTCAACGAGCCCAGCTGAGATGGTCTTTTGCAAGCAGAGATGGACAGATTTCCAAAGATGCAAGTTGTTTGGCTGGGAGGATAGTCAAGGACAGGTAAGTTCAACACAGTGTTCTTGGTGTCTGTGCTTTATATTTTATACGTGTGGTTTTCCGTCAGAGAATCTCTGATCTTGTGATATTTCACTTTATCAGCCACTGATCCTCAATGAACGTCACTGTTGGATCAATAAAATCTCTTTTAACACACAGGATACTCCACAAAATGTATGCTCTTCTGGCCACTTCCTTGTTCATGGCCAACTATGGTGAGGAAAGGAGCCAGATAAGGAGGCAGAAGGTCACGGGCTCTTCTGAGCCTTCCCTGGGCTTTCTTACAGCAATGGGCAGGGCAGGCTGGCCTCCTGCTGTTCAGGCCTCTTGCTTCTCCGTCCTCCAGGTTCCAGGCAACCTCTATGATAATCCTTTGAAGACATTTCTGAGTCACTTAGGGACCTCTTCCTTCATCATTTTTTTTTCTTTTTGGTGTTTTAAGACACGGTTTCTCTGTGTAGCTTTGGCTGTCCTGGAACTTGGTCTGTAGAACAGGTTGGTCTTAAACTCTCAGAGATCTGCCTGGCTCTGCCTCCCAAGCACTGAGATTAAAGGTGTGAGCCACCAAATGCCTGGCATTCGTCTCTACACTTGATGTGACATTTTCCCGAAACTTTGTCATGCCGTGTTGCTTTACTCAGAAAAAGTCCAGAAGGAAAGGAACATCTTGACTATGGTTTGCCCGGGGCTGGGGAAGAGCTGATGCAGATTTTCAATGGGGGAATCCAGTGACTCACTAGCTGTGAGGACCTACAACAATATTCCTGGACTATTGTGTATATGAGGGAAGGCCATGATGTTATCAGAGGTGGGCATCTGAGACAAAGGAGGAATCATAGCATCTGGAGGCTGAGGAATGGACAGAGATAGTGGGTGGTCGCTAAGCCTGAGTCTGAGCCCTGATGGCATTCCAAGAGGGCCATTTTTATCTTTCTCTGTGAGGGGCATGGGTCAGGGAGGAGGGGAGACTACACAGTGAGAGCAGAAATGTGGACAGGAGGAAGGAAGGGCCTCTCGAGTGATGTAATAGCAGTGAGGATAACAGGAGTGTGTGGACCGCGCTGCTTCTGGTGCTTCAGGCCATTTATGTCCTCTCAAGGCCCTGAAACTGCTAACACCTGGTTTGTAGGAAGAAGACGGAGGAACTTAGGGACCCCAGCACACATGCCCCCAAAGGAAGCAGAAGTGAGGTCCCTATCATATGTCTACTTGTTACAGCAGGACCAACCTGACCCAGCCTTCCTTGGCTTGCTTACCTAAGCCATATTCCTATAGCCAGGAATACAAGCCTTCTATGTCCAACTCCTCCTCCATTGCCCCTTGTTCAACTGGGAGAACCTCTTCATGCCCTTCATCCAGGAGACATGACCAGTCCTGAACCTGAACCAGAGGTAGACCGGGCCTCTTCTGCTCTGCATGAGCAGGTTTGGGATGTATCTAGGATATTCCCAATGAGTGGCGTATGGTAGAATCCCCACAATCGTGTGCCTGTAATAACATCTAGGAGGTAGAATGCACAGTAGGATGTGGGGTTGGTTGAAGGAATGGGTAGGGCTAGTGGACAAACACTGACAAGGAATGGACTTCCTGATGCTCTCAAGTGCTCAATGGACTTGGGGAATTTTATTGCTGGCATCATCGACTTTTATTAACTCATGGAGGGCACTCGTGGGGTACGTACCGTGCACAGATTCAGGGCTGGCGTGGGAGCGTAGAGATGACCCAGGTCAGCACGGGAGACAGACATCTATTTTCATCTCTGTGGAACCTGGGCCAAGTGCATTCTTTCCCTCCAGTAGTAGAACCTGAGGTCTTCTGAGGTCTCAGGTACAGACAGGAAGGAAATTGTACCAACCTTGTGCAGCAAGGCCAAGCGCACAGTAGGCCTCGTGGGCTCACAGATCTGAAAAGTCATGCCGCGTGAGTAGCCTGAAGAAAAAGATGAAGCAGTAAAAGCAAGTGCAGAAAGTTTCTTACATTTGTCTTATTTGCAATTTTGTTTAAGACAGCCACAAATAACTGAGTACTTTGATAGCCCAGGCTGGCACTTACACAGCCCTCAAAGGGCCTTGTCTGGGGAAGAGACTTGTTTCCAGTAGCACAGGCCCCGGCTGCTACAGCATCTGTGGACGAGGTGATACACCAATTCCTTAGCTGTCTCTGCTTGCTCTATCAGGATCTTCGGAGCCTCCCAAACTGTTCCTCTTGAGCCCTCAGAAGGTCTTCCCTCCTGTTTGCCCCGGGCTCTTCCCGGAAGAGGTCGTCTTCGAATTCCCACATCCTCAGTTTCCCTTTGCTGCAGCACTCCCACACTGCACCCCCCAACCCATGCTTCCGTAGGAACAGGAACTACCCTGGAGGAGGGTCTGCGGGGGCCTGCCCATGACAGCCCCTCCTGCTTTTTAAAGTGTAATTCGGGTTATTTTTTCCTTAAATGCGTGACTTTGCCTCTCCCACACCGAAGCTCAGCTGCCACTGTGCAGCCACCTACTCACGCTGCCGCAGGGTGGCGGAGAGCCCAGAGCTCACCTCAGGGTTCTCTGGAGAAGCTCGTCTGGGCTGAAGTGGTCATGCCCTTTGCTACTTATAACTGGGTCGAGGTGTAGATCTAGCTGGGGGGCCTTGCCTCAGGCCAAGGCTAATTAGTCTTAAAGACATATACAGGTGGTGGTGGTGTGTGAACAGGTCTTCATCCTCAAAACAGGTGGGAAAAGAGTCTGAGAGGACTTCCATATGCAGATGAGAGCTGTCTGCTCCCTCCAGAATCACAGCCGGGAGTCAGTGGTCTTCCTGGGGCCTGGGTCGAGGTAGGACTGGAGCTTGGTAGGGCAGGTGTGGGAGTTTTACAGCCCAGATTGCAGGTAGCCAGTAGGACAGCCTCGACTGTTCTTTTTTTTTCCCTCCCCCTCCCCTTCCTTATAGGTGTTCCCCTCCCCATCCTCCCCATCCTCCCCCCATTGCCGCCCTCCCCTCAACAATCACATTCACTGGGGGTTCAGTCTTAGCAGGACCCAGGGCTTCCCCTTCCACTGGTGCTCTTTTTTTTTTTTTTGGTTCTTTTTTTTTCGGAGCTGGGGACCGAACCCAGGGCCTTGCGCTTCTCCTAGGCAAGCGCTCTGCCACTGAGCCAAATCTCCAACCCCTCCACTGGTGCTCTTACTAGGATATTCATTACTTCCTATGAGGTCAGAGTCCAGGGTCAGTCCATGTATAGTCTTTTTTTTTTTTCTTTTTTTCGGGGCTGGGGATCGAACCCAGGACCTTGCCCTTCCTAGGCAAGCGCTCTACCACTGAGCCAAATCCCCAACCCCCCATATATAGTCTTTAGGTAGTGCCTTAGTCCCTGGAAGCTCTGGTTGCTTGGCATTGTTGTTCATAAGGGGTCTCGAGCCCCTTCGAGCTCTTCCAGTTCTCTCTGATTCCTTCAACGGGGGTCCTATTCTCAGTTCAGTGGTTTGCTGTTGGCATTTGCCTCTGTATTTGCTTCGACTGTTCTTAAAGATAGACGTTTAGCTGTCTGCTCACCACTTGTTCAAGGTCCCTCGAGCCTCTAAATGTACCCTTCTCTCAAATTACATACCTATCCTCTTCCAATGAGAGTCTTGCCTACCCCCAAAACCCCTTCCAGGAAGCTTGACACCCTGTGGCACCCTCCTGATTGAGCTCATTCAAGTCACCAGCAGCTGTCAGCCAGCTTGAGCATAAGCGCAGTCTAGACAGACCCTCGAGGTCTGGACAGTAGTGTTGACAGTCAGCCTCTGAGATTAGAGCCACCTCCTTCTACTTGTTTCTTGTATTGAAAACTAGGACAAATTTGGAACATATTATACCACAAATACACCTATTCAGTCCTATTTACACACTCATCAAAATTACAGCAAAAATTTAAAACTAAAAACAAATGGAGAAGAAAAGGTTTTAAATTACTTCCCTCATTTCAGTCCACCTTTCCTTTCTTTTTTTTACTCCTACATAAACTTACAGGAATATCCTGAGCTCTTCTGTAATGCTTCCCTCTGATCCTTTGAGATACCAATTACCTTAACCTGGTGGGTCATCCCTGTCTTAGTTACCCCTTTATTGCTGTGAAGATACAGCATAGCCAAGGCAACTTAAAGAAGAGTTACTGGGGCCTAACAGTCTCAGAGGCAACCATAGCCAGCATGGTGGGGAGCATTGGAGCAGTAGCCAAGAGCTCACAGTGCATCTATGAATGTGAGCAGAGAGGGCCAATGGAATGGTGAGGGCTTTTGAAACCTCAAAGTCCATCCCCAGTGATGCATCTCCTCCAACAAGGCCACACCTCCTAATCCTTCCCAAACAGTCCACCAACTGGTGAAGAAGTATTTAAACATATGAGCCTACCACTGTGGTTTGGATAAGAATGGCCCTCCCAGGCTCATCTATTTGAATGCTCAGTTACCAGGGAGTGGAACTCTTTAATAGAATTCAAAAGCCCATACAGGCCCAGGTTCTTGCTCTGCCTGCAGATCAAGGTGCGGCTCTCAGCTATGTCTCCAGTACCATGCCTGTCATGCCTGCAGTCATACTCCCTGCCAAAATACTGGGCTAATCCTCTAAAGCTCTAAGCCAATCCCCAATTAAATGCTTTCTTTTAGAAGTGTTGCCTCATAGTGTCTCTTCAGAGCAACAGAACAGTGATGAAGCATGTTTGGGGGTGATACAAAATTGCACGTGTTCCCATGTGCAGTATGGTGTATTCTTTTGCACATTTAAAAGTTTTACATAAACACACTGTATTTATTTTTTGTGAATATGCTTTTTGTTCTCATGTTTCTGAGATTCACGTATGACTGTGTGAAACCTGACTCACTTTTCCTGACACTCTACTCCATCGTATAGGCAGGGCCGTTTATGATCCCTCCACTGAAGTGTTTATCTCTCTTTTCGCCATTATAGTCAGTGGTGTAGGAAAAGTTCTGCTGCTGCAGTTTGCATATAGCTTGAGTGCATCCTCTGAAGGTTCATGTTAGAAACTCTGTTCCCAAAATAGCAGCACTAAAATGGTGGTGAAACTTTTTAAGAGGCAGGTTTATTGCAGGATAAAGAGGTCAGTGGGATTTGCCCTTGGATAGGATTAATGCTGTTCTTGCAGAATGCATTAGTTCCCACAAGAGTGAGCTATCATTAAAGAGCAAAGTGGTTCCTCTCCGCTCTCTGCTTCCTGTTTCATTGCATGACCATTCTTGCACTCCCACTATTTTAAGGCCCTCTGCAAGGAGCCTCCTAAGAGACAAGAAGCTGGCACCATGCCCTTGAACTTCCGTGACAAGGCTAAATATACCCCTCCCTTTCCCTGTAAACTGCTTAGTTGGGGTTTTAAATTGTATGTGTATATGTATGTGCCTACATAAACCTCATGCATGCAAGTGCCGTGGAGGCCAGAAGAGGGCGTCAGATTTCTTGGAATTGAGTTATAGGCACTTGTGAGCTAACTAATGTGGGTGTTGGGAACTGAACATAGCTCCTTACAAGAGCTGTAAACACACTTACTTATTGAGTCATTTCTGGAGGCCTGGTATTTTGTCATAGCAGCTGAAAATAGACTAGTACACTTGCCTTACAGCTGCTCTGTCAGAAACCCTGGTAAAACAGACTAGGACTTGGCATTTGTACCAGAAGTGGGACAACGTTTAGGATTGAGCTCCCAATCCGTGGGATCTGATAGTTTGTCTCTAAGTAGATAGTGTTAGAGTTGAGCTGAATCAGAGGACACTGCTGATGTCTGCTGCACAAGTTTTTGCTTCCTTGGGGGTGTGGACAAAACCCTCCATACACCTGGGGCTCACAGACATTGCGTATTGTGAGAGAAACCAAGTTGGATTTTCTTCTGCATCTCAGAATGGGAAACACAACCTAACATGCTCGTGGAGGCTAACACTAGCTGCATAGAAAAGCATGACAAATACATCACAAGAAAGAAAAGTGCACCCGTACAACTCATACACACAAAAATTCTTTTCTTTTTATATGTGTATTTGTGTGATGTATGTGTGCATATGTATGTGTGTGTTCATGTGTGGGTACAGATATGTGCATGCACATGTAGAAGTCTGAAGTTGATGCTGGGAATCTTTAATCACTCTACCTTCTTCTTTGAGGTAGGGTCTTGCAAGCCAGTTTGCTTTAGAGATTTCTTACAAGGTGGAGTTGTAGCTTGTCATGCCCACCTGGCCTTTACATGGATCCTGAGATCTGAGCTCTGGCTCTCTTGCTTTTTTTGGCAAGAGCTTTTACCGCTAGGGTTATCTTCCTAACCCCAATGCAGAAATTCTTAACAGAATACAGGCTGACCCTTGAAAGTAATGCATTAATTCTTGGGTAACTAATGTCAAATAATGGAAATTTATTAAGTTGCCTCAAAGGTATTCAAAATAATCTTAAAGAACTCGAAAAGAAGGTATAAAAGAAGTCGTAGTTAATCACTGTGATTTGGATGTGGTTAGTGTCTCTCATGGTTTTGTTTTCAAAGTATGGTCCTTGGCAGTGTGACTTTTAAGAGATGAGGCTAGTGTACAATCATCAGGAGCTGTGCTACACTTGGAAGGGATTAATGTTAGTCTTGCATAGTGATCTATCAAGACTTGCTTTTTGCTTTGCCATGGGACCTCTTCCTTTTGTATGCCCACTCACCGTGAAGCCATCTGCCACATTGTGATGCAGTCACAGAGTCCTTATCAGATGTTAGTACCATGCTCCCAGGTCTGCAAAACTGTGAGCAAATAAACCACTTTTCTGCATAAAATATCCAGCTTTGGTAGTTTGTCAGAGCAACAGGAAACAATGAGACTCCTGTTCATGGTCTTGCTACAGTCATGCTTTCTTCTGAGTTGAGGGTTAGGGTGTGTATCATTTAGCTCCAACAGGTATTGCAGGATTGCTGTGCACAGTGAAATTTTCTACATAGAGGCACAGGAAAGGTTATTTCCTAGCTTTCTCAGAAGCTGGTGTTCCTGGTTTCAGGAACTTTGCCATCTTGTAGGGTGCCGTGAGGTTCTTTTATTATAAGTGTTTTGAAGTCTTACTGAGCATTCAGTGTCTTCTATGCTCTTTTCCTAGCTTTCTAAAAATTGCTTCTCTTTCTATTTGATAAATAAGACTTCTGTATTAGTTGTAGAACTTGCTGTATTAGATATATCTTTTTGTTGCTATGATTAAAAAAGTCATAACAAAAACAAACAAACCCCAAACCCCCCCCAAACAAAACAAAACAACAAAAAACAGCTTAAGGAAGTTCATTTGGGCTTACGGTACCAGAGGAATATATGACATAAGAATCCATAATGACAGGAAGGCATGGTGTAGTAGCAAGAGTAGACAGCTGGCTGATCACATTGTATTGTGCATACAGGAGAAAGACAGGGAAGAAGGTGAGGAGGAGAGGGAGGGAGGAGAGGGAGAGAGAGAGAGACCATTAAAGACTGCCTTCAGAGACATGCTTCCTCTAGAAAGGCTCTGCCTTCTAAAGGTTCCACAGTCTTCCACGTGTTTAAATACATAAGCCCATGAGGGCATTTACCATTCAAACCACCACAGGTTGATTTGTATGTCCTAGATACCACTTGTCTTAAGTGTAGCTCCTGTTACTCTAATAGAATACTTGGGGTGAGGTGCTTCATAAACAACAGATCAGTCAGTTCTGGAGACAAGAAAATTCCAGATCAAGGTACCAGCTACTGGAGGGCCTTCAATCCATGATAGAAAGAAGTAAGGCAAGTCAGCAAATGGCCAATTTGCTGTTATCAGGAACTCACTCCTGTAATGAGTAACCCACACCATAATAACTAACACTGTAATAACCTGTGTCCTGTAATAATTAACTCACATTCTGTAATAACCCCACACCTCATGTCACCTGTGCCATAACTAGCCCATCGGAAATAACTAACCCATGCTGTGATAATCCACGTTAACGATAGCTTACTCACCCCTGTAATGAATTCTTATGGCTAGGATTAGCCTTCATGCCCTTATCTCCTGTTAACACCCGATTCTCAAACATGTCTCCACTGGGATACCCAGATTAGCCCAGGGTTTGCAGATGCCTTCTCTCAAGTACAACTTTGTTCTTTTTTTTTTTTTTTTTTTTTTTTTTTTTTTTTTTTTTTTGGTTCTTTTTTTTCCGGAGCTGGGGACCGAACCCAGGGCCTTGCGCTTCCTAGGTAAGCGCTCTACCACTGAGCTAAATCCCCAGCCCCTACAACTTTGTTCTTATTTGGCGAAACATGTGTCACATTTGTTAACCTCTTTTAAAGACTGTGTTCCCTGTTTTATTCTTAGGAAATCCTCTTGATTCTTGATCCCAAAGTTTTCTTTCTTGTGAAATCGGTTTTCCTGTTGTTTGCTTTTTGCTGTTGTTTTTGTTTGTGTGCCTATGCCTCTAATTCATGTAGGGCTTTATTTTTGTTTGCAGTGTGAGCACACCTCCCATTTTATCCTTTACTATCATATGCCTTTGTGTGGTCTGCAGGTATAAATGTGTGTGTCCTTTGTGACCTTATCACCTTTATTAAGAAATACTATTTCAGCCAGACTGTGGCGGTGCATGCCTTTTATCCCAGCACTCAAGAGGCAGCAGACAGATCTCTGACTCTGAGGCCAGGATAGCCAGGGCAGAGAAGCCCAGTCTTGAAAAACCAAAATAAATAAACAAATATGAAAACCATCTCTAAGCCGTTTGTAGTACCGTTTCCCAGGTCTGCACCATCTCCTCCCCTTTACTGTTTGCTAATGAAACCCAGGTTTTGTCATTTCCAAGTGTCCTTAGTGCTCCTGGCACCATCCCTACGTCAACAAGATGAGACGGTCTTTACTTCATGGTCCTCTGCCTAAATGACCTCGAACTGAGTTGGCCGTAAACTACTGTGGGCAGAATGCCTTCTGCACAACTGAAATTCTTCACCTTTCCACAGATCTGTTTGCAGTTATGTAGGACACTGTTTACATTCTATGTTGTCTTGGTGCTAGTTTAAAGACTGTGTATTGATTTTATAAGCATCCTTATTGAAATTTCTTAATAATCATTTCCCTATCACATAAGTAATGGTAGTTGTTTCTTGCCTTCCAAACCCTCAGTGTATTTCTGGTCTTACCAGACTTGCTAGAATCTGTACCCACCTGAGTGGAGAGGGGAAGGGATGCAGGCCCAAGGTCTCTGAAGTTAGCGATCATGATAGATTTGCTATGATTCTCAGTAGACACTTTAAAAAAAAATTAAGGAAGTTTCTTCTGACTTGACCTTGCTGAGTTTTGTCATGATTGTTACTAATTAGAAATAGGAATTGAGTCTGAGTTCTATTAGTGTTTTGTTTTGCTTGTCCTATTTTTGTTTTGTTGAGACAGGGTTTCAATGTGTAGCCTTGGCTGTCCTGGAACTCACTCTGTAGACCAGGCTGCCCTCACAGAGAGACCTGCTTGCTTACATCACCACTGTCCAGACCAGTGGTGTTTGTTTGTGCATTTTATGTTCCTGTGGTTTATGTGCATATGGACCTGCGTACACGCATGTGGAGACAAAGATCAATCCTGGATGTCATCCTCAGGTAGGCTGCCCACTTCCTTTGAGATAGGGTCTCACATTGGCCTGAAGCAGCTCATCAATCAGGCTAGATTGATTAGCTAGCAAACTGCTGTGACCCTGCTACCTGTCCCCAGTGGGACTGCAAATGTGCATCACTATTCCTGGGGCTTTCTTATGGATTGTGAGGATCAAACTCTGGGCCTCACGCTTGTAGGGCAAGCGTTTTACTGGCTTAGCCATCCCTCCACTCATTTAATGAATTTGGATGTTATTTTTGTAGTTATAATAATAATGAAAAGGTACAATTTAGAGTCCAGTGATGACATTCATAAGAAAATTGTCTAAAGCCTGATTTTTTAAGGATATTTTAAATCTTTGCAAAATATTTATTTTTAATTTTACTTATCTTAATTTTATGTGTATGAATGTTTTGCCTGTAAATATGTCTGTGTACCACATACGTGCTATGCTCACAAAGGCCAGAAGAGAATGTTAGATCCTCTAAAATTGGAACAACAGATAGTTATAAATTTTCATGTCGGTGAAACCTGGGTCTTCTGGAAGAGCAGTCAATGCTCTTAACCACTAAGCCATCTCTCCAGCCCCCAAATTCCACTCCAGTATTTTATGGTCACCCCCTTTCCTTCCAGATCCATGCTTACCCCCTTCCCACCCAACTTCATGTTTTTGTTTTTCCCCCTACTTTCTTTTAAAACCCTACTGAGTCTAATTCATATTGCCTAGCTTTTCTTGGGAGTACATCCTGCTTTGGAGTCTGGACCCAAGGTCACACCATTAAAGTAAGTTGACTCTCTCTCCTAGCAGTTATCCAGTACCAACAGCACCTCAACACTCGGCTGCTGGGGGTATTTTGGGCCCACCTTTTGTCCTCCATATTTGGGAGGGGTGCAGCAAACTTTATTGGTGGTATTCAAAGAGAAAGGAGGGCTCCCTAGGTCCCTCCTGTTATTATGGGAGTCTGGGGTGGAATTGTGAGGGAGATGCTCAGTGTTGGGGGCTGAGTTGGGATGGGGACTCCTCAGCAACTGAGGGCCTCTCTCTTGCTCTCAGTATCCTTGCTGGGCTGGGGTGGGTGGTCCACGGTTTCTTACTCCTTAGAGGCCATGGAGGCCATGAGGTCCACCACCCTGTTACTGTAGCCATATTCATTGTCATACCAGCAAAGTTGTCATTAAGAGCAATGCCAGCCCCAGCATCAAAAGTGGAAGAGTGGGAGTTGCTGTTGAAGTTGCAGGAGACAACCTGGTCCTCAGTGTAGCCCAGGATGCCCTTTAGTGGGCTCTCGGATGCCTGCTTCACCACCTTCTTGATGTCATCATACTTGGCAGGTTTCTCCAGGCAGCATGTCAGATCCACAACGGATACATTGGGGGTAGGGACATGGAAGGCCATGCCAGTGAGCTTCCTGTTCCGCTCTGGATGACCTTGCCCACAGCCTTGGCAGCACCAGTGGATGCAGGGGTGATGTTCTGTGCTGCCCCACGGCCGTCACGCCTCAGCTTTCCAGAGGGGCCATCCACAGTCTTCTGAGAGGCAGTGATGGCTTGGACTGTGGTCATGAGCCCTTCCACGATGCCAAAGTTGTCATGGATGACCTTGGCCAGGGGGGCTAAGCAGTTGGTGGTGCAGGATGCATTGCTGACAACCTTGAGGGAGTTGTCATATTTCTCGTGGTTCACACCCATTACAAACATGGGGGCATCGGTTGAAGGGGCAGAGATGATGAACCTTTTGGCCCCACCCTTCAAGTGAGCCCCAGCCTTCTCCATGGTGGTGAAGACGCCAGTAGAGTCCACGACATACTCAGCACCAGTGTCACCCCATTTGATGTTAGCGGGATCTCGCTCCTGGAAGATGGTGATGGGCTTCCCGTTGATGACAAGCTTCCCATTCTCAGCCTTGACTGTGCTGTTGAACTTGCTGTGGGTAGAGTCAGACTGGAACATGTGGACCATGTATTTGAGGTCAATGAAGTGGTCGTTGATGGCAACAATGTCCACTTTACCAGATCCAGAGGAGAAGGCAGCCCTGGTAATCAAGCACCCAATATGGCCAAGTCTGTTCACACCGACCTTCACCATCTTGTCTGTGGGAGGAGGTTGGCACTACACGAGAAGATGTGGCTGTCTCTGGAACAGGGAGGAGCAGAGAGCCAGTCCTCCACATTTGTAATACATCTGGCTTGGGCTAACAAAGGTTGCCCAACCCCTATTTCATGAAGATCCCAGACCTTTGGGGAGGGGGTAGGGACTGATGTTCCATTAGGGTTGAGCACCCTGCAGTCTTAGTCTTGCATGCTGACCAGTTGTGGGTCTGTGTTACCTGCCACCTACCACAGGCGGTTGCTCTGCTAAGCGTTGAGAGACGTACTGATCTGTGGGTACAGTCTAAGTTATCAGTGGTTGTTTTAACACTAAGTCCACTTAACAGAATAATCGTAGTAAATTCTCCCTTCAGAACCAAGACCTGTCTGTCCAGCCACAGTTCTTGGCCTCGTTAATTGTGCCGAGGACGGTTTCCTCTTGTGGAGCAGGCCTTATGTAGTCAGAACTTGGTTGGTTACTCCTGTGACGGTCATACCACTGTTGCACCACAGGACAAACAAGTCATTATTGTGATTTCCAGGGTTCATAGCGAGGTGAGAGTGATAATTACTTTTCTTCTTTGGTAACATGCATAGCACCTTCTAGCACTATGGAAGCTAGCCAGTAGGGATGAAGCCCTCAGGTCACTACACACTTGATTTTCCCATGTTTATGACTCATATATGTGGTATCATCAGTAATGGGATCTTACTATCAAGTTCTGAGGGATAAACAAAGCAGTGGCAATAGCCTGCTCTGTTGGGGGAGGGCTGTGCAGCTCCACATGCTAAGCCTTTGTTTTTTAAGTTATTTTGGCTGACAGGAAAGAAGCAAGAATTATCTTGGGGGAAGAAAATGGACCAAAAGGAGAGGGGAGGGGAGCAAAGGAAAGCAATGGGGATGGATGTGAAGGAAGCACACTTTGACATTTATAGAAATGTCAAAATGAAAGCCATTTAATATGCTAAGAAGGTAATTAGAAATAACCTGCATTATGAAAGCAAGGTTTAAAGATTAAATACTGAATTTTCTCTAAATTTTGTTTTTATCTGTTTGGATTCACCTTTAGCTCAGTTTTGCAGCAAATCTCATGACAAACAGACCTAATAATTCTGGTTTCCTTCTTCACACCAACCCAGTTGCCACCACCTCTCCTTACCACAAACTGTTGACAGCAGCTGGCTCCCAGGAGTGAAGGTAATGAAGAGCTCCTGACCAGGTTCTGCAGGATTTTGAGGCTAGCCTGGTCTACCCATGAACCAAGGCTGCATATACATAGTGAGGCCTTGTCTCAAAAATGAAAAGAGCTTTTGATCAGAGAACCTGAGTTCAATCCTCAGTACCCATATCAGGTGGCTCCCAATCTTCTGAAGTCCAGCTCCAAGGGGTCCAACACTGTCTGGTCTCCACAGGCACCTGCACTCACGTGCACAGACCCACGTGGCTACAAATAATTTTAAAAGTAATAAAAATAAAATGTCTTTAAAAGCAACCAAACTCTGATTATCTACCCCAGTCTTTCAAGGGCTGGGGTTACAGGCACACAGCACACAGCCAGCTTTATTATTACTCTATGTGTCACTGCTCACAAGACAAAAACGCAGAGTGTGTCCGTGGTGGATGCGAAAGGACAACAGAGATACGTGTTCACGTTTCATTTTCACCGAAAGAGTCAGGAGCAAAACAAAGCTGTGGGCACTTTTCCACCTACTTTTTCCTCCTACCAGAATTTATTCTCCTTTTATACCTAAAAGTGAACTTCCTTCCCTGCCATTATTTCTGAAAGCCTTGAGTTAGGTAAACCGATGAATAAAGAAGTAGAAATGAAGGAGATGCAACACCGCACAGCATCAGAGGAGGAGGGGAAGTCAATCTGATTAGGAAAGGAGAGGAAGTCTGCTGGGCCTACAAGGAGGGGATGCCCATGCTCTACCACTGCTAAAACACAGAAAAACTTGAAGTCGGCTGAAGAGAAGAATCTTTTAGGAAGGCTGGCCCTGAAGCTCCTGACAAATAAGAACAAGTGGGTTTAGACACTGAGCATGTCAGAATAGCTATGCTTGACTGAGGCACCCAAGCCTTCTCCAATTTCCCAGTTTCCCCACTGCCCCTGGAGGCCCTGGCCATGAGGGCCTGGCTTTAGGTCTGGCTGTTCACCTACCATGAGCAAGGTCTCAAGTTTGACCCCTAGTATTTGCCAAAAGAAAACAGACAAAAGTTAATGTGAGGGGGCTATACGGCTTGTTTTTATTGAAGTATCTAAGGAATTTAAATGTCTAAACAACAGAAAACTCATATTATTTATTTCCTGTAGAAAATACAATAGATGATAAAACTATAATTTTTATGACACCAAATACATTGTGGATTTTTCTTTCCCTCTTTAAATTCACAAGCTATAGCATATATACACATAGACTTAACATAACTTACCCTCTTAAAATATAGTATTTAATCTTTGATCATTTTGTACATCTATATCATACATTTTGACCATTTTTACCCCATCCTCCTCTTCTACCCCTCCTCTGGAACGCTTCTTCCTCCTCCTTTCACTTCTTTTCCCCTAGTGACAGAGTTTAATTAGGCCCACTTAGATGTGAATGTGGATATTGACTAGGTAACAGGCAACGTATTAGTGGCTATATGTCTGAAGGAAAATGACTCCTTCTCCAGCAGCCATTAACTAACAATAGCTCTTCAGCTAGGGTTGGTACCCCAAGTACCCTTTCCCTATTTATGTTAAAATGTCGAGGACCTAAATTTTGTGCAGGTCTTAGGTAGGTAACCAGAATTTCACAACACCTGTCCTCATTCTCCAGCCCTTGCATTCTTTCTGTTTCTTCTAAAATGTTTTGATTTTTGGTGTGTGTGTTTGTTGGGAGGGTGGGTGTGGGGGGAGATAACAGGAACAAAGACACAGAGAGAGATAGAAATAGAGAGACAGATGGTTCATTTGGGATGGAAGATTCAACAGTCAATTATTCTCCACACACTGACGAACTACAGTCTTTGCATTAACCTCTGTCAGCCTTTCTGACCAAGGTTAAGAGCAGCCCTGATCTGTGGGTGGCAAACACAGACATTCCAATGACAGTGTGACAACATATCCATTGTGAAAAACACTAGTAAGCTTTCTCTTAGAGCCTAGGACCTCTCTGACCATGAGCTTGACCAGGTTCACAGCATGATATAGATGAGGTTTCAAATTCAACCATAAAATGATTAGTTACCACCAGGACGTTCATGTCATTATTGTATTAGGGGCATATCTTGCCTGGCAGATCAGTTTTGTGTCAGCAGAGTCCATGGTAATATAGACACAATTCTACTGGCTCAAGGACAGGCCTCTTTAAAATTACATGACTGAAATATGTTTAAACTACGAAAAAGACCCTAACCAGATCACTAGTTTAACCTGCATACATGACTACATCTCTCCTGTTTCTTTCCAACTAGCTTGGAAGAGCTAACCCCTGAAACCAGGCTCAGGGCCGCACACCTGCAAGCCCAACACTTGGGAGACTGGGGAGGATCAAAACTTGGGAGATCTTGTCCCAGCAACAATGAAACCCTATATACTACCTGCCAATTTTTGTTTTGGTATCAAAGCACAGTATTCAAGCTGACAGAGAAGAGGTGGTATTAAGATACTTCACACTTTTCCAACCACAGATTTGAGTGAAGATGGATTCCTTATTTTTCAGACATAAATTACAATAGATCAAATGTAGATTCCAACTATCTTCAATTGAGTCATTTAAGACATTTGTAAAAACATAAAAATACTATTTTCCTCATTAAATATTTGTTTTGAAAAATATAATTACGTTGTTATATTAATATGCAGCAGTTTTTATTGGGGTGGGGAGGAGTTGAGGCATGGTCATCCTATGTAGTCTAAGCAGTCTGGACGCTCGTGGTTCTGCCCTCTTGAGTATGGCATCATGCAAGTGTGCTCCACCTTGTCGACTAACAGAGCATTTTTTAAATGAGTAATGTTTAAAATGACCTAGTTTTCATTTCAAATGCTACTAACTCTGATCTTAGGAGTTCTTAGGAGTGCGAGGTCTTTGATGTAGTCCTGTAGCAGCCGCAGCTCCTCCTACAGGGCCCCTGGGCTCTCCGAGATAAACGCAATGATAAAGCCCAGAGCTTTTCTTCCATCCATTTAAGCACAGCAGTCACAGCTCACTCAGAGAGGATTGAGAAAGTGATTATCAATGGGGAAATCTTAAAAGGAGTCTTTTATCAATCTGGTTTTAATTTAAATCTAAGTAAAATTAAGTTATCCACTCATTCCCTAGGCTTCCCATCCTTTTTCTTTCCACCACAGAATAATCTTGCATGTAAGCAGTTCGATACTCAAATCCATACTGCAAACAGTTACTGATCAGCTTCAAATATCTGTCCCCACCTAAGCCCTCGAGTGGCGAGTCTGGTTTGTGGCCGTGAACACTGCACAAATGGCAGCCGTGATGAGCAGATGCATCCCTTCATAGAGCAGCTTTGGGGAAAACACACTCCATATGAATAAGTGGTAGCGCAGAGATGTCACCAGAACAATGTACGTGGCAACTGGAACAGAGCAAATCAGTGCATAGCAGAAGCAAGCGCGGCTCAGTGCTGAACCACTATGAACAAAATAGAAAACACATGTCAGAGCATGTCCCAAGAACGCTTCATCCACACCGCCACTTTAAAAGTGAATGACAAGGGACACTTGCTTCTGGACTAGTGGGCATCACAATCGCTCTTCTGCGGACTTGTTGGGTCACCTGACATGATGATAATGTCCTACATGTGTACAAGGAAAGGCAAAACTCAGCTGACAGAATGGCACAGTGGGGAGAAAGGCATTGCTGCTAAGCCTGACAAAGTTCAATTCCTAGGACCCATATGATAGAAGAACACTGACTCTTAACAAGTTGTCTTCTAACTTATATGTGTGTCAAATAACACACACACACACACACATACACACACACACACACACACACACACACACACACACACACATACACCAAATAAATAAATGTAATAAAAAGTTAAGACTAGAAATTATTCCTTTAGGAAGGAGAGGTGAAACTCAGTAAGTTCATAAAATACAGAAAGCAACAAGAACACAGTAACTGTAACGAGAAAGGCAGTACCTGCTGCTCAAGCTCTTATAAATGGCCCCAAACACCTGTGAACCACAGGAGCTCCATTTCCTGTGGAAGTTACCTGGCATCCTACAGGGGTCATCTGAATATATGCACAGTGAAAGTTGCCTGTAACCAGGGGAGATCCATGCTCCTGAGAGAGTAAGCAAGAATGCTGCCTACACATCCCTGAACGGCCACAGATAAGCTACAGCTTAACATAGGGGTGTAGGAGGCAGCAAAATTGGAGTCTGAGGCAGGGTCTGGGAAGCCTGACCTTTGAGGATTTGTATGATGCATACAAGCCCTTTCAGAATGATCAGGCTATGGATAGGACATACAAGCTAGGACTATGGAACTTACAAATCTAGGATTATTGCAGACTTGTGAGAATAAAATGTATTTTATGTAATGCTTGCATTGATGGTTTAAAAGCAAAAGGAAAGGTTCGTATGGTAGGAATGATGGCTTGAACATAGCACATGAGTGGCAAGACATGCCTTGCTAGGGTTTGTGCAGAGACAGAGTGACAAGTGTGTGCACATGGCTGTTTGTACACTGTGTGCACCTGGGTGAGCACGTTCTGTAAGGCATGTTCAGCCCTGTTGATCAGGCAACCCCACTACTTTGGGACACCCCAAAACATCTCATATTTCTATGCTCATTAGCCAATGTTGGGCACCAACAACTACTCAGTGGCCAAAAGAAAAGACGGTTCTGAGCACCGAGCGCCCCATTTTTTCACTGGTGTCACTGGTGGACTGCTTTAGCTAACCCCTCTTCCATAACACCACCCCAGGCTTCACTGGCTTCCCATCTTGAACTTGTTTAGCTCTCCAACCGTTAGATCACACTTGATGCCCTCTGTAGATGGCCCCAGTTCTTCCTTTGTTTTAGTCCTCATGCTTGAACTGCTAGTCCCTACTTGGTACCTGGCCCAAGTGGAAGGGTTATCTTGTCACAGCCCAAGACTGCCACTGCCTCATGAACAATACACCAGTGTACCGAAGAGTAAGGACTCAGTACAAGCCTTTAGATAAGAGCTTTGGCTCCCCTCTCTAGTGAGCACAAATTGAGTGTCTGTGCTGAGCCAATGGTCTACTGAATGGAACTTCTTTCTGATCTGACAGCACATGGGACTGGGTTTCCACATGGCACTGACTTGGGGGACAGTCTTTAGCACTATTCATGTAGAATATTGTACATATTGCTCCTATAATATCAGCATAGCATTTCTGCACTGTTGCGAGCAGGAAACTCACATCAACCACAACTTCCAGTCTGTTCCCAACAGCCTCATGTAATGTACACTATATCGGTAAACCACATTTTGGTTGTATACTTTAAGAGGGGCTGTCTCTAGAGTCTTAAAGTACAGGTGTGCACATCTACAGGTAAAGTTCAAGAATTCCTGTTCTCAAGTTTAGGTCTGACTAAAGAACACTTCCTCCTCTGAATAGCAAAGTGTCAGGTTGTGGGAAGTTATCTGTTTCTTTCTACAATCCAAATGTGGTTTACAAAGGAGGATGCTTTCTTTCTGGCTGAGGCTACTACAGTTTCTTGTCTAGCTTGGGAGATTTCTGTAGTTAATGCTTGAGCATCTTTACCTGAGGGAAATGCAGAACCAGTGGATTAGCATCTCATTCTAGTCTTGGGCTTGCTGAGTTCCACCCTATCTGGGGCCCTCCATGGAGATACAACAGGAGGTGAGCTATTGAGTCTAGAGCTGAGAAGAGACTTGGGCCATGGACATGAACGACCAAGAACGAATCCGTAAAAGAAGCTACAAGGCCAGAGGAAAAGCAGAACCACAAAAACTCTAGCAGGAACAAGGGTTTGCATGCAGCCTGCAAGTCTCTGTGGTGAGCAGAAGCCGGGAGACATCCCAGGAGGGGTTATCCCTGACGGTCACCACAGCAAGAGCCACTCTTCTCATCACAAACAGGCAGAGGGGACGGGAACCAGGAAGCTCCAACTTCACTGTGCACCTGGGATACGGGATTTGAAAAGTCTGGAACCTCTAGTCAGAGGAAGGTTCTGTGCTGATAGAGCTGTGTCCACTCAGTGTATGAGAGGCAGGTCCAGTGTCACAGAGGGAGGGCAGCCTTCTATGGTTCAGGCTCATTAAGAGTCAATGGCACAGCTGAGACCATGAATATATGGCTGGTAGCAGTGGTAGTGAACTTCTAGATAACATGGGGCCTTCTTTCAGAGAACAACAACACAGAAATCAACAACTAGAAGCAAAAGTGAGATAGTGGGATGTTATAGAGAAAACAGATAGAGACAGATTAGAATGTGCTGACCACGCCCGGAGAGCTACACATACCCTGACAGTGGGAACCTTGAGCAAGCTAGACCCTGGGAAGTTCCTCCATACTACTGGAAGGCACAAGAGCCTACACAGAGAAGGCAGAGAGTGGCATTCACCTGTAGCTGAAATTGTATCCCATCTTGTACTTCTATTCAGCGGTCATTTCTGTCAGCAAGCAGCACTCTTAGCTGCTCACTCACTCAGAACCTGGGCAGTTAGCAGCTCCTCCTAACACATTCTTCCTGCACCATCAAAAGGGACTCTGGAAGGCCAGAGCCCATGTCTTTTGTCTCCTTGCCCTCAGAATAGAAGAATGTGAAGTGGCTCAGAGCTGAGCTAAGAGTTCTCAGTCCCCATTCCCATTTCCTGACTGAGATCAGAAGAGTGTCTCTTGCTGTGGGATATCTCCAGGTTTCCCCCGCTGACCCCAGTCACCTCAAGACTTCTTGCCTTTGCCAGTTGGTGGCTGGCTCTGTTTTTCTCTGGTTTTGCCACATGGCTTTCTTTATTGGTCTTTTCTTGTTGTGTTGTTGGAACTGAAAAACTTAAACCTGGCCAACAGAGTCCCTCAGACCTGACTCAGGCCTTTGATCTACAATCAGTAAAAAGATTCTCCAGCTTTTGGAATTCAGATGCCTTGTACATAAAATAATGTTATTACTCTTAAAAACACACAAACTGTAATCACATTTGTTCTAGAAGACAAAGTGAGCGCCTTACTTGTTTCCTTCTGAGCTCAGGAAGTACACAAGGTGGCTGGCCCAAAGCACAGGCCCTACATATGTTCCAAACACTGTGAGGAATGTGGCCGGGACTTCCATGTAGGTCTCTAAGCCCACACAGCCTGCTGAAATGTCGATGGTAGCAATGTTGTTGGAATTGCCCTGGAACATGGAAGGAAACAAGGTTGCTCTTTCTGTATGCCAGCATGGGTACATAATCAGAGGCGCACGGAGCATCGAGCGTCAGCCACTGAGCTGGCTCTGGATGGGCTGTGCTTTTCTACGCCCTCCTACTCCAGACCAGGACGTGGTAGAAAAACGCCTATACAGAAGGAGTCTTTTAAAGAATTTTGCACACTGAATGCAGCAATTTCACACCTTCCCCCAGACACATCAGCTGCTCAAGACAAGTTCACAGACCTTTCCTTGAAGCCTCCACTTGAGGATGATGCACGTGGTCCTAGGAGGCGCACATCGCGAGCACATCTCCTGGATGCTGTCAGATTGCAAACCAACTTCTCTACTGCAGACAAGAGGTTAGCTGTAGCCTAGCACTGCTGAAATGCACACGGTACATGAGGGCCCAAGACACGCAGTATACGACCTGGTGGCACCCTACATTCTATTAGTTATACCATGTGCCCAGGCTATTTATGGGTCTAGAACCTATTATGGGAGAGCTTTGCTGGTCTAAGGGAAGACCAGGGTAGAAAGAGTCAGGAGAGTCAGACCAGCAGAGCAAACTGAGCTCAAGGCTGCTCTCCATCTGGTCACAGCACTTAAGAAGTTGCAGATTCTTATAATTTAATTCAACTACTCTTGGCTTTTGGGGTCAAAAGGATAAACATACAACCTTGAGTTGCTTCATAGGTGAAGCTGGAAGACATACGGAACCAAGAACAAAAGAGGAGCACAGGTAAGAGGCTGACCTAGCAGGACAAGACAGGTAAAGAGGAGAGGTGTGTATTTTCACAGAATTGTGAGGAATCTGTGGTGATATGTTATACACCTCTGTGAGATTGCTAGAAGAACTAGATCCTTCTAGTTTCCACTACCTATGCAGGCATCTTTCTACACACCAAAACTAAGGCAGGTTTGGCTCCTTAAATACTAGGAAAAAGTCCTGTGATCCTCCAGGCCTTAGGGGACTGATACCTTTAGAGATACCCAGCAGTTCCCAGCATGGACAGCCTCAATTCCAGGGGCAAAGGTACACGGAGGTATAATTACTACATTCCTAAAACAACCAGCACCACCACCACAACAACAACAACCCTGATGTGTTCTCTTTACCATTTGTAATAAATCCGTTCTCTCTAATTCTTCTGCCTGCACAGCACCACCTATTGTCTTATGGATGTCTAATGTATCACAGTGAGCGTGTCTTTGTTTTTTGACATAGGATTTCACCATGTAGCTCTGGCTGGCCTGGAACTCACTCTGTAGACCAGGCTGGCCTCCAACTTATAGAGATCCACCTGTCTCTGCCTCCCCAGTGCTAGGAGTAAAGGCATGCGCCATTAAACCAGCCTTTAAAAATGACAAACTGTAATTTATCTAATAAAATACACGTAAGAGTTAAGAATACTTTTTCATGCATTTTAAGTTCTTTCACTGAACACATATAACCTTCCACCTTACAACATTTTCCCAAAGAAGAACTAAAAGACAGTTTACATAAAAGGTCACTAGCTGACCTAGTCAGGGTTTTACTGCTGTGAGCAGACACCATGACCAAGGCATCTCTTATAAGAATATTTCATTGGAGCTGGCTTACAGGTTCAGAGGTTCAGCTCACGATGATCAAGGCTGGAGCATGGCAGTGTCCAGGCAGGCCTGGTGCAGGAGGAGCTGAGAGTCCTACATCTTCATCTGCAGGCTGCTAGGACGAGGGTCTTAAAGCCCAAGCCCACAGAGGTACATCTAGTCCAACAAGGTGCCACTCCCTGGGCCGAGCACATACAAACCATCACACTAGCCTTCTACCCACGATAATAATGAAAACCTACCTGGAAATAGAAGAATGCTTGACCGAACCAATAATGCATTACAGTGACCTCGGCTGCATCATGTCTCAGGGGCTTCCAGATGAACTTAGTCATTACAGTCTGAATCAAGAGGCTAAAGGCTAACACTGGAAGGTTGTGTGGTCTCAAGAGCAGAGCTGCCAGAAGAACTAGCCCACTATGTATCTCCCACAAGCCTACAATCTTGGTTTTGAAGTCTGCTGCAATGACTTGTGCTTTAAGTAAATCTTTGGTGCCGGTGAACAGAATGCCAAGGACAAAGACATAAACAAAACGAGCTTCAGTAATTCCCCTTAAAAAAAAAAAAAAAAGCAAAACATTACATCCATTTGTACCATCTAGAAAAGTTCAAGTAAATACTTCCTCATTTAAAACATGTATCTAACTAGAGAATGCCTAACTATGACAGTATAGCTAACCAAGGTGACGCATGTCTGCTCTACACTCGGGCCCTTGAGGAGCAGCCAGTAAAGCCAACAGGCATATGCAGGAATGTACAGTCCCATGGAGCTGGCTTTGGGGAAAACTTGCCTTTGTGATCCAAGGATCATTTGCTAGCAAGACTAGAGCTATGTTCTTGTAACGCTTTGCACAGTTAAGTGAAAAACACTTATGCTGGTTGAAGCCCTGAGTATATGAAATTTCTTAAGTTCAAGAATGCTAACTACAGGGGCTGGGGATTTAGCTCAGTGGTAGAGCGCTTACCTAGGAAGCGCAAGGCCCTGGGTTTAGTCCCCAGCTCCGAAAAAAAGAACCACAAAAAAAAAAAAAAAAAAAAAAAAGAACGCTAACTGCAACTTAGTGCGCTCACACACAGCTAAGTTGACTGAGAAAGAGTGTGAATGCCGACATGTCTAAAACGGACAGGATTAGTGTGCACGGGTCCAGACTGTGCAGGCCTGGGCTCTGTTGGGCTCTGTGCTCACCAGCTCTGTGGTTTCTGCACATCTGTACATGGTCACCCTAGGAGTTACACATGTAATAAAAATAGACAGGAGGTATTCATATACAGTCCATGCTTAATAAATATTCAGTGCTGTTATGAACAAGTCACCCAATCTAAGCATAAAGGATGTAAGTTATGAGACTATGCACAATACTCTCATCTTTTTAAATATACATTTCTAAAACATGGTATTTTAAAAAGATTTTAAAGATGGGGTATTTATATGCTTTAAGATGGCCACTTAACGGTGGAGTGTAGTAGTGCGCACTTTTAATCCCAGCACTCAGGAGGTAGAGGCAGAGGCCCTACCCATTTTCATGACTGTTTTCATTCAGGGTTGATACTGTGTGTTACATGTGGAAGAGTGAGGTCCTGGCTGAGGGGCTGGAGTTAAATACCCAGCACATCTTCAACCATACCTGTCCTCACATAAAAGCTAAAGTCAGGTCCATGTGGATTCCAGTAGCGTAGAATCCAGCAAATGTGAAAGCCATCAAAATGTCTCAAGGAAGCAGCTCATCTGAGTAGATACCAGGGCCACTAGATAGGAGAGGGCAGTAGGAAGGACATCTGGACAGATTTCCTGCACTGATCGCTCACTACTTCTCATTCCTAGGGCTTCTATATGACTTTCAATTGGATTTCTGAGTGCAGGAGAAAGGGAAGGTTAAAGGTTAAAGGTCTTGAATACTTGGTAAACATAGACTCACAGTGGATGCAGAACCAGATAGATCAGGTTGAGTTAAGAATTTGGGCACCTTTGAAGCCAGGTGGATCTGGAACCAGTGTATTTTTAAAAATCAAGGTAGACAAGTGAGGGATGGATGGATTCCATGGGAAGAAGGATGCTAAGAGAACAGGCACACTGGCTATCTTCTGGGCAAGAAGACAAGTTGCTTATCAGCAGAGAAGGCAAAACAAGGGGATTATAGTCTCGAGATTAATAATGCAGAAATAAGTGCATAGATCTGGGTGGAAACAAGAAATGCATTCGCTCACTGCACTAGAGGACTAAACAAAAAACAAACAAACAAACAAACAAACAAACAAAAAAACACCCTATCTAACCTTGCTCTCTGCCCAAAGTTCTAGACTACAAAGCCAAAAAGAGCCTTTGTCTGTATAAAATGTCCCCAGTCTCAATCACCTCTGGCTTCTTACCTCAGGTAAAGGCAACGACCCTCCTGTTACCAGCTTCAGAAACCTAGCACCACCCGTAGCTACCAGCAGATACTCTGGTAGCTCTTAGGCCTCTAGATATAGCCCTTGACTTTCAATATCTGTTAAATCTTGTATAAGCTATCTGTGTAAGCTATCTGTGTAAGGGACCTAAATGAGTAAAATGTAAGGCCACAATCTACATATGATTGTGGGTCCTAAATATGACAATTCATATTTAACAAGTTAAGTCATCATGTAAGAGTTGTATAGCCTACTGCTTCACAGCTCCCTTCTGCCCTTCTGGGTTCTAAGAAAACAGAGCTTTAACGTACCTGTGAGGGTTGTCCCACTACGGATGAACAACTACAAATTATCTATTTTATAAACTGTAAATGATGTTTCAAAGGACAGAGGTGCTTTATTTTTCAGCTGCCTGTCTGTATTCTTGGGGTTCTTTGGAGAAAAAGGCTAATCACCCTTTGTATCCCTGACCAGGCACCCCGGCCGTTCTATCACAAATACCAGACTCAGGGTTGAGCCCTCTTGATTTGCACGACAGGAATTCTTGGGCCTTACAAGCACAGCATAGGGAAGCTCACTCCTTTTGCTGAGTGCTGGTGGTAGCCACTTACTATTGTATCCTTGGGAGTATCCCTGTTTTTAAAGTGACATCTTAACTTAGCAAAACCAAGTCCTAGGAATGCAGGTTTCTCTTAACTCATTTTTAAATTCTTTATTAATTAAAAAAAAATAAATACCATCTCCTTACTTCTAACTTATTTATCTCCCAAAAGAGTGCTAACAGGATGGCTCATTAAGGTTTTCTTGACTAGGATATAATAGCTACAAATGAAATCATCATGCATAAAAACTAACTCAATCCAATAAAAGAAAAGAAAAAAGAAAACAAACTAAACTCAAGTACTGTAAGGGCTAACGTGGCATTTTTGGTACAGGAAACGCTGAAACATAAAAGGAAACCTTCATAGCTCTAGTTCACTTACTTTGAGATGCCTTTGTTGTCTGGTTGCCACGGGAACAGCACAATCCCAATGGCTGCTCTGTAGTAGAAGACACCCAGCAGCCCCAGTGCTAGGGCCACCTTGGATACAAGAGAGCAGCCCTTCTGAACTAAAATGAAGATCACAACCAGGGAGAGGGCAGCCAGGCCTGAGAGATGGACTTTGTGGTCAGAGCTGAAATAAGATAGAAAATGCCCAAATTACTACCAAATGGAATTGGTAATTTACAGTTATATTGAAGAGTTTTAAAAGAATTGTATAAAATCAAATGATTTTTCCTAGAAAGCCAGAAAACAAAACCAAAAAAAAAAAAAAAAAAAAAAAAAACAAGGAACTTAAAATGTCACAAAACTATCATGCTGAGATCTCATTCATGTCTTACTCTTAAAATAGTATCAGATGATGGTATTAGGTACAGTCTGTCCTCCAGCACCCGCACCCTTGATTTACTTCCTTCTCACCCTGTCTCTGTTGCTGTCTCCTACAGTTCAACTCTCTTGACAGGGGCTGTCCTGCTGAGGAGAGGTGCAAAGGCACTGCCAAATATACAAGAACTTAAAATTGAAAGACTTCAGAAAATGTGAATGAAACTGGGCAAGGTGAATACATCTGTAATCCTGACAAGCATATCACAAGTTTGAGGTCAGCCTAGAATACAGAATAAGACCTTGTCTCAGTGCATGCATGCACACACACACACACACACACACACACACACACACACACACACACACACACACACACGGGGGGGGGGAGGCAGACAGACAGACAGACAGACAGACAGACATGACTGTATTAGGATGGGAAGAGATTATTTAATTTAAAGCTATAGGCCTCACTCTGGAAGTCTCTGCTACGTTTGGACATCCTAGGCATCCCTCTGGAATGCTGGACAGCACCACTGAGAAGTGATATTTAGCTAAGACAGCTTTGGAGTGGCCCACTAATGGGAGTGACAAAACGTCCTTTTACAGCATTCAAGAGGAAAACATCTTAGACGCAGGAGGAGCACTTGAGAAGGCATGCAGGACACACATGCACTAAATCCTTCAAATTTTCAGAGAAATAGCAAGTGCCCACTCTGTTTTTCTAGGACCTGGAACTCCTTAACATATCAAACACTTCATATGCCTGGGCTGAGGAAATACGGTCTATCAGCAAACTCCGTTCCCTGTTTCCTGAACTCCAAAGTGAGGAGCACGTAAAGATGTCCTTCCAGAGCTGTTGTACAAGCGCATGGCAGAAACTTTAAAGATGCCAGCTCTAATGGTGGGATTATGAAAGTCTGGAAAGCTAGTTAATACTTGGTGGAATTCTCCAGGAAAACCTTTTGGTTAGAAAAACCAGAATCTTTCTTTGATGCCCACTTCCAGGCTCTGTGCACTTGTAAGATCTGGGCAGTATCACTTGTTTTTGTTTCTCCATTATATAGGTATAAAATCACTGCACATTGTCAACTTGAGTTTTCCCACGCACTAGCAGGAGTCCCTCTCACCCTCTGCACTGCGATTTTAAACCGTTCTGCAACTGTCTGTCCCCTGAACATGCCTATTTTGCTGTGACTCTACTTTAGCTTGAGTCTTTGCTGTCCCAGTTAAACAGCTTTGACTTTGTCTGACTCCGTTCCTTCCATTGCTTCAAGCCCCATTTCAAACCCGCTCCCATCCACCCCATCCTCATCTTTCTGGCTCTGTATCCTCAGCAGAAGGAAGGCTCGGGAGATGCTGAGAGATCTGCTTTACATTCTACCCTCCGAGGATGGAGAGAGAGGCGTGACTGAAGAGAACGGAGAATCAGAAAGGGTAGGTGCTCCGGAGACTAGAACCTTTGCCTACTGACCTTGTCCTCTTGTCTCTGGGAAGCAGTGGTCAAAGAACCACCATGGACTTGATCCTAGAGTTATATCTTTACAATGATGATTTTAAAACTCATGGGTTCTCAATCATTCAGTTATTCTGATTCACCATTAATAAATCAATTGTAGGGGTTGGGGATTTAGCTCAGTGGTAGAGCGCTCTCCTAGCAAGCGCAAGGCCCTGAGTTCAGTCCCCAGCTCCAAAAAAAGAAAAAAAATAAATAAACCAATTGTATTAAGTTAGTCTCTATTCACCTTTATGGGGTATATTTTCTATTTCTCTAGATCTCAAGTATTATCTTAGTCTTAACATTATCTTAGTCTTATTTTCAAAAGGACGAAATGTAGAAAAAGACTTTGTAAAACTATTCAGTTGCAAAGAGGTCCGGCCCCTGGGTCATGCTCACCTGGTAAGCCAGTGACTAAAGTCAGGGCGATGGGCTCCCTGCACCCCTGTCTGGTTCAAGGAGCGCAGTAGCCGGCAGCAGATCAGCACCAGCCACGGACTTGCCAGCACTGTCCACCATTTGCAGCTTCTGTGTGCTTCCAACAGGGAGGCCCGTTTACCTGCTGTGTCAGACTCAGACTCAGGGGTACTGCAGCTTGTACTGTCCTGCAGGGTACAGGCAAGGACATTCACACATTTTTGTTCCACCTGGAAGTGATGCTGAGGTTCACAGTCATCTCCCAGGAAGTAACTCCTACAGGTTTCCTGGCTCAGAGCCAGGCACAGAGTATTAATAAGGAAATACCACGTCTGGTGCTCTTCCTCCACGAAGCTGCTGGCTCCCAGGCTCAGAACATGGCCCACTGTGCCCAGAAGAAGAAGGAGGTTCACCTCTGACCACCCTGAGCTGGCAACAGTTGCATTCTGTTAGAAGGAAATGCAGTATGTAAGCGATAACCTGAAAATTATATATATAATCCAGAAATTTCCTAAAGAAACAGAAAGACAGACTGTGCCTAGACCCAGTCACACAACAGGACTTGAAAGACCCTGTGATAGGAAAGGGTGTGGAAAGGACCAGGTACTCTGGAAGGGGCTAGAGTCACTGCACAGGATTTCTCAATCTCAGGGTCTAGGTACCGTGGCCTCTAACACAACCACACACTTCTTTCACACTGCTCCCTCATCACTACCTACCTAGTAAGCAAAGGTTGCCAAAGACCAAGAATTTCATAGAAAACGTAAGCCTTAAAGAGAAAGCTTTGTGAGGCACCACAGACCAATGGGGGACTGAGCTTCCTTAGGAGCCTCCTGAGTGGCCACCCGCTCGCTGTCTGTCATCTGCAGCCCAGAGATTCTGAGACTGAGGTACACACGTTCCCTGTCTTCCATATCCAGAAGCCCTATTATCACCTCTGTTCCAGTCCAGCTCTTTCCAGCTGAGAACAAAAGCATATGACCTGACTACACCACAGAATATCCCAGACAAAGATGCCCAGAAGCCTGGCACGATTTGCTTGGGTCTTGCTCCTGAAGTCTGTTTGATGTGTGCTCTTTCCAAGACACCTCCAGCACTGCCATGCTGGTACATACATGATTTACACTAGTGAAAGATTGGCTAGCAGAACAAACAGAGGCCCACCCACAAGGACCACACATACACCAGGGACTAGCCGTACCTTCCTCAGCAGAGTGCCGTCGGTGACCATCCTGATAAGAGCGGACAAAATTGCACAGAAAAGTGCAGAAACAAGTACCATCACAGCCCCTGCTGCCAGCCACGGGAGGTTACAGAGGTAGCACGAGCTCTCAGATGAGGTGCACACCAGGACATGAATGGCCGAAAGAACCAAAAATATCAAGTAAAAGAGCAGAGAAAACACAGGAGACAACAGGGGAACATCCAGTTCAGCCTTTCTGCACAGCACATGTGGAGTGCTAAGGAGAAACAGGGTGAGAACCTGAAAAAGAAGATCAAGGGTAAATATGGAAGCCCAGGTATAGGAAAGTCCACTCAAATGAGCCCAACTCACCCTAACCTACCGTTCATACAAGAATAGCAACAAACAAAAAGACCCAAGGGAGAAATAAATTTTAGTTAATTAGTTAATAATTAGTTAATTTAGTTAATAAAGAACATTCCTATTTTCTGTGTTACACCGATATTCTTTTTTCAGACACAGGGTCTTGTAGTCCAGGCTGGCATGATGCAGCCATTCTCCCACCTTAGTAGACTGAATTTGGGAATTACAGTCATACACCACCATGCCAGCAGTAATGATATATAAATTTAAAACCATCATGTTTTGGCTGAGCTGCATAATTTTTTTTTCTTTTCTTTTTTTCGGAGCTGGGGACCGAACCCAGGGCCTTTCGCTTGCTAGGCAAGTGCTCTACCACTGAGCTAAATCCCCAACCCCTTTGAGTTGCATAATTAATTTAACATCTGAACCATGATAATACAAGCATGTGTACCTCCAAAACCATGAGTGTCCCCACTGCCATTGAGTAGATGTCATAGTGAGCCACTTGTGTGCTCAGGGACTGACTCAGGGTCTTCAGGGCACCCAGGTACTGCCTGAGTACTTTGGTCCCCAAGCCAAGCAGAATGTCTGAATGGTTTTCTTCCAAGTGCAGTTTGACCCAGTTTCCATGCAACCTTTCTGCCATTTTAAACTGCTCAAATCCAGGATCTGTTAGACAAAAGATTATACATACTTATAATTTTAGCACATTTACTTACTCCTGGGACATTTTTTAGAACTGATACCTAGTAAAGGCAATCTTCCTAGGCAGGAAGGGTCAGCAACACTGCAGTAGCACTGTAACAGCTGGTAATGTATATTCATCTACTGCCAACACAGTCAGAGTCTAAGTGAGGGGTGGGGTGCTGGTTGGGAACAAGAGCTGGGTCCAGGCATGTCCAAACCCCAGAAATCTCATCCTGAGATTGTCGGGAGTAGGATCACTCCCCTGTTGCCCCAGGCCTGCTTGTCCTGGAATGAGTATCCACCCCCCACCAGGTTACACAGCCCAAGAGCCAGGTTAAACATCCTCTTGCCTTATAAGGTCAAGTCCAGAAGCACCTGAACTTCCTCCCTATGCTAATGAGGCATTTCCAGTGCCCTGGCCCTAAGCAATGATATACACTCATCCCAAAAGCATGCACCTACCATGCAAAGGTTCAAGTAGCCTTGGTTCCCTCCAGTGACTACCGTGGCCAGTGACAATATTGGTGTGGAATGCCTGGCTTCTGGGTGTGGCCCAGGCTCATGGCTGCCCTTCCTCTTTAGGTCTACAGGGAGTGCTGAAGGCAAGGAGCTAAATGGTTCTAAAAACAGGAGTTTTCTTCCTGAGATGGTCTGTTCTTTAAAATGCACCTTGTACTCCATCGGGACCACAGATCCCTTTATCACCCCCAACAGTGCTGCACGGGGCAGCGGCAGCAGCAGCAGCAGCAGCAGCAGCAGCAGCAGAACTCTGCAGACATTGTATTGCTGAGGACAAGGTTCAGTTACACAATCTTAATGTGAATCTGAACACTTCCGGTTGTACCTGTCCTTACGACTGAGAGTAAGTCCACAGCAGGTGCCCTCACTGCTACACCACCCCAATGTCAAGTATGTGTATCCCCCACGCCTCCACAATGATCTGCAATCACAATCCATGCCTCTTCCAGGGAGTCGCAGAGACTCGGGCCACCCACACACACCCACTGTCTCTATATGTGAAGTATCGAGCCTGATGGCGCCCACGAGAAGTCACAGAGACAGACACCTGTGTCTGTAACCCATAGCCTCCATCAGTAAGTACAAAGATCTGGTCTATCTTTGTGTGTACTCAACAGCCTCACACATCTCTACAAATGAACCACAGAGACATGGGACATTTGTGTAATATCTTACAGCCTCTCCAAAAGGAATCATAGAAACTGGGGTTCCTGCTCATGCAGCCAAATGAACACTTCCTAAGCACCATGTCCCAGACACTGGATGCTGAATAATAAAGCACAAAGGGTTTAATGTAAAAGGAAAGAGAAAGGCAATGGTGAATAAACTAGTAAATTCCTCCCTGTGTATACAAACACAAACACAAACAAAGGCAAACAAAATGGTATGCTGTAGGCATGGACACATGTGACACCAACTGTGAAGCCTGGAGACCAGACAGGTGGCTCAGTGGTTAGAGCTCTGGTGGCTCCTTCCGAGGATTCAGGCTTGATCCCTGGGACCCACATGGTGGCCTATAACCATATACAACTCCAATGCCCAGGATCCAGCATTTGTTTTCTTTTGCCTCTGCACTGAATACACAAGGTACATAGACATGCATGTGGGCAAAACACCCGTACACATAAAAAGAAAAAAAAATCAACCGCAAAGAATACCATGAAGGAAAAGCAGATGGCAGGAGACATTGCTGGTAGTGGAGACTAATTGATTTTAGATTGGAAATGAAACATAGCAGGGCAAGGATAGGCTGACAGGCTGACTCTAAAGGATGACAGGAACAACCAGATGAGGGGCTGGAGAAGAACACAGTCACTGTGAACATCTTGTTCAAAGTGAGGGGTGCGGGGTGGAGCGGGCTGGCTATTCCCAACAGAACTAAAGGACACAGTACGAGAAGGAGCATCAGATTTGCCAAGTGTTGTGGTAGATTCTGTTGGCCTTGTTGTGGGGTTCAGAGGCCTCCTAGGAGGGAAGGACCCACAACAACGTCTGCCATTCTTTGTAGGCTTGCTTCCTTTCCATTTCACATGGCTCCTAATGGTTTTCTATTCAGTATGTCTGAAACATTAAAGTCCTTAGTAGCTTCTTGTTGTTGTTGTTGTTGTTGTTGTTGTTGTTGTTGTTGGCAATTTTCTAGGCTAGAATCTTGCAAACAGCAGCAACAACAATGACAACAGCAGCAGCAGCAGCAGCAGCAACACCACCACATATGAAAACTACCAAGCAATGGCTGGTCTAGTGGCTAATGCTACTCAAGAGACCGAGTCAGGAAGATCACAAATTGATGGACAACCTGGGTTACAGAACTCAAAACCAGTCTGTACAACAGCAAGACTGTTTCAAAATAAAACTAAAAGAGGCCTGGCGATGTAGTTTAGTGATAGAGTACTTGCCTAGCATAGGCAATTCCCAATACTACAAAACCGACTACTACTACCATAACCAAATAAATAAACAAATAGAATCAAATGAACAAAGAGAAAAAACCACCAAAAATGCCCACCATACATAAACTAAAATAAAACATCACCAAACTTAAAACAATAAAAAGTCCAAACTAAACCAACCAACACCTTCCCACCTCCTCAAAAACCTTACAAGCCAATAACTTAATTAGAAAAAAACAAAAGCAAGAATAACCGTTACAAATAATCTAGACTGAAGTGTACGTTAAAGTCAGACCTCAGTGCTGACAAAGCCTCTCATCTGGACTTAGGCTCCCAGTCGTTTTCCAACTAGCAGGCAGGGTCTAGTCTTCCACAGCTAAATGGGTCTAAAAACATGTTTATCACAACTGAAAGAAAACTTGCCAATGCCATGTGATTAAATACTGCCTCAAACACATGTGCCTGCTGCAGACTTGGGAAGGAGAATCAGTGACAGATGTGTTAGTCTGTGATATGCTGGGCATACCAGAGCAGAGCAGTTGAAAGTGCAACTCAGGGATCTATACAGGGTCCGAGAAGTTCACTCTTCTCCTGGGATCATGCCTACTGTCACAGAAATAGCCCTACTGTCCTCAGCTTGAAGACAAATCACTGGCTTGGACCACAGCCCACCTTTCTGATCCTGCTGACCTTACCTGTAGTCTAATCAGGCTCTCTCCCAACACCACACAGGAGCTGCTCCAGCAATCCCTAATGTCTCTCTATCCTAGACCCAATAGTTAGCTCTCCATTACAGCATCAACATAGTAGCTTACTTTCTCCTTACTGACCTCTTTTCATAGCTTCCTGACCCACATTCCCAATCTCTCATCATCCTGCTGGTTGAATGAGAGTGGTCCCCTTAGGTTCATTTATTTGAATACTTGGTCCCCAGCTGGTAGAATTGTTTAGAAATGATTACGGGATGTGGCCTTGTTGGAGGAGGTATCACTGGGGGTGGCTTTGAAGTTTCAAAAGCCCAGTCATCCCCTGGTAGCTCTCTCTCTGCCTCAGGCTTGTAGATCGTGATGTAAGCTCTCAGTTACTGCTCCAGCACCATGCCTGACTGCCTGACTGAGAACCTGTCTGCAGCCAGGTTCCCTGTCATGATGGTTATGGACTCCAAGCTTCTGGGAAGTATAAGTGCCAAATAAACTCTTCCTCTTATAAACTGCCTTGATCATGGTACCTTATCACAGAAATAGAAAAGTAACTAAGACACCTGCCTTGTAAATCAGCTCCTGCCTACCTTACTGCATGGCCACTACTCCTTCACTCTTTAGCTCCTTTCCTGGAGTTGTTTCTTGGCTCAGGACTTCTTGTTCCTTATATCCCATGGTGCCAGCAAACACTGTTTTGCTACCTCTGAAGCACATCTACCTCCTAATTTCCACTACCATGCTGAGCTCATGCCGTCTTACCTCACACCAAAATACTGCAGCTGCTTCTTGCCTGCTCTGCTACAGTACAAGACAGAACTCCCAGAGGGAGCCTGGGAGAACCTTTAAATGCAGGAAACTCTGCTGTGCCTTCCTTCACCTAATACCTAAAAAAAAAAAGCTCATCTAATACCTAAAAGCCCTCTGATGATGTCTGAACTCATCTCCTGTGCCCTCTGTCCCTCCCCTCAACCCTCAGGCCAGGCTTGTCTTAGTGTATCAACCCATCTATGCTTCTATAGCCAATCTTTTCCTAGCGTTCTGGTCACCATCTGGCATCTATTACAATACTTTTGTTCTCTTCACCCTGAGAGATTTTGTGAGGACAGAGATCTGATGCTACTCAGTGCCTTATCTCGAGTTATTTTTAGCTTGGGTTTTTGTTTTGTTTTGTTGTTGTTATTTTTTGGTTTTCTGAGACAGGGTTTCTCTGTCTTGGAGCTCAAGCTATAGACTAGGCTGGCCTTGAATCCATAGAGATCCACCTGCCTCTGTCTCACAAGTGCTGGGATTAAAGGCATGCACCACTACGCCCAGCTGGTGCCCCTTGTTCACAAACAAAAACTTGGTAAATGATTGTTGGGTTGATAAATATATGAAAGATTCCATAGCTTAATTATATTCATGGGTGTTGCTAATAACGACAGTTAAGGAGGAAAGAAAACGAACATAATAATAATTAGAGTAACAACTACAAAGTACTCCATTATCAATTGTACACCAGCAAACATCTGGGAAACACAAGGCCCTGGGACCATGAAGGATTAAGAATCTGGAACTACTAATTAATTACCTTACCTTTTTCATAGGCTGGTATGTTTTCTTGCAATAGTTTGCTAAGCTGTAATGTGTTTAAATGTAAAAATCTCAGCTGCTCTCTCATCTGTTTTCCCTCTATAACTGGGAATAAGAGGCTTCCTACATTATCTTTAGGAATTGGCAAACCGAGTCCTATTGCTAGTGTTGCAGCCAAGTCAGTCTGCTGGACGTGCTTTGGGTGTCGAACATCCCCTGGGCGAAAAGAAAACATTTTAAGCAATAGATTCCTACAAAGTAGAAAATGATAGTTATTCTTGAATTTAAGCAACAACAGCTAATGTAAGTCAAATTACCATGTTTTCAAGCCACTCAGAAGCAGATTCACACAGAAACCAACTCCTTGATTTCTATTTCAATAAATGTATCGAGTGCCACTTTCCCTTAAGTGACTCATCATACACTGGTCAGAGAATCTAATTTTAAAAAGTATAGTTATTGGGGCTGGAGAGATAGCTCAGCGGTTAAGAGCACTGACTGCTCTTCCAGAGGTCCTGAGTTCAAATCCCAGCAACCACATGGTGGCTCAAAACCATCTGTAATGGGATCCGATGCCCTCTTCTGGTGTATCTGAAGAAAGTGACAGTGTACTCATATAAATAAAATTTTTTTTAAAAAGTATAGTTATTGTGATTGTAGCATTGGGCATAGAAATAACAAGTAGCCAGACAGAAGCCAAGGATCAGGAAGTCTGCTATAATATCATGTCTCCCAGAAATGACAGGGAGCCTTCCCTCATGACACCCCAACAATACGGTTACCTAAAGAAGACCCAAAGAAGTAAAATGTCAATAGACAAGAAGGGGGCAGACTTCGCAGACTTCACAGCCTCCACAGACAAAGCACTACTAGAAACTAAGGAATGCTCAGAGGAGAAGCAGTCCTCTGCAGGGATGAGCCCCCGAGTTAGCTATCCAAAACCAAGTGGTCAGCCTTTGAACTGTATGGAAATATGTAACACTAAACAGACTGAGCAGGTTGTAGTCCCACATTTAAGGACATATAAAATGTGTGTGTGTGTGTGTGTGTGTGTGTGTGTGTGTGTGTGTGTGTGTGTGTGTGTTTTTAAAACAATAACAAAAATCTTAATCTTTTACAAACAACTGAGCAGTTTCTCAAGTGCGCCTACCCACTGGGCCATCTCACCATCCCAAGGCAAATTTTGAGTAGTTCCATATCTATCTAGTAATATTTCTGCAACAGAGTTCTTACAGAAAAGTGTTTGTAATTTTGAGAACCAGGGCAAAGAATATAAATGGTAAGTCCTGCCTGCCCATCACCCCTTCAATTTTTATTTCAGTGTTTACAATCACTTATATCAGATTACAGTTTAAAATGTCAATCATTCCTAATTCTCACCAGGTTTCCTTTCAAACGCAGAGCTGATTAGGAGTAGAGGTGTGCTCACTTCCTCTGTGGAAGAGGCCCCATGACTCCCTGTTTCAGACATTCCATGGTCACCACAGAGAACCAGCAGACTGGGTAAGAGAGTTTCTCTGTCCTGAAGGTAAAGAGGAACCCATCAGCTGTGTTTGCCTCACAAGAACATATATGGTCCTGCACAGGAAACGACTGCAGAGCTTCACATTAGCTTACACAGCGCCTTCACCTGAAAGCTTTATGTCTCTTCTAGGGAAGCTACAGTCATATCAGGTCAAAGTGAATCACGTTACAGGTGAATCGAAAGCAGTGCACAGCTCAGAGTGCGTAAGGGTTGTGCTTATGACCACTAACAGCAGGGTATCTGTCTTTTCCAAACTGCAGGCACGTGACTCCCCTGCCTCAGTTCCCTGTTAAGAGAGAAACTAAAGGCATTTATTTTACAGGGCTGTTTAAAGGTGACACAAGACATTCAGAGGGCACAAGGCAGGTCATGGGCTTCTCTGCCCAGAGCTTCAGTCATCTAACTTATCTGCTCTAGTGGTGCTGGGCAAGCTCTTGACCCTCAGAGCTTTGTACCTGACATACATCCACACAGAGAACATGCCTCTGTCCCTCCCTCTCCTCGAGTCTCTATTGACATGGAGTACTTTTCCAGGAAGACAGTCCTGAATATACTATTTAAAATCATGGTCCCCACCCTCCCCTAAAACAGGGGTGCTGGTTCCTCCTGTCCATGTTTTCTCTCGACAGCAATTCCTTTTGGGCACATTTATATTGTTCACTATATTTCTCACACTTCTTTCCTGTCCAGAATGTAACTCTGCCAACAGTAGCATCCTTGGAACAGGGTCTGGAAGGTGCCTATGGCAAAAGCATGGCTGGCTGGCTGATAATGGGCACGCAGCCCTCAGTTGTTTCTATCCTGGCTAATACTGGCCATAGGGAACTCCATCACCACGTGATGCACCATCGCCAGCCTTACCTTTGACAACAGTGATGTATGAATTTTCATGAGCACACTGTCCATTTCGCTGAGCTTGTGACCAATCAGGGGGCTGTTGGGCCCAGAAATGTGGCCAATGTGATCTAGCCCTAAGTAGTGAAGGATCAGCACATCCCAGTCTCCTCTTCTTAATACTTTGTCCAAATGCCTTGTGACATTGTTATCCACCTTCAAGGGAGGAGGGGGGAGGAAGTACATATAAACAGTGCATCCAACTTTTCCTGGATCATCAGGAGTTAATCTTAGGCAACTCATGGACATTGATAAAACAAAACTCAAATTAAAACAAAAGCCCTGAAGTTATTAAAAAATAAATGAATATTAGTATTAGACTAAGTTCTTATGCCTCCTCATTTTAATGCCTCTAGCTTGTAAACAGACATATTATATAGATAATTTAGCAAAGACCATTGCTGGTCTTAACTAAAGCTGAATAAATAAACTAAACAAGTCCCAAGAAGCCATGAGATAAGAAAGGGTGAACGGCAGCCAACCAAGGCAGTACAGTACAGTTAGGAATAAGTAACAGTCTTACATAAAGGCTATTCTTGGAAAAAATAGACCAACATTTATAACGTCTTTTTCTCAAGCAAGCGTCATGGCGATGTGATCAGACAAATAGCCCCTAATAGAGCTGGTATCCTGCATAGCCCTGAGTCTTCAGTAAGCCCACTTTCTCCCCACTAAAACATGAACCACAAAGAAAAGTATTCCCACCCGATATCACAGAGTAAAAACTTGGTGAAAATTCACACTGTGCCTGCCCTGGTGAACTGTGGAAAGGGTTTATCACTCTAGAAAAGGTATGGGTGAGAAAACATAGACTCAAAGGCTCACCCCAGCCCCCAAACTAAATTGAGACTCTTACTACAACACAGATAACTCGGGTATTATTTCCTCTGCTGCAGGCCCAGCCTTCACACACCCGTCTCCCACATTACGGGAATGCATTGCACTCCTATGACTCTGTTGCCTCTCTCTGTGCCTCAGAGTCCTCACTCATTCAATGATGTAGCTCCTCGGCTGTGGCACCCTGCAATGTCTGTCAACTACTTTGCATGTTGGAGCCTACACGCTCTGGTTCACTCCTGCACCAGGTTTATGCTGCTACTCACGACTGATTACAGGAATGATTGATTTATAGTCTTGCCATACTGTTCCATAAACTAAAAAACACCCCACAGGAAATAGCATCACTTCTCAGTGACATATCAGACTCAATCTAAGGTACAATGCTTCTGTTTTTAAGAGACTGACCTCCGAAATGGCGCATGGAGGTGCATGGCTGCAATCCCAGAACTCTGGAGAAGGAGCCCTGAGTACAAAGGGTTCAAGAACGGCCTCTGCTACACATCAAGTTCCACCCTTACAGGCAGCGTGAGAGTTTGGAGAGAGGGGAGAGGGAGGGAGAGACAGACCTCTATATAATCTGACACAAAGAATGATGTTGTCCCATCATATTCCACAAAGTGCTTTGGGAATAATTTAACCCATGTTTCATCTCCATAAAAGATTATTCTTTTCCCAGCAGCCTTTGCCTGTCTTATCACATTGTCTTCTAGGAGAACAGGAGAATTGAGATTCCTGATGACATCAACAAAGCCAGGGAGACTTCCCGTCATCAATGCCTGTAGAAAGAAACATGTCAAGACTTAGATTACAGGTCCAAACCGCAGCACAAGAGACAGGAAGATGAGGTGGGGGCCCCAGGTGGGTGCAAACCTACAGCAGGCCCCATTCTGGAGACTAGAGTCAGAGCTAGGACAGCAAGCAGGCAGGTGAGGGGAGGAAAATAAGACACGGACTTGGAACCAATATATCAAACTCAATATTGAAGCCTTGATTATTTAATGAGCATGGTTCTGACAATTCTTACATTGGTAAGATAGTGAAGAAGATGGCAATGATAGACACCATGCCAGGCACAGAAGCTATGTCTTATTGACAAAGTTAATACTGATGTGTGTAAACATTGATAACTAACACAAACCTGTATGTTCAGACCATTTATCAGGGTTTCACATAAGATTTAACCTGCCTTTTATACAAGCAGACTCACTAACAAACAAACCCTAACGATTCAGAAAATCTAATATCTTTCTCTAAGTTTTTTTGTTTTTTTAAAGAAACCCTACTTGTATACGGTTCTCAAAGTGAACTGGGCCAAGAGTGTTAGTAGAACATCAGGTCACGCCTATAGTATTGTACCATATAATACTATGTGAGATATCTTCCTATCTTTCTGATATAAAGTCAATAGTTTCCCCTTCTTTTATCACAGACCCTACCAAGCCACAGTGATAGTTCTGAATCTTCATGATTCGGAGTTATACTAACACCTAAAGTATCAACATCCATAGGTTTGAGGTGAAATGTCTACAAATTTTTCAGTGGCAAATAAATGCAAACTTTACTTTCAAGGTTCTAGGACCTACACTCAGTACTCTACATATGCTAGGTAAGTGCTCTCATGTTGAGTTTTATCACCAGCCAAAAATGGAAATTTAAACCAACCAGACTTCCAGAATGGCAGAATTGAGGAGCTTGGCCCCACCCCACCCACACACACCAAGAACAATGGAAAACCAACAGAAACTATCAAAAGCAATAACTCTGAACTTTAACTGTCACCAAAATCGTGTAATAAGTCGCATAGGCATGCTCAAGAAAACACTCTACCTGTGGTTTCTCCTACCTCCTTCCTTCTCTACCTGATCTGATAATGGCTCCATTACAGTTGGCTGTGGCAAGCGAAAAAACCAACTTGAAATCTGAAAAGGGTCTCTGGGAAGGAAGACGACTATGGACAAGTTTTAAAGTATGCATGCATTTCCGGGAATCTGGAGAGAATCAGAAATAACCAAAACTTCTTCTGGCTGAGGTAGAGTCCCTGATTAAACAGTGAAAGGCAGGTCAAGCTGGAAAACGACCTAGACAGTCAAGGGTCTCGGCACACATGAGCCTTGGGTAGATTCCTTAATGGGTGACAGGCTCAATCACAACTTTTCCCAATCACTGTCTGACCCTGAACTACACTGGACCAGAGAAGCCCAGTGGAAGACTGGTTTAAAAATAAAAGTAAGAATTTGGAGGAAAAACAAAAAACAAAAAACCCCACAAAATTCTAGCTTGTTCAGTAGGTAAGAACACTTGACACTCTTGCAGACAACCTGGTTTCAGTTCCCGGCAGTCACATGACAGCCCACTATCACCTGTAACTCCAGTCCCAATGGACACAATACTCTTTTCTGCCTTCTGTGGTGCACGTAAATGCATGCGGGCAAAACACTCACATACATAAAATGAAATAAATCTTTTATTTAATGCAGCTGCAGATTTCCAAACACTTCTGGTCCTTTCTGCCAACACTCTCCTATTCCTCCTAATAATGTCTTTGTGAGTGTAATTTCCTCAAACAGGCTTTTCAGAATCCACGGCCTCAGCTGCACTTCTACCTCTCCAACAGAACTGTAGTCTGCTCTTTCTGTCAGGCACTCAGCACAATATTACTACATGTTTCTTTGAATACTTGTTTGTCCAATGCCTCTGTACACCCAGAGACTAAAGCCTCATGAAAGCACTTTTCACCAAACGTATCTCCATTACAGAAGCAGCACCTAGTTGCTCAGTAAGTAGTCTTCAAGCCAACCTGCAGACAGGGCTTCATTGTTTGTTTGTTTGTTTGTTTGTTTGTTTGTTTTAAATTTAGCCATGATTCTTCGGTAAAGCACCATGCACTTCAGAACTACCCTCACCAAACTGAACAACTAATTATGTAGTAGGTAGTAGAAGTAACAGCTCTTCAGACCAGTTCACACTTGTTTCGTCATTTTGTATAATATAATTTCGACAAATAATTTAACTTGACCGAGTTTGTTTTCTTGTGTATATAATTAATAAACTAGACTGAATATCCCCAAAGGCTCCCTCAAGCCTGATAACTAAGGAACACAGTAGTCCACCAAAGAGGAGGGTATCTCTTGAACTACAGTGGTCTGGACAATCCGGTTCTAAATCCATCCTCCTTTCCATGGGGTATGAACTTCAGCCACCTAACAAGGGGTAAAGAGATGGCTCCATCTTATTATAGGATTCCTTCAGCGTCCCATTGCCCCAGCAACACTGACAACACTGAAATATTTTCCATGTTCTTAAAATAAGGTCTCCAAGAGGGTTAGATAATCGCTCTAAATGTTCAAAAGAGCCAAATCATGATTCATAAAATTTAACTGAGTTTAATTTACCTTGATTCGAGGCATAGTAACTGTGGGTGGCTTTGCCTCAGCCACGAAACTATGAGACGCTCCTTTTTCTACCAGATACGTTGTGTAGGGCATATACTTCACGCCTTTTGACCCAAACACAAAATCATCTCTTAAAGCATCTATCAGCATAATAACCACTTTACTGAAGAGTGGTGGCGGCAGCTTGGTCCAGTTCGAACTGACTCCTAAAAGCGTTTAGAAAAGGGGAAGTTAAACTTTAAATTCTATTTCATACCCCATTGCCTTCAATGTCTTGTTTGTTCTTCTAGACCATATCAAGTCTATTTCAACCTGAGAGAAGGTACATTTTTGGTAGCCAGTGTGGTGTTAATTTTCTAAGAAACCAAATAAGATAACTGTGAAGGTTCCTTCAAGGGTTGTAACCAGCCTGCAGATGACAGATGACTACCAAGAAGGGCATCTCCTGACTAGGCTGGACAGTATGTTAACAATGAGTAGGTATCCCAGTAATATATAGTGAACTACTCTTAGCATGGTGAAGAGTCCAGGACAGGGAAGCCTCTACCTAAGAGACATACCGTTGGGACCTGTGCCTTCCTGAGCCTGGCCTAAAACCTAGTCTTGCAGGCAGTGAACTTATGGGCTTACAAACTGTTTGCATGTCCAGTGGTTTTGATTATGTGGGCCTGTTTCACAGCCACAGAGTTGTTGCCATGTGTTTATTTCTGTGTTGGTGAGGATGGCAGGGTCCTAATGCAGTGAGGCCTTAACCGCTGAGAGTCGGGAGGTGTTCTGGAGGAGGGGTTGTAGGAAACTGGAGGGGGCCTTTAGAAATATCATCTGTTATGTCCTATAGGACCAAAAGTGGAAACCTAAATTGAGAGTGAGTGGAAGGCTTATTAGGAAAAGGGGTACGGATCACTGAATAGCACCAAACAAGATGCAAAGCCGGAGTTACTCTGGGATTACTCCGATTATCACATATGTCGACATAGGGCCGGAGGCTGCGAATGCTTCAAAGCTGTATGTATGATACGCAAACAATGCTAAAACAATACAGATTGATTCGGTGGTGGGGCAGAATGAAAACGGGAACCACCGAGGAGGGGCGCGGGGGCTATACCTGCTACGGGTTCGGGCGCTGGGGTCTCTGCACCATGCTCCGGTCTGGCAGAGGAACGCACAGGAGCTGGGAAGAATCCCCGAATAAATATCGCGACCCCAATCACCTCAATCGCTACGCAGCTGGCAGCGAAGGCCCCGGAGCCCAGCCGCATTCTGCCCAGCCGCTGGGCGGGACCGCAGGATATTAAGTGTAGCAGCGGGGGCCGCACACCTGCATCCAGGACCCACACACCCCGACTGTCAAGATCTAGCTTCCGGCGCGCCTCGCCAGCGCCCGCGCATGGGAAATACGTCAGAGGTGGAGAGCGTAGCCGGTCGCTCCCTGATGACGTTTCCCGCGGACCGGCTCTGGGGTCATCCTCGACGGAGTCCTGGCCCACTCCGGAGCCCGGAAGCCCACGGAATCCCCGGTTGGTCCATTCAGGAGCCTGGCTTTCGGGGCCACCGAGAGTCCCCGCACCTGCCCCGTCCGCTCAGGATTCCAAATTTCGGCGCCTTCACCCCTTGACCCAAGCACCCTGAGCCAGGCGCACCTGGCACTGCCCAGTGTCTGTGCAGTTTTTAGCTGCTGGTGTTTCTTGTGAGGCTGGTTTTCATGTGTATTAGTCGTGCCCACTTCCTTCTGGTATTATGGCCCCAGTTTTCTGACAGGTCGAGACTCGTTTCTGGGTCTGGGGCAAGCCTCAGATGAAGCGATCCTGATGTGATTGGCGATCAGTGAGTGAGCTCCCCTTTTCCGGAAAGCTGCCCTTCTCTGGAGAAATCCACTAAATGTAGGAGATCACCTGTGTAAAGGGTTAATCTTTCCACTCTTGATGCATGCAATGAGAGAGAAGCCAGTCTTTGAGCGGTCCTCACACCTGCTTCATCTTCCCTTGCACACACTCATTCTCCTTGAGGACCTTGCTTCTGTAAGTCGAAAGACCCAAACCCCTTCTCATGCACGCTGTTTTTCTAGGAAGCCAGGAACAAGATGGGCTTTAAGGTGGTCTTCCAGACCTAAATATCAGAACCCTGTTTTGGCTTTGCAGCTGTTTAGTTGTATGAATTCCTTAATATCTGGAATAGCAACCTTTATATTTGATTTGTAAGCTAAATTTTCATCTAGTTCATGGGAGGAGGGGGGTTTCCAGTACGTTTTTTTAGTTTGTCATAATCACACATACATTTTTTTTTAATTCTCTGGATTGGTGATATATGTTTAAAAAAAAACAGCATCAATTTTGGGGAAGTTTCTTCTCACCTTTTTTTGCAGAGGTTTTATAGCTTCAGATACTAAATTTTAGTGGTTAATCCATTTTGACTTGGTATTCCTGTATGTATAAGGGAAGGGTCCATTTCCATTCTTCTGCATGTTTACCCAACACAAGTGGTGTTAAAAATAGTATTTCCTGGAATTCTGTGAGTTCAAGGCACTTTCCAAGGCAGCCAGGGCTGCATAGAGAAACTCTGTCTCAGATTTAAAAAAAAAAAAAGAAATAAAGTAAATTAATAATTTCTGTGTATATATAGCCTTCTTGAATTTGTCAGTGATTAGTTGATGACATGGTTTATTTATGTGTTTTTATGACAATACCACCTTGTTTTATTAAATAAAAATATTAGTAAAAGTACCAGAGGAATATATATGCATATACATAATAAAATATCAGTAAAATATGTAGCAAGTACTGACAAGTAAAGATATAAGTAGGAAATATAAGAACAATGTTTAGACACTTTAATATCCTAGTGTTAATAATGGACAGAACAACTAAGCAGAAGAAACAAAAGACAGAAGACACGAGCAACTCTATTGTCCCGCTAGACCACCAGCTGCAGTACATATGTATTTCTCATTTCATATATTATGAACTTCTGTGAACAAAAGTTCCTGAAGGAATATCACCTTACACTTAACGTTCTGCAGGAAAGATGAACTGGTTAAAACTTCAAAGACTGTATGGAGTTTGAAATGTCACACCTTGTCTTAGGGTTTCTGTTGCTGTTATAAAACCCCATGACCAGAACATCTTTGGCAGCAAAAGGGTTATTTGGCTTAAATATCCTGGGTCACAGTCTGTCTTAGTCAATGTTCCACGGCTGCAAAGAGACACCAGAACTGCAACTCTTATAAAAGGAAAACATTTAATTGGTGCTGGCTAACATTCAGAGGTTTAGTCCACTACCCTCGTCTCAGGTAATTCTAGCTTGTGTCAAGACAAGGAAAAAACAAAAAGCAAAATAAAACCAAACAAACAAACAAAAAAACCCCACCCCAACCAGGACAATTGACCCTTGACAACTTGATACGCAAATACATAATTATTCAACCCTGTTCTTTTATTGTTCATCCCTCAGATTTTATGTAATATTACTATTATAATATATGACATAAATAACTCTAAAACTCGGGTTTTTTTTAACTTTTTTTAAATTTATTCATTTTGTGTATGTGAGTACACTGTTGCTCTCTTCAGACAGATCAGAAGAAGGCATTGGTTGTGAGCCACCATGTGGTTGCTGGGAATTGAACTCAGGACCTCTGGAAGAACAATCAGTACTCTTTTTTTTTTTTTTTCTTTTCTATTTTTCGGAGCTGGGGATGGAACCCAGGGCCTTGCGCTTGCTAGGCAAGCGCTCTACCACTGAGCTAAATCCCCAGCCCCACAATCAGTACTCTTAATCACTGAGCCATCTCTCTAGCCCCAAACTTAAACAGTTTTAATATTCCATCTCTTAAAAAAAGATATTCAAAGTCAGGGGCGGAGAGATGGCTCAGCGGTTTGGAGCACTGAATACTCTACTAGAGGTCCTGAGTTCAATCCCAGAAGCCATGTGACTCACCCATCTGTAATGGGATCCAATACCCTCTTCTGGTGCATCTGAAGACAGATACAGTGTACTTATATACATAAAATAAATAAATCTTTAAAAAAATATTCAAAGTCTCAACTGTGACAATCCTGTAAAATCAAAGTTAAGTTACATACTTCCTTACTCTGAGAGGAAAGAATCAGGGGACAGACATAATAAAATGAAAAGAAACCCTGAGTTTGAAAGTATAACTCAATAACTTGACATCATAGTCTTCTGAGCTCCAAAGGGCTCCATTTCTCTAGCTCTGACATTCATAGCATATAGTATATATTGTAGACACAGGCTCTACTCTACACCTGCTTCTGTTCTTGGTGGTACCCTCCCCCCTCCCTCCCTCCCTCACTCCTTCCTTTACCCCCTCACCTCTTACCCATCATCCTCCCCATAACCAAGGGTTTTGTGGTTCTCTGGTCCATCTGGAAACAGCTCTCAGAATGGAAGCCCGAGCAGGGCAGGTACACCGGGTCCCTAGTCTTGCCTGCTACTGTGGCACTGCCAATGCCAGTGGTGAGGTCAGCAGTAGTTACAGGGACAGCAGGAGTATGAGGCCAGCCTGCCAGGCAGGTCTAAGGTCCAGTGATGAATGCTTTAGGGAAGGAAAATTCATCTCCAAAGTGTTACAGCTCAGTTAAACAACCACTCAGGCTATTCTTGGTGAAATAACTTGTGCACTAGTTCATGTGGATGGGGACTTTATAAACACTGAGGAGTAGGGTGGGATCCAGTGGTAGCTGCTTTCCATTGGCTCAGTTTGAGGGGGTAATGTTGCTCTGTTCGCATGGGGAAGGGCTTCAGGTATTTTCCTTGCATGACTGTCTTCTCAGTGGGGTTATGTGTTCCAGAGCAGGTTTTGGCAGGGATGTCGTCCCACTCCTGCAGTACTCAATTCTGAGTCTCACGGGGTTTGGGCTTGCCCAACCTTACCACTATTCTGTCTGGTGGCATAGTCCATTTGACCCACACTCCCCCTGTCTTGGTTTTTCAAGACAGGGTTTTGCTGTGTCCTAGCTGTCCTGCAATAGACTTTGCAGACTAGGCTGCCTCAAACTCAGAGATCCACCTTGTCTCTGCCTCTTGATTAAAGGCATTTGCCACTACCACTTGGCTAGTACTAGTATCTCTTATATACTGGGGTATTTATCCACTGCAACTGAGAATGACGCACCCACACAAATAGCCATTCACAGTGATACACCTGAGCTATTCTTCATGACTTCTTCATGCTTTCAAAACCAACACCATCTAGCTGAGTCTTACACATTACCAAGTTTGGCTGCTAGCATGAGATGCAGCCTTAGTCACCTTGGATCACAGCTTCTGTGTGCTGAAACACTCCCCAGAAGATTTTACCTCAGTGGGCTCTTCTTAATCACTACTAACTTTTCAGTTCCAATTGCATCGTTAAAGAAGTAAAGCAAAGGTTTCACTTCTCTTGTTTATCAGAGCTGATTATTCTGTTCCAGCTGACCAGATCCTATAAATCCTTAATATAAAATATTTACACAAACAGCCCTGATAGTCTCTGTTTCTCTCTGAAACATCACCAGCAAAGCCTACAGTATCTGTGTTTCTCTCAACAGTCTATTTTCAAGCTGCCACAAAATAGCCTGTGAAGATTTGAACACTTACTGGCTTTTTCAGCAAAAGTTCTCAAATCTTTCACAATCCAGTCTTAACAGAATGGAAGACCTGTCATAGTGATATCCCACTCCTGGTACCAATTCTCTCTTAGGTTTTCTATTGCTGTGATAAAACACTGTGTTCATTTGGATTTTATTGCTGTTAAGAGACACTATGACCAAGGCAACCTTATAATAGACAACATTTAACTGGGGCTGGCTTACAGTTTCAGAGGTTCAGTCCATTATCATCGTGGCAGGAAGCATGGCAGCATGCAGGCAGAAATGATACTGGAGGAGCCAACTTTCTCTGAAGACAGTTAAAAGGAGACTGGCTTCTCTGAACTGAGTGGAGCTTTAGCACTAGGAGTTCCCCTCAAAATAGGCCTACAGAGGGACACATTTTCTCCAACAAGGCCACACCTACTCCCACAAGGCCAGAGCCCAGAATGGCTCCTTGAGCCATTCTCCTGGATCAAGCAGATTCAAACCACTATAAACATTATGTTAAAAATCAGCTTAGGGAAGATAGGATTTATTTCTTCTTACATTTTGAGGTAATAATTCATCTCTGGGGGAATTCAAGTCAAGAGCTGAAGCAAGGCGGGAATCTGGAGGCTAGAACTAAAACCAGAATACAAGTCCATAGCTATTACTTTGTGCCATTTTTAGTTCCCTTATCAGCCATGTGTTACCCTCCTTTGCATGTGAGCTAGCATCATTGCGACAATTAAATGAATACTTCAGAATGTGTAGACACCTAACAGTCACCACCCAAAGCCCAAGAAAATTCATCAGAGAGTATCTGAGGCCTATACCTGAGATGTCCCCTCCCAATCCAGCACCTCTGCCCCCCACCTCACTGGTCCCTCCTTTCTCTGCTGCTGCATTTGCTGGATTGCTGGTTTGCTATTACTGAATTGCTGGATTGCTGGATACTCTGACAACGAAGATTGGACTTGCCCCTTCGTACCCAATGCCTATGTTTGTTTGTTGTGGTGGTTGTTTTAAATAAAATCTTAATCATTTCATTTTACCAATGAAGACCCAGGAGCCAGATGCTGGGGTGAAAGCCTGCTATCTCAGAGAGACAGAGGAAGCACCCAGCTGACCTTCCTCCTTAGCAGACATCCCACTAGCAATGCACCCTCTCCCTCTCACACCATCTCAAAAACCCTCAATCAAACTGAATGACCCTCCCTTCTATTTCCTGTGTCTCTCTATCCTCCCAATTCTTCTTATTGTCTATGTTCTTTTTTTCTTAATAATCCTGTGTCTACCTCCTATCAACTAGTTCCCAGTGTCTCTAGCCACCACACTCTCTTACACTTAAATCTGCACATGAAAGAACACACAACACAACAACCTCTGGTCCAATTGATAAGATGTAATTGCCCACCTAAACATACAAACCCCTGTACACATCCATCCCTTAAGAACATTCGTAACAACCTGAAAAGGTACAGTGTGAAATCTTAACATCAGCCTCCATATTCTCTCGGTGGCTTCTCCCTCCTTTCTCCTCCCATTCCAGTCTCCTCCAATTCCCTCAAACCTTTCTTCTGCCCATCCTTCCTTCTCATCCAATGACAGACCTCATTCTATCTTATACCTGCCTCACCTGTATGACATCATCCTATAGGACCTTGCTCCAGAGTTTATAATAAGACCCTTAGGTATTTTACATCAGAATCAGCTCCTTCTCATCTTTGGGTAACTGCAGCTTGGGCATAACAATGCATCAGAAAGATCATTCACCATGGTCAAGTCAGCTTCAACCAGAGATCCATGGGTGATTAAATATATGTAAATCAACAAATGTAGTCATGTACTCTACCACATAAATAGACATAAATACAGAGAAAACACATGGTCATTTCAGTGAAAAATCTTGGATAAAATCCCAAATCCTTTCATGAGAAAAGTTCTGGAGAATTTACGTATACAGGTGACCTACTTAAGCATAACAAAGGCAAAATATAACAGGTCCACAGCTGCCAAGGGCCATTCAGGGGGAATGACAAATGGCTTTAAAATTCATGGAATGTAGCTCACTGGTTGGGCCACAGTAACTGACTCAGACAGGAATGTCCCTGAAGACTAATTGCCCTGAGGACTTGGTGCTGTTGTGGAGTTCTGCTCTGCTTGCTGCCCTCACTTCTCTCTTAACCTAAGACCTGAAGGAAAACTCTAGGGGGCTTCCAGCCCATCACTGGTCAGTATCTCTGGCATTCACAGTAATAGTGCTTGATCTCTTTGAGGCATTGCTTCTAGAGTAGATTAATGTTTCAGTCACCATCCTGGGAAAGAATTTAGAAATGTAGATGGTCAGCAACGACCACCTCTCTTAGGAAGAATTTGGAATAGTAAAGCTAAGTTAGAAGGCGTCTGCTTTTGCTACTGGCTTAGGGAACAATCCGAAGTTCAGAAAGGCACCCTTCTTTGTTAAGCTAGGGACCTTTATGGTCAGGGAACAAGAACAACAGCAGCACTGACTGACACGACTCTCACTGAGGCTGCACTGGTGATGAGTGATTTCTTATACCCATTTTTGCCCTCAGCTTCCTGACAAGATATAATAAAATTTGCTGATAAATAGATTAGCATTCTGAGGATTTAAAGTAGAAATTACTGATTGTTTCTTATACAAAAGTTTAGAATTGTGATTCTTTTAAGATTCTTATAAGATTACATTTAAAGATAAATAATAAAATAATTATCCCTTTCTTTTAAATCACAAATTTGCTGCCTGCCAGTGAGAGAAACTGGCCGAGGAAACAACCTTGATTTTCTCACACGTTGTTAATCGATAACAAGTTGCTTAGTTATGAATGTACATGGGTTTTTGGAAATGATTTGTTTTCTTTACCTACTTCAGTCCAGAACATTGAAATCATAGTCATTGTTAAATGGCTATCATTGTTGCAACTACGATTGTTGCAGGATATTCGATCACACTGTGAACTCCAAGACTGTGTTAGTTACTAGAAAAACCTGCTTCTAGTTGTGGAGTGGTTCAGCCCTAGCACACACTTTTAATCCAAGAGCTTTCTGTTTATTGTAAAAGAAAAAAGATTAAGTAACATCAACTGTAGGTCAAGAAGAAGAGCAAGCAACCAGTTGCCAGACATGGACACAGAAAAAAGCCATAGACACTAAGAGGAAGTCAGGAGGGTGGATAGAGAGACGCACAGGAAGTAGAAGGGAGGGACAGTCAGTTAGAGGGGTTTTTGAGACTGTGTGGAGAAGAATTGCCTTTTGGAACATTGGCTGAGAAGGAAGGTTGACTGGATGCCTTCTCTGCCTCTCTGAGCTAACAGACTTTCACCCCTGCATCTAGATCCGGAGTCTTCTTTGGTAAAATTCAGCAATTGAGGTTTTGTTAAGATTATATGATGAAATTGAAACTAGAGGAAAAAAATACATCCTTGTGGCAGTTGGAACAAGAACCACCACAAACTCATATTTTTGAGCACTTGGTCCTTAGTTGGTAGAACTGTCTGGGGAAGGATTAGAAAGTATGGCTTTGTTAGAGGAGATATGCCACTGGGCTGGGTGAAAGGGGGCTTTAAGGTTTCAAAAGCTCACACCAGGCACAGTCAGTAGCTGTCTGCCTTCTGCTTGTAGATAAAATGTAAGCTTAGCTACTGCTCCAGTGCCATGCCTATCTGCCTGTTTCCATGCTTCCCACCATGATGGCCTGACCCTCTAAAGGTATGAGCAGACCCCAGTAAAATGCTGTGTGTGTGTGTGTGTGTGTGTGTGTGTGTGTGTGTGTGTGTTGCCATAATCATAATGTCTCTTCACAGCAATAGAAAACATAGCTGAGACAATCAATCCTCTTTCATGACTTGTGATCCGCCCACATTATGTCCTTCTTCACCACCTAAGAGTCCCCTCTCTCTGTCACTTTCTAAATGTCAAACCGCATCTACAACTTATGCCTGTTTATATACATTAGTGTGTATGTTATAGGCCAGAATATACATATTCTTCCTTCCGCATCTGGGTCACCATGCTTACTACATACTTTCCAAGTCCATCAATTTTTTTAATTTTCAGTCTGTCTTTACAGCTGGATAATAGCCCATTTTGTATATGCACAACATCTTCTTTATCCATCCATTCGTTGATGCTCATCTAGGCTGGTTTCATTTCCCTGCTATTATAAGTAGAGTGGCAGCTAGCATGGGTCTGTAAATATCTCTATGGTAGAATGTCTGTTGGCCAGGATCATCTGGGACACACAGGGTCAATGGAAATGGTGCTTGCAAGTTGGAATTAGATCCATGTCTTTCATGTGAGATTTTTATTATTGGAATTAATCTGAATGTTTAAAATCAGAACCAGTCTAGTCAATTCCTTGAACACTTTTATTCCCATTATCATTCAACTGGACTTGGTGATATTTTCAGTTTGTTCTAGTTTTCTTTCTGTTGCTGTGATAAACTAACATGGGGAAGAAGTAAGGGTTTATTTCAGTTTACACTCCCAGGTCATAGTTCATCATTGAAGGAAGTCAAAGCAGAAACTCAAGCAGTAACCATAGGAGAAGTCATGAGGATACGGTGCTTTTTGGCTCACTCCTATTCATTTGACTAATTAACTAATTGGTATTGATGTTTTGTGGCTGTGCAGATAACAACATAAATAAAAAAAATGCATCTTTCTATTAAAAAACTAGCATTCATAGAGAACCAAGTTATGTAATTGTGTAGAAAAAAGTGATGAAGAACTAAAAAATAAAAGAAAAACAGGGTCATTTTAGGAAGAATCCTAAGTGGAAGCAGCTTTAGAGAGATGAGCGTTTACTTTTAGGTTGCTTGCTTTTTGAAGTATAACTTTCCAAAGTAGACAAAATAAATATACAGGTGTATAGACAGAATAGAGTTTATATAACTGTTGGCTATGTGATATGGAAACCAGTAGTTGCAAGATAGGAGGTGGTGGTGGCAAACACCTTTAATCCCAGCACTCAGGAGGCAGCCTGGTCTACAGAAGAAGTTCCAGGACACCCAGGGCTACACAAACAAAACCTGTCCCAAAGAGGGGTCAGGGGGTGGGGGAAACTGGTATTGAAAAATCTAAAAGAAGGACACCTAGGGAGATTTGAGAAAGGAGATGGAACTTGTGTATCCTGGCATCAGAAGTCCTGATGTTGGATAATACAGATTAGTAAAGCCCTTATATAATTTCCCATTAACAGGATACTGTATTCCAAAAGATGAGACTTTCATCAAACTGGACTAAGAGGCATACTCATGGTAGGAGAATTCCTAGACAAGAGCCTCCCAGGCTAATTAGTGCATTCTGGGAAGGAAGAGTGGGAAGACCTGAGCCTAGCCCACAATGATCTCTTATTCTCTTTTCTGTGCCACTTAGGTTCTGGGCATGGGGCAAAATATATGAGATCCTAGGTCTCAAGGTCAAATGAACAAGGGATTCATGTTGAAGGGTGTCAGAGATTGATTCTAATGCTTTGATTCAGTCAAGAGTCTGCATGTCCAAACACTAAAGGTCCTTGTCTTCAATTGTTTTTTAATCGATCAATAAAGATGCCAGCGGCCAATGGGTAGACAAAGGAAGACTGGGCAGAGACCTTAACTCACCACTACAGAAGGGCCTGGCTTTCTGTGGGAGCTTGAGGTTAATATTTCCTCCCTTCTCTTCTTAGAAATAATTCTAAAACAAGAAAGAGAATGGAAACCACATGGACTCATTTTCTGTGTATCTAGGGGATGGCCGAAATATTGACATATATACTCCTGGAGCAGTGAACACGGATACATGCACTAGGAACTTGTTGATATGACTTCTCAGTGATGCTACATACCGTTTATCTTACAGAACCAAAACTTTTCAAAAACTGCGGTTTCCCATTAGTGGCCAGGGTGATGGGTAGAAGTGTTTGGGTTCGTCTTGTGTGTTGTATAACCAATGTTCTATAAAGAGTGCACCCCATTAATTCCTGATTGATCAATAAATGACTGGGGCTTATGACTGAACAGGATAGGAAGGTAGACTTTGAATTGAGTGAGGAGTCTTGAGAGAGACCACTGGAGGAGAAGAGGGAGAGGGGAAGATGGGATGAATCAGGAGCCCATAGCCAAGGGATTTACCCTGAGGACAGGTTGATGGAGCAGAAACACCATGGGAGACATCAGATTGGCAAGTGATGGGCATATATGCAGGTTTTTAACAGAGGAAGGGCTTAGCATAGCTCAGAACCTGCCCAGCATAGTGCCTACAGCTTATTAATAAATTGCAGTGTCTGTGTCATTTATATGGGCAAAACTGGGTCACAAAAATCCAATAGATACTTAGGAGTAAAAGGGGGGCATAGCAAACCCCCAGAAAAATAATTTTCTTCAATACAGATTGCACTTGGTTCTGAGAAGTAGGTGTGTAAGGTTAAGTATGGAAGTTGGAGGGTACTATCTCTGTTTATAATTTCGAAGAAGATTCTTGAAAATACCAATAGATGCTTGTAGCCATTCTTAGGAACAAGTGAGGACTAACGAACCGTAGGTATAATGCTATACTTTTCCCCAAGAACATTTTGCTTAGGTAATAGAAATGGTCTGGTAGTCTGTAATTCTGGGAAAGAACACTTTTTTCCCAAGACAAAGAATCACAAGAGAAGCAGTTATTAAGAGGAAAAAATAGAGAAAAAGAATAAAGAAAAACAAGTGAGAAGTCTTTGGCTTAAACCATTAGTGATATAGCAATTGTTTAGACTAAATGTTTCCATAGTTATTAAAAGAGAATAATCAAAACAAAAGACTTTAAAGAAGCAGAGACTTAACATCATAAAAATCTATCAATATTGTTACATTAACTTATTTGAGATAAAAGACATACGTCAATATCAACTCTTGAGACTTAAAATCTTTATCAACCAGGGAAAACGTCTTTACCTTTATTTGAGCATTCCATCACAGATGCTTGGGTTTGGTTTTGGGTAGATATGGTTCATAGGTGTGGTTGTTTTGTTGTTAATAATTTTAGGTTTCCAGAAAGTAGACGACTTGTGTGAGATGAGCCAGAAAAGTCCAGACAAGTTTTAATTACAAATGGCCACACAGTGGAGGAGAGAGTTGCATCCTGGAGAACATTTAATGTGAGCTCAGACCACATTTTAAAGCTAATGATAAATACTGAGGACCGCTTAAAAATAAAGACTGAGGAGTTCATTACATATCAGAACATCCTTTTCTCCTATGTACCTGAGATAATTGCCGGAGGGAAACTGGGTTCCTGTCACATCTCTGAGAAATTCTTCAGCTATCCTGAGTTTCTTAATAAACATCTTGAAAGTCATAGTAGCCATCAAGATTTTGAATATAGCAGGAAAGGAACAACTTTCAACACAAATACACAATTTGTACATAAGAGAATTCATTTGGGAGAGCCCTCATGTAAATATAATGACTATGAGGAAACCTGTAACAACTCAGCTGTTGTCCAAAAGATATCGCAGGCAGAGAAGAAAACTTTCAAATGTAATATATGTGGGAACACATTCTATATGAAGCCTGTGCTCACTAAGCATCAGGAAGTACACCCGAGAGATAACTGTGGTATCTGTGGTCATCTAGGTCACTTTTCAACCTAGAACTCATGCAGGAGAGAACTCCATAAGTGTAATGAATGTAGAAAATCTTTTCACCATAAATCAGTTTTCACTGTTCATCAGAGAATTCACACAGGAGAAAAACCCTATGAATGTAACGAGTATAGTATTTTTTTTTTAGTCAAACGTCATATCTTAGGAGGCATCAGAGAATGCGTACATGAGAGAAACTTTATGAATGTAACAAATGTGAGAAATTCTACTAGAAGTCAGATCTCTATTTGCATCAATCTCTATTTGCATCAGAAAACTCATATAGGAGAGAAACTCCATGAATGTCATGAATGTGGGGAATCTTTCTACAAGAGGTCAGACCTCACTGTACATCAGAGAACCCACAGAGAGAAGCCCCATGAATGTAATAAATGTAGAAAAACCCTTGGCCAGAGGTCAGACCACAGCAGGGATCAGAAGTCTACACAAAGTGGAAAGCATGTGAATTCAGAGAGTGTAGGAAAACTTTCAGTTATGAGGCAGACATCAGCAAGTAGAACATACAGGAAAGGAACCCTTTGAATGTAGGGAAACTTTCTGAGCCATCCACCTCAGCAAACCTAGATGAATCCTACATAGGAGACGTGGGTTGTGTGTTCTTTCAAACACACTCTTCTTCTCTTGGACAGAGTCTGAGCTCATATACCTCAGTTTCGTATTATGTAGGTGAGACCATGGCCCTGAACCTTGTCTATGGAGATATAGACATAAGTAATGGGCATTGCTTCCAGGACTGGCAACAGATTATCATGTGAGACTCCTGAATTTTTATGTACTTTGGGCTGAAGTCAGATGATTTCCCAGATGTCCTTGTGAGCTACAAGTGAGAAGAGGTTTTTATTATCTGAGACAATGAGTTGATTGAAACATAGATTTTTATCACCTCCACCCTAAAATACTCATTTGTGCTATGTTGGTAAGAAATCAATTAACCCATTAAAGTATTGAATGTGTGATTTTTTTTTCTGAATTATTACAAACTGTTCCTGATTCAGTTTTTAAACGTGGAGTCCTTTCTGGTAGATGTTGTACTAGTTACTTTTGTCATCCTTGTGACAATTCCTGACCAAAGCAACTTATGAAAGGAAGGGCTCGTTTTTGGCTCATAGCTTGAGGGTGCAGTTCATCATGGGGGAGAGGATGTTTAAGACTGCAGGAGTTTGAGATGGCTGGTCACACGCATCTGGACTCAAGATGCAGAGAGCATTGAATGTTGGTGGTCAGCTAGCTCTGGTTGTTCTTTTACCACTCTTTTAAGTTTCCATGTTGATTTTGGGAGGGGGCCAGGGGCAGGAGGACAGGTCTGACTATGTGGCTCTTACTGGCCTACAACTTGCTATGTTGACTAGGCTGGCCTTAAATACACAGACATAAGAACCTAATGCTACAATTTAAGGAATGCTCCACCATATCCAACATCCAGCATCCTGATATTTTTCCCCACTTTGTCCCATGCAGTGAAAAAAATGCTATGAATGATATTTGTTCTTTAAACTCACTTGGGACTTGAGTTGCAACCTATTCAATGGTCTCTTCTTCTGGAGAAGGTCCCATATACTCCTGAAAGAATATGTATCCTGTTATCTTTGAGTCAAAGATCCTTCCAGTTAGTTCTTGCTGTCATCTCTACTCTATTTCCTCCTTTGTCTTCTGTCCAGTTGACCTTCCTTTTGTGAAGAGTACAGCTCCAGTATTTCACTTCTCCCCTTAAGCTTCCTGATCCTTGTGACTGATATCAGATGAATCAGATAAAACAAAAGAACATTATGTAAAAGATGGGCAGAGTTTATCACCGGTTAAATGTAGCGTTCAAGGGCGACAGTGTGCAGTGGTCACAGGTACCCTTGTTAAAGAAGACACTCCTGAGGGGTGAAAGTGGATGATGGGCAAATGAACCATTGTTGAGAAGACTCTTAAGTGATGAGATTAGCTGATGCCCATAGATCATTGATAACCTATATATTGAGGTAGGTTTTTATAATGTTTTCTAAATTCCCCCAAACAGCTTTCTTAAGGAACATTTTCATGCTCAAGGGATTAATGTGCCCATTTTGATTAACTCTTAAGAGCCAATGGAATGTTTTTGTTCTTTAGTGGAAGGCCTTTGGCTAGATTGAAATCCTACAATCTTCCTGGCAGTTCAGTTATTTGGGGCTAACATCCAGGTTGGAAGGATTGTTTTCCTCTAAGAAGGTTTGATTGTTGTTTAGTGGAGTGTGTACATTCATTTAAGAAGAATTAAATGGGCACCTATAAATTAATTCCCAAAGATGGCTTATATACCCTTAATGAATTTCTAAGGTTACTTATTTTGTATAAAACTAATGAAAATATCCACCTGCAACCGTGGACTGAGTTATAATGAGTCCATTATCTGTTAGTTGACATGTTTGACTAGTGCTATATTCTCTACAGCTTAAAAAGATGGTAAAGTAGGGGTAGGGGATTTAGCTCAGTGGTAGAGCGCTTGCCTAGGAAGCACAAGGCCCTGGGTTCAGTCCCCAGCTCCGAAAAAAAGAACCAAAAAAAAAAAAAAGATGGTAAAGTAGATAAGTGCTAGCAAGGCATTTTTCAGAATCTCAGTTCTCTTTTCACCCCTTGAAATAATTTGAACATAGTGTTAGAAATTTATGATGCCTTGTTTCTCACACTGTTTCAGTCTTGGTTATTCCTGGATTTTTTTTTAACTGCTGTGATGAGGCGCCAGATGTCTTATTAAAACAGAAGACTGGGTTCCAAGCTCTTTATCTTCTTCATCAAGCATTTGACCATTTTTATAAAACAAAACAGTTTTCTTTTGGTTCATTTCTTAGCAGCCATGCCATTTCAACTGCAGTGCTTCTGAGTACATCTGAAGGAGAGTAGGGCTGCTTTTGACAAGCCTAATACAAGTTCTAAAAGTAACATTTGCAAGTGTTACAGCTCTAAGGGGAAAGGCTTCCTCCAGTGTGAGTTTTACAGCTATGAAGGGGAAGGTGTCCTGTCCGTCAGGAGTCGACGAACACCACCAAGTCATAACACACAACAAACTGCACACAAGCGAATTCACTGTGAGGGGAAAAGCCCAGAAGGTGGCTGCCTCTACTCAGGCAAGTGGCAGCAGAGAATTGAGCAAAAGACAGGGCCTATATATTGGATTTCTTGGAGGAGAGGCTTTCCAGGGTAGAGAGTTCCAAAGTGGGAATTGATGGGTTTTCAAGTCCTAGCTTGTGGTTTTTATTCTGTAGGATGGAGCTTGGCTGCCTGTGTCTGGAGGGGTTGGATCCAGCTGTTGTATTAAAGTATTCTCTGGGCAGAGGCTAGCTACTGGGGGGCAGAAATATTAGGGCCTGGTACACAATTATAGTGTGTTCTTGGTAGAAACAAGAGGTTAGGGAGATAGAACAGAGAAATAAGGCCAAAGGTATTAATATTTCTCAAATCAACTACTATACGCAGAAGCCCAGAAGCAAGTTGTAGATGGTGAAGCAGCCTTGGCATTAAGTCACCTGGTGGTTTTAAATGCTTGATATGAGGGTGAAGAAACAGGAAAGGGACTTGAACCATTTACTCAGATTATGCAAGGACCAGAAGAAACATTCACTGACTTTTGACAAAGATTAACTTTAGCTATAGAAAGAAATATATCAGATCTGATAGCTAAGAAAGCACTAATTGAATCTTCAGCGTTTGAAAATGATAATTCTGAACGCAAAAGGGTGATCAGGCCCATAAAGACATGATCAGCACCAATAGAAGAATGAATTAGAAATACAGTTGGCATTAGATCTCATTCATATGATTTGACTTTATTAGGACAAGGGATCAAAAAAGGTTTTGAAAAAAAATCCAAAATACCAAATATTTTAATTGTGATGAGCAAAGTCATTTAAAAAAGTATTGTCAACAGAACCAGAATTGTTCCAAAAGAAGAACTCAGCCTTCTGGAATATGCAAAGGCCACACTGGACTAATGAACGTAGATCAATAAGAAACAAACAATGTAACCTCTTGTTAGGAAACTCCATCGAGGGGGTGGTTCTTGTAGGCCTCAATATTAAATTCAGATGAGCCATTTCAAGTCAGCAGTGGAGATACTCATCCACAGAACAACTAAAATATGCTGCTCTGGATATAAACATTAATCCAGAGATCAAGGTCATTGAAGATTCAATAGATAAAATATAAAACTCAGGAGAGACCAGGAAACAAGTATTTTGGGAAACTTCTCTGTTGTATTTTTAATAAATGCCACGCTATCACCTTCTTGGGACCGTGCTCTCAGTTCAGCTCTGAGAACAAGCTACCACTGGTCCCAATCCCAACCTTGTTCCAGCAATGGCTCACTGGTTCTCTGACCCCTGGGAGCTGAGATTGGTTCCCCAACCCCTCAAGGCTAGTTCTGCCAAACCTCTAATGACTGCTCTGCAGCCGTGTTCTTTCTCCTGCCCACCTGAGTCGTCTCGGATGGAAACAACCTTTATTTGACCAGTTAAAATGGGGAGAAAGTTCACTTGGAATCACCTGAATATGTGATCCATTCCTCGTGGGAGGCGGGAGCAGACAGCCCCTCTTCAGGAAGCAGAATTAGCATCAAAATACAAACAGCACCAAGGCTATCCACAACAGTTCTCTAAATGATCAGAGGCCAAACTAAAGGGTTTATAAATAATATTGAAATTGAATATCTAGTAGGCATTGGAGCAGATGTAACAATAGTATCAGCAAAGTCTTGGCCTCAAAATTAGCCCCTCCAGAAGGTAGATATACAATTTCTAGGGATTGGAAATGTATCCCAGATAAAGAAAAGTATAAAATATGTAAGGCTTGAAGGTCAATAGGAAGATTAAGGCCATTTGTGACTGATACAGCCCGGAATTTATGGGGAAAAGAACTGTTGCAACAATGAGAGGTGGAGATTACTATTCCTCCAATTTAAGGAGCAAGCTATAAAATAAGGGTTGTTCCTAATGCTGGTATTTAAAAACCTTATCAAGGGGGTTGGGGATTTAGCTCAGTGGTAGAGCGCTTGCCTAGGAAGCGCAAGGCCCTGGGTTCGGTCCCCAGCTCCGAAAAAAAGAACCAAAAAAAAAAATAAAATAAAATAAAAACCTTATCAAGAACAGTCACAAGCTGTCCAAGTTGTCTATAAACAGGACACAGCAGAGGCTGGCTCCTCAACCTTATATGGGGTAGATGCTGCACAAAGCACGAACAGCCCTTTCACTAAGGTGGTCAACTAACAGATCCGTTTGGATAGAACAATGGCCTATGTCAAAGAACAATTGCTAGCACTAGAACAGCAAGTGCAAGAAACAGCTGGAGGCTCAACACCATCCTTGGATGCCACTAGCCTTTAGAATTTTCCTGTATTTGTCATTAAAAAGAAATCTGGCGGGGTTGGGGATTTAGCTCAGTGGTAGAGCACTTGCCTAGCAAGCACAAGGCCCTGGGTTCGGTCCCCAGCTCCAGAAAAAAAAAAAAAAAAAAAAAAAGAAGGGGTTGGGGGTTTAGCTCAGCGGTAGAGCACTTGCCTAGCAAGCGCAAGGCCCTGGGTTCAATCCCCAGCTCCGGGGGAAAAAAAAAAAAAAAGAAATCTGGCAAATGGATGGCACTGACAGATCTGAGAGCAATCAATAGAATTATTCGGCCAATGGGCTCTTATACAGCATGTAATCCAATTGCCTTCATTGTTACCTAAGGCATGGCCTATTACATCACTGGTTTAAGACATTGTGTTTTCACCATTCTTTTACAAAAACAAGATAGAGAAAAAGTTTGCTTCCTCCATGCCTATATTTAATAATGGTTGTTGCATAAAGAGATATCATTGCGAAGTATTGCCACAAGGGATATCGAAGAGCCCTACCTTAGGCCAAATTTTGTACAACAGCCTTTACAACTAATTTCTAAACAGTCTCCTCAATTCATAATTTTTGATCATAGGGGTGATATTTTGCTGGCTGGTTCATATGGAGATACCTTTGGAAAAAATTATTAATGGAGTAAAGAAAATTTTGCCTTGTTGGGGATTACACATGGTTCCTGAAAAAAATACGAAGAGGAGATTCTATTCATTATCTAGGATATAAGAGGAGATACAGGAATAATAGGATAAGTGGGTCAATGACTGAATCTACTTTCAGACAAAAGAACATCAATAAGACAAACAGTTTTTCATTGGCATAGACCAGCTGCTGCGCTTCAGCTGTTCTCTGATCTTTTCAGGGTGCTTGCCTTGTCCTTCCCTCTCCCAGAGGCTTAGCCTGAACCTCTTCTAAGCAGCTCAACTGTTCTGAGATGAATCTCAGCAGTATTTCTTGCTTTATATATGCTTAGTGAGGGAGGGGCCTAGTGAATCTGGTCAGTTTCAGGGACCGTCTGAAGCAATTTTGAACTGTTTACTTCCTATCTTAATGAACATCCCTGCAAGACATGTCACTGTCAGAGAAAACTGCTACACAACCCCCATATCCTTCATCTAAACCATCGTCAGGAGACAGATTATGAAACACTTTAATTAACATACAGCAGAGTAAAGGAGTACCCAATTCTACAAATTGCACTCCAGATCCTATGCAGGAGCAGGAAAAGGCAGCTGGTAACTGGTAAGAGAGGGGAGAAGGGCTGAGGAACTCAGAAAAGAGCACAAATAGCATCACTCAAGTGGGAACCAGGCAACCTGTCCCAGATCCAGCTTTTCAGAATTGCTGTTAGGGAATCCAAAAGAAGAGGTTTAAAAATATAGACCTAGGTTCTGCTTCTGTACCATCACCACCCACCCCACCTCTGGACAGCCAGGCCCATTGCACCCCAAGCTGGACTGGAAGGAGGGACATTCACCCAGGGCATGTGGCAGCAGGCAGCATCTTGGACAGCGGTGAGTGTTCAGTTAAAGAACCCACACCTGGGAACAGTTTTGAAAAATAGGTTCTTAACTGGGGTGGGTGAGGGAGTAAAGATATTTATACCTCTGGAGAGGTGGCTAGGGCCTCTGAGGCAAAGTTTGTGTAGCTGTGCACCATTGGCCAGGACAGGGATGTTGGAAGATGCTTCCTGCATACTCAGGGGCTCTAGGAAGTAGGGGAGTGGGGTGACCTTATAAGGTCAAATGAAAAGTGAAGCCTCATAACTGTCAGGGTAATAAATTCTTACCAGTGTTTTTGGTGGGGCAGCTGGCTTCATGGCGCTAGGTTGCAGCGGAGCGAGGAGTTAGCCAGCTGTTGCTATTCTCATGTTTGAGGTATCTCAGTTTGAAGTTCCCTTGGCCCATCCTCTGTACCCCTGGGCTACTGCAGTCCCATAGCTCCTTCCTTTTGTTTTATAAAGGAGCGGTGTCATTATAGCTAACATCTTTGTTAGGAATGGTTTGGTATTGAACCAGAATGTGGCTGACAGTGATTCTTGCCAATATTACTTATCTGTTGTTTTAGAAATTGGATGAGGCAGGGTACCAGGAGGAGGAGGAGAGCCCCAGTGGCCAGCACAGGGCTATTGAGGGGAAGAAACCAAGCCACCAGAGGGTTTGAGTACCAAGATGTGGAGGTACCTGGAGCATAGCAAGCTTGGATATTCTCACGGAAGATCTTAGAGCATTTGTGTATTTTGTTACACCAGCCCGGATTCATTGATTTAGAAACGGCATCCCTCCTCCAGTACAACACAAGTCCCTCCCTGTTCAAAAGTCAGTAAGAACAGAGCTCTTTGATATTCTGCTAGGGAGGTGATCTGTCACTGGGGGGACTGGAGACTGTGGTGAAAAAGCCCTCGACTGGTCAAGCTTGTCCAGGAAATCACCAGCTGATGATATGCTGCACAAAGGCTGTTCCAGCAGGTCCTGTGGCACCCAGCAAGCTGGTGAGAGCCAGTCCAGTGAGCAGAGGGATGAAGACCTCCCTTTACTTTTGTTCCCCTTCCAGGCTGCAAGGCAAGTTCTCCAGCTTCACAGAGATAAACTTCACAGAGAGATAAACTTGATCATTCACAGAGAATGATCTTTATGGGGGTGCATAAACCTTGAGAAGTGGGTTTTAATGCAGGAACTGATAATGTTATTGCACCAGTGGAGGTAGGGAAGTGGGGATGTTAACACCTATTGACTTAGTGACAGTGATGTTCCAAGAACATGTAGGATGGAACCTTGAAGTGGGTCCTATGGGGCAAAAGGATAGATAAAAAAAGAGGAATGTTTTGTAACTTTCGTGTGGGTGAGGGCTAATGGGAACAGCTGCTGATAGCAGCCAAGGAGAGGGAAGTGCAGAAAAAGCACTGAGAGGAGTTGGGGTTGGGGGTAGGGGAAGGAAGTCGGCTGTGTTTGGGATGTACTGTAGCCAGGAAAGGGTGGCTTGGAAGCCAGGACAAGCTGGTAGACTCTAGGCTAGGGCCTTCGGCATAGCCCTCAGGGTGGAGCACAAACCCCATTCTCCATCATTCATCCCACAGATCACTGGTAGAAGGCTGGAAGTAAGTGCTAATCTTGGTGAGCATGATGACACCAGGACCGGTGGGTTCGATTATGTATCTTGGAGGCGGCCCCCTGAGTTGTGGTAAGTAAAACAAGAAGGGGCGGTGGGTAGACGTGGAATCAGGGCGTGGCAGAATCTCCGTCCGCAGCTGCCATCCTTCAAGTGGGAAGTACTAGGTTCCTATGGTTTCGTTGTGTCTCTTCAGTCTCTCCAGTGGTGGGTATTAGGAGGGCCAGGGAGAGTCAGCATGGGCCTTAGCAGAGTTAAAATAAAGAAAAACAGAAACAGCTGTAAGAATAAAGGAAAGGGAACACTGTGGAGGGCACATGGCCTAGGTCACGGGTGTCCTTCCAGGAGATCTCATTCTGTTGGTGGTGTCATCTCCTCTACGTCCGGTGTCCTTGATCTGTCAGTGAGAGGCAGGCCATCTTCCCGGTGTCCTTGATCTGTCAGTGAGAGGCAGGCCATCTTCTTGGTCGGTGCAGTGAGGTATGACATTTCTGGCTGGGCACACACAAGCCTGGTCTGATCCTGTGGAAAGATACAGACCAAACCCCTTCTGTTGAAAAGGGGTGTGTGTGTGTGTGTGTGTGTGTGTGTGTGTGTGTGTGTCTGGTCCCTTCCAAATCCCATCCAAGGGAGTCACACACACCACTGCACTAGAATGGGAGGTGTAATATGCTTGGCTCAGGGAGTGGCACTGTTAGGGGATGTGGCCTTGTTGGAGGAATGCGTTACTGTGGGCATAGGCTTTAAGACCCTTGCCCCTAGCTGCCTGGAAGTCAGATTTTTCCTAAAGCCTCCATTTTGGCTTTTTAGGAGATTGGTATCATCACTGTAGCCTGGGCTGACTTGTAACTATGTAGGAACTCATGGTGATCCTCCTGCCTTAGTCCTCAGTCTCAGGAAGCAGAATTACAAATTTGACCCACCAGGTCCAGTTGGTGTCCATTTTAGTCAAAAGTGGTGGCACACATCTATAACCTCAGCACTTACAAGGTAGGAGTAAACTTAAACCCCTTTCTCTCGATCCAGAGGGGTATGCAGCAGCTTATATGTATTTTGGTGTTGTCACAGTGAAGGTGATATTAGAAGGGGTGCTAACCATTAGATCTAAGCTGAGATGCTGAAAAATATAACACACAAGACAGCCTCCCACCAAAAAAAAAAAAAAAAAAAAAAGCAAAGAGTTAAGACCGCTCCAAATGTTAATGCTGAACCTGAAAAATCCTGTTCTAGAGTTTTATTATTTTGATTTATAACAGAAATAATTATAAGACTGCTGCAGGGCATTTTTATCACACTGTGAACCCTGAAACTGTGTTATTTACTGAAAAAAAAAAAAAACCTGTTTCTAGTTGTGTTGTGGCTTAGCCCTTAGCACATACTTTTACTCTCTCTGGTTGTAATACAGACACATCTTTAGTAGTACACATCTTTAATCCAAACCAATAAAGGTACAGTTAACTTGTGGAAGGAAAGCAGGCATGTTTGAAAGTGATGTCTAATTGAGTGGCGGACAGAGTGACAAATCAGAGAAAGATTTGACAAAGTAGTATACACCCAACTCTAAAGAGAAGAGAGGGGGAAGGGAAGCTACTTAAGAGAGCAGTACGGAGAGGGGGAAAAGGGAGGGGAGGTAGTTTTACCCAGAGTTTTAGAGACAGGCTGAAGAGAGGGCAAACTAGACACAGGTAAAGACAGAAAATAAGGAGCCAGATAATAAGAACATTACCAAATAAGGAGAGGTGGGAGGTGGGGGGAAGAAGGAGATGAGGAGGAAGAAGAGGAGGAAGAGGGGAGAGGGAGAAAGAGGACAGATTGATTCAGGTAGAGTTAGCCTGGAGAGGAGTTTTAAGCCAGAACTGCTGAGTTGATCAACATGTCAGAGTACAGTAGGAACTGGGAAGGGTGAGCTTATTCAGTAGTTAAGTCTCCGAGGCCTAGACTAGATTGTATGGAGGCCGGAAGCTTCCAGGTTGGCAGATGAAGGCGGTGGGCCTCTGAGAGAACAACTGCTACAAGAGAATAAAAAATACTTTTGTACCTCATTTTACTCGAAGGATTCAGGTAGGGTCAGTGCTGACTTGAGCTGAGAGGCCACTTATCTTTCTCCACTTTCTCCACTCTTGGTTTGGGGCCAGAACAAGGTAGAAAGGATGGGAATGGACAGGATTTAAAGCCAAACAGCTAGAGACAGAGGAGGAGGCAAAGAACGTGAAGCAAATACAAGTGTCTTTGCTGTCTGTATTGAATAATTCTTTCTGATGGTCATTTGGGTCGTTAAGGATCATTCAGAGTCCAACATAAGGAAATAACTGTTTAAATAGTTACAACAAATTTAAGAAATGTCACATTTTCCTACAACTCAAAATACCAATTACCTAAAATTTACATTTTTCTTGAAGGGTAATAATCTAATGCTTAATACTGCTATGCCAATAAGAACAAATGCCTTAAATAATTTTAATATTTTTATTACTATGTGTGTATGTGTTATACACACGTGGAGGTCAGAGGACCACCTGTGAGAAGCGAGTGCTCTCCCTCCACCTTTCCGTAAGTTCCAGGGATTGCATATCCCCAGCATGCATGGTGCCCAGGGAGGTCAGGACATCAGATTCTTGTGAGCCACTGTCATGAATGCTGGGAATGAACTGAGGTTCTCTGCAAAAGCACTCAGTGCTCTTAACTGCTGAGCCATCTCTCCAACTCAGGCCTTTGCTCTTTTTTCTCTTATAGGATATCAAATAACAAAGACCTACTTTAGAAGTAGAATTCATTTACTATAAGTATTTAAAAATATATTTTCAGGCTGTTAAACTATTATAGGGTTATTCGTTATTAAGGTCTTCATTAAAATGGTACCTAATTATAAGCAGTCTGGAAACTAAGTGATAATATACACTAATCTGAAATAGGTATGAGTTGTGACTCACCCATTTCCATCCCCAGATAAATATTCAACAGAAGTGTATGCACACATTCACTAAAAGACAAGAGTGTTGTCCACAGCACGATTTATAATAGTCCAGAACTAGAAATCCTCAAACGCCCATCAACAGTAAAATTGGTAAATTATTGGAAGTATTTGAAAAATACAGATGGAATACTATACAGTAATGAGAATGAAACGACTACATCACACAGCATGGGTGAATTTTAACTTTGAGAAATTCAACAATGGCTTCCAAGGATATCCCAGGTTCTAACCTCTAGACCCTGTGAATATCACTTTACCTGGGAAGAGACTTTGCATATATAATTAAGGATCTTGTGTCTGGAGAATCATCTTGGAATATAAAGAGGGAAAACCTAACTATAAAAAGAGAACGTGGCATGGAGACAAAAGCAGGCTTTGGATGTGGAGAAAGAATAAGGAAGTTAGAAGCTGAAAGACCCCCATCACCTACCAGTGGAAAGAACCAGTTCTGCTGATAACTCGATTGTGTAGTAATGGGACTGATTGGGACTTCAGATTGATACAACTGTGGGAGAATAAATCTTTTCTTTAAGTCATTAAGTACTTGCTATAGATAAAAGGCAACATTCACAAACACGAAAAGTAAACATGAGGGCCAGAGAGATGGCTCAGTGGTTAAGAGCACTGACTGCTCTTCCAGAGGTCCTGAGTTCAAATCCCAGCAACCACATGGTGGCTCACAACCATCTGTAATGAGATCTGATGCCCTCTTCTGGTGTGTGTGAAAACAGCTACAAGTGTTCTTATATAATAAATAAATCTTTAAAAAAAAAAAGAAAAGTAAACATGAAAAACCTATGCTACATTCACCTAAATTATTTTTCAAGGCAAAAATAATCTGTCGGTGAGAGGAGAAGACTGTGAGGAGAGGAGTAGAAACCAGGCAGGGCAGTGCACGATGCCCCCATCACAGCAGTTGTTAAGGCAGATGCAGACAGTTCTCTTGTTAGTGCAAGTTCACCCTGGGCTAAATAGGAAAAAATAAAGTTCTGGGGCTGGAGAGTCGGCTCCTCAGTTAAGTGCACTGGCTGTTCTCCCAGAAGGCCTAAGTGTGCTTCCCAGCACCCACACCTGCTGTAATTCAGTTCTCAGAATCCGACATTGTCCTCCTAGACAACCAATACACATGTGGGGCAGAGACATACCTACATGGAAAACACCCATACAGACACAGGACTTTGAATTTTCTTACAATGTCCTGTGCGTTTATCTGAGGGCTATGTTTAGTTTGTGAAACTTTAATCTTTGCCCTCTACTGTCTACATGGCATACAGTTTTAAAACAGTTCTCCTTTTGGCCATGTGCGGGGGCACAGACGCAGGACACCAGCACTGCAGGAGATTGCTACTATGTGGCCACTGGGCTTGCTGAGCAATTGAGATCATGTCTTTTTAAAAACCGAAAAGAAAAAAAGGACCTTTTAGTATATCAATCTTTAATCTGCTGGGAAAAAATATCTATTTGAGATGGGAAAATATTTACTAAATAACCTTATTTTTAAAAAACTAGGGATTCTGTTTCTCGAAGACTAAACCGTCCTAACAACTCTAGCAACACATACCTGAGTTTCAAATGCTAAGACAAGAGACTGTTTAATGGGCTTTCTTGTTCCTGTGTCTGGACAATACAGAAACAAGCAAAACTGCTTTCTAAAGCAGCCATAAACCAATGAGATAGGGGGCACTACATACAAATAACCAATCCTTTTGGGTTTAACATTCTCCAAAGTAGTGAAAATGGAGACAAAAATTGCCCTTTAATCATTAACTATAAAAACAATTTATAAAACACATCAGAATTTTATTGCTTGAAGAATACAGCATATGAAATCACAAGAACATCAAAATTAAAAGTCACTAGGCTTCCAACATATAATACATTATCAGATGCAGCAAAATATTAATTAACCTGAAGTCTGCATCGGAAAAAAAAAGGTATGGAAAATTATCCAAATTGTTTACTTGAGAAACGTATACTTAAAACAAAACAAAAGACTGTTACAGTACAAATTAGAAAAGCCAAAAGCGACTAGCTCATTTCCAAAGACTAAACCACCGGCCTTTGGTGCTCAACCTTTCTGAAGGAAACGGTTCCTTCTATGTTTTCCAAACACACCATGGGCAGACCCATGAAATGCCTTGAAATAACTTCAACATAAAACATTCAGCAAAATTACTACCCTTTTTGCTACCCTTTTTGTTATAGGGGGAAGAATATCTGATAAATGCATAATAATATGCATATAAATTTCCCTTCTAAAACTGAAAAATATGAATATTAAGAAATCTAATACTTATAAACATTTCTTAGCTCTCGAAATTGAAATCCTAGCAGCTAGAATCTCCTCTGGGGCTTGGTGAATACAGATATTTAAATGGCTTGGCAACTGACATGGGAACTTAATGACTTATCTTAGGTGGCATTTTTCTCTTTCCAAAATATAAGTAATATGCCATTTCACCAAATACATTAGATCCCTCTCACAAACACTACTACATCTTATGCACTGAAACCGAATTAAAGCTGCTCCCTTTTAACAAGCAAGTTAACACTTTGTATAGGGCTGGTCAGTTATGACACTCTTTAAGCAAACACAAAACTTTTAAAGCTATCACTAAACTATGATGACGGGGACAATGATGTCATATCAAAAGTTAGCATTGGATTCTTGAGGCCTCCTAGAAGAAAATTCACAAGAAAATGTGAATGCTACACTAACACCAAGCAGTAAGGAGACTGCAAGTCAAATAAGGACTTAAGGCCTTTTCCTAGCAAGCATGCTCACTAGCTTTTGTTTATGTCCTCCAGCACAGGCTTCAACATCCAGGAACCTCAGGTAAACCAACAGAACCCAAGCGACTGTCTCCTAAGTCCCGCCTACATATCAAAAAATGGACTGAGCAACTAATGCTATGAACAACTACCCAACTGGAGTGAAACAGTAAGAATCGTGACAATCTTCAAGATTAGCCAGTCTCTGAAATGGCATAGTGTAGCTCAAGATAAATTATACTATAATAAACTAGTCTTCACTGCTACACAAAACAGAAACAAAATAAAAAACGTAACTCACCAAATTTACACAACTACTAAAGAATACATTTCCTTCCTAGTTAATGAATGTCTTATTTGAGATTTCCTCTAAACAAGTATATTTATCTGAGCATATAATTGTTGCCTGCATATATACTCACTTTAAAAGACAAAAAATTTAGATACTATATAGAACTGAACTTTTCACCAACCTGATTCAATGTATTCTGCATTACGCCATGCCCCATCTCAATATAAATTCTCAATTTTAGTTCAGTTAAAAGGGCAGAGAAAATACAAATACAGATTAAGAGATTTCTATAAATTTCACTGTATTTTTATAAACCTGAAGTTTTCTGTAACACTGTTTATTGACCAAATAAAGGGTTCACACTGGTCTAAGATTCCAGAAACACCATTACAAATTCAAAGGTAATATGATACTTAACCTTAAATTTTCAATAGTTCAAAGAGACAGTTTTACATGTATAGCACAGTAGTTGAAGCCTGACAGCAGACATCTCTAAAACACCAACGGTAAGTTCATCAAGATGCACTTCTTTCACTGTTTCCTTACAGAGGAAGCAGAAGCCCGGAAGGTGAAGTTCAGATGTCGTCGTCGTCGTCTTCGTCCTGTGAAGACCCGGCCTGATTGGATGCACTGGCTGAGGCAGCAGCCAGCTGGGCCTGCTGAGCTGCTTGCTGCATCTGAAGCCATTCCTGTTGGGCCAATTCTGCTTGTTGCTGTCTAGCCTAAGAATTAAAAACATAAAACCCAAGTGTATACATTTTACTTAAATATAAATGAAATCAACTAAGAGATTTACTCATTAAATGTAGATATTTTTCAAGTACTATGTAATTATGACATATCTAGAAAATGATAACTTTAATAGTTTTAGTTCAACTGAAGAAACTGAAAGGGTAACAGAGGCTGGAGAGTTTGACTCAGCAGTTAAGAGCAGTGGGTTCTCTAACAGAGGACTGGGTTTGATCTCTAGCACCCATATGGGCGATCACACCTCTCTGCTGTCTCCATCTCCAAGGGACCCAACACCCTTTTCTGGCCTCAGCAAGTAATGTACACATGTGGTATATAAGCTGCACATGAGCAACACACACACACACACACACACACACACGCCGCACACACCCACCACACATAAAATAAAAATAAGTATATATATATTTTTTTTAAAATGACAGAGCTGGGTGATGGTGATATAAACCTTTAGTCCCAGCACTTGGAAGACAGAAGCAGACAGATCTGAATTTGAGACCAGCCTGGTCTACAAATGGAGCTGGACAGCCAGGGCTAACTATTGTCCCAAACAAAGTTGATTAGGAAAAAAAAGCACTAGTCTCTCTTTGGCTCTTCTTTTCTGTTCTTTCAATTGTAATTTTCCTATAAATGTAATTTTGGTGGCTTAAAAGGTCTCTAGTACAGTTAGGACAAAATACCATAAAGAATACAACAGTTACCCTGGTATTTTCTTCTGAGTTCTTATTACAATTTTCTACCCTCATGCTTCAAAAAACCCTAGAGCATAAAATCTTTCTCAAATATATGCCATATTTTTCATTTTCATTGTCTTTCTTTTTTATCAAATCTACCTAAAATTTCCTAAATTTCACTTACTGTTTAAACTGTATACTTAATTCAAATAAAACAAATGTTGTTTTCCCCTTCCTGTACACATTTAGGTGTAATCAGGCGAGAGAAGTAACATGGGTTCTGGGAACCAAGCTAATAAGCAAGTAACAAGACTGTTAAGCAAATATAAAATTGGTAACAGGTAACTAATCTAACCTGGAACGCAGTCACAAATCTAACCTGGAAACAAAAGAAGAAGCTGGAGCATTTAAACCTTCTGCTTGAAGGAACTTGGTGGAACTGAATCCAGACTCCAAAGAGCAGGTGTATTCACTAAAGTAGGGAAGCATGGAAACCCACCTGTCAGACCCCACACCCGAGAGGGTACAGGTTCAGGCTGGTTCTGAACAGAGAAACATGAAGACTGGATACTGTTGCTACTACAGGACAAACTGGCACAGCCAGCACAGAAACATTTCTGTACGCTGGGTGTGATGGCATACACTCACAATCCCAGCACTGCAAGACAGGCAACCTCAGCTACAAGTGAGATCCCATCTCCAAAGGCACAATAAATAAGTAACTGTCCCTGGACTGGTGAAAGGAACTAGAGGAATAAAGAAAAGAAGCAAGGCCCATTTGCTTACACTAGCCCCTATTGGTAGAAGAATCTAAAGAGGACTTCAGATAGCAACAGTACAGTGGTCTCCCCATACTAGTTTCACTTTTCATGACTTCTGTTACCTGGAATCAACCAAAACATTAAGTGGAAAATTCCAGAAATTGCAAGCAAGCACCTGCTGAGTCATCTCGCCAACCATCTCAGAGACTCTTGAGAGGACTGAGTGAGCTAATATATACAAAATTGCTCGGTAATGTGATTAACACATGGTCAGGACTCAGAGAGCCCCATAGAACCCTTTTCTCTTGTTTATTTACTGTTTTAATAGTATGTGCATTTACGTGTCTGTAGGAGATAATGTGCAGTGAGGAGTAGTGCCCTCAGAGGACAAAGGTGTTAGGTCTCCTCGGAGCCTCCCAATGCGAGAAGTATGCGCATGTAACCAGGATTCTTTCCACCCCTTACCAAATGCTACTTAGATCCTGTGCCTAATAACGCTTAAGGCTCAAATGCAGTGACACCTGGTGGTATGTCCCTTCTATCTTAGGACCTGGTGGGCCAAAGGACTGCAAATTCAAAACCAGTTTGTAGCAACACCTTGCTCCATGGAAAATGTTAACCAGGTTTTCTCTGTGTTCCACTCATGATAAAATCTAGTAGTGTGTGTACTTCTTATCAGCTCATCATTGTAAAACTTAAAGACGTCTAAGTGCTTTCATGCTTTCAAATGATCATTCTATCTGGAAAAAAAAAGATTAAATCTAAGAGGTACTTGGAATTACTCTCTTCAAAAAACTGGTTTGTTGAAACCATTTAGATAAACCAGAGTCAAACTGGAGCCAGGTTCCAAATATTTGACTTTGTAATGAGCAATGAGCTGGAGAAAGAATCCTCTGTGTTGATTTATGAAGTGATTTAAAAAAAATAGATAAAATAAAAACTGATTTTTGTAGATTTCTAATGAAAATAATTCAAAGCATATTACTTACTTTTGCAAATAATTCCTGTTGCTGTCTCAATAATTCTTCTTCAGGAATGCCAAGGTTTTCCAAACGAGAACTGGCCTTTCTTCTTTTTAATGCTACTGTCTTGCATTCTTGTAAGACTTCTTTTACTTCACTGATGTAAGAGCCAAAGCCCAAACTTTCTAGTGCTACAGAAATCAAAGTATGAAAAGGTGAAGAAGATATAGCTTTCTCTCACACATGGAACATTTATTTTTTGGGTTAGTTTCCCTTTGGGAGATAAAGACTGTTCTTTTCTAAAGTTACATATTTCACAGCTATTTAGCAATTGTCTGGTGGTTAAGACAAAATATTTTTATCAACCATTATTCTTTAAGTTTTTTTTTTATTTGTGTGTGTGTATGAATTGGGGGTATTGGGGGAAAGATCTGTACATGTGAGTGTAGTACCCACAGAGACTAGATGAGAGAGGGCACAGACTCCCCAGGAGTTGGAGTGAATGAAAGGCAGTTGTGAAGCCCCTAATGGGTATGTGGGGACCCAATCCTTCCTCAAGAGCTGCATCATGCTCTTAACCTCTGAGCAACCTCTCCAGTCCCATATTCATCTACTTCTTTAACACTTGACTACAGACTGGTAAAAGCCTGTTGGAGTTAATCCCCAGTTCTGCCTCCCAGCCCTATGCTCCCGAGGTAAGACTCAGATTACATTACAAATACCGTGGCTAGGTTCTGTTCTGACTGGATCACAACAAAGATCACCCGTTCGTTTTAACCCACACTTTGCCCGAGTCTCGTTACCTATGCTTATTTAGCTAGGTACCATGTATATGTCTCCTCACCTCTTTTAGGGTTTCTTCCTCCTCTCCTTCTCTCCCAGAATTCTTCTCCTCCCAATGTCCCACCTCTATTTCCTCATATAGGCCATAGGCTTTTTAATTGACAGGTAAGGTATCCATAGAATACACAAAATGATCTCTCTAGACTTCCCCTTTTAGTCCAATAAAAGTCTCTTTCTTTCAAATATAAGTTCAATACAATTACAACAACTATGATGACGACAAGGTAGGACTTACACTCATAAGGTCCAGCCCATTTATATTTGGCAACTTAAAGTATTTTAACATCTATCCCTTCTCTTTTTTTTTATTTTATTTTAATTTTTTTTTTTTTGGTTCTTTTTTTCGGAGCTGGGGACCGAACACATCTATCCCTTCTTAATGAGTTTACTATTTGTATTTAAATCCTTTTTAAACATGTATTACCATCCTAAAAACATTTTAAAACCTAGAGCATATTTTAAATGCTAAATAACTTAAGTTTAATTCTGAGACTGTAACTATCTAAGTCGTCAACCCTTCAGAGACTGGAGAAGGAACAGATATTACTTACTTAAGTATGCAGGAAGCACAAGAACGCAGCTTCCAAAACTAAGGAAGCGACAGACGGGTGACTGCCTGGACAGTCCTCAATGTTCTCTATAATGTTGGAGTATCTATTTCAGCCTCTGGCCCACAACATCTGACAGACCTTCAGTGAAGCAGGAATTGAAGAACAATAAAAGAGGGGCTGGAGAGGGCTCAGCGGTTAAGAGCACTGGCTGTTCTTCCAGAGGTCCTGAGTTCAATTCCCAGCAAATACATGGTAGCTCAAGGCCTCCTCTAGCATGAAGGTGTATATGCAAAGTACTCATACATATATGAATAAATAGGGGTGGGGATTTAGCTCAGTGGTAGAGCGCTTGCCTAGGAAGCGCAAGGCCCTGGGTTCGGTCCCCAGCTCCGAAAACAAGAACCAAAAAACAAAAAAAAAAACATATATGAATAAATAAATTTAAAAAAAAAATCAGAGAAACATCTACTTTAATAAAAGAAAATGAAGTCCTTAGGGAAAAATTTTAAAATTGAAAAAAAAAAAAAAAGATTTAGATGGAGCGAAGCACAGTACCACAGGGCATCTGGATTCCCTTATCAGCATACAAATGGGTATGTTTTTTATCATTACAGTTTTGTATGTCCTCTTTGGGAGAGATCAGGATAAGAAAGAGGAGGAACCGCAAGTGTCTGGAGTACACTGCTGGGGAGGTAGCCAGGCCAGCAGTTAGAATAGTACCTTAGGAGTCACCTCCAGTGACTGTCAGAGTTTCACTTATTTGTAGCTAGTTGGGAGACATTTAAATAGGTAGCACTACAAAAGCCTACAGAACATTTCAAGGCATGGACCTTCATTTCCCCCTAATTTTGAAAGTTTATGTTTCCTGAGAGTAACACGTGGTCTGAATAAAAAATCTTTCACATGCCACTCATAGTAAATCAAGCATCATTAAGTCTGTCACCGTCTTAAATACAAAAAGGCAACTATCTGGAACTCACTTGTTACTGACATAGTTTGTCCCAATTTTAAAAAGGCAAGCAGGGAACACATATTCATTACATTACAGGAGACAGGATGAAAGAATAGTTAAGTTTTCTCTCCTCCATTACACCAAAGTGCAGTCATTCATATATACTTATCTCAATAAAGGAGAAGTCTAAGCATTTCAGATTCACAAAAGAAAAAAAAAGCACTGTATAGCCCCATTTAAATTACACAGATCAACTTTTTCCAGGGAGTTATCGCCTCCCTGCAAGAACAATATTCTGGCAAAAGATTTTCATCCTTCTTCAGAAGACAAGAAAAAATTAAAAAAAAAAAAAAAAAAAAAAAAAAAAAAAAGCACCTGGTGCAAAGCCCCAGTTCCTACTTCATGGATGTGAAGTGCCCAGGATGCATTACAATCCCTGCCCTAAAGTCTCCAGCAAGCATAAACGGTTATCTTGTAGGTGGGCTGCTCCACTGTCCTCTGTCAGCCTATCGGCAGAAAAGCATGGCTGAGAAAAGCACACTACTCCAAGAAGCAGCAGCCCTAGAAGCACCTGAATTAATCTGAGTAAGGAATCATCCTAACAAACACATTTTGGATTAAAAACAACACGCAAATTAGCAACCTCTAGTTTCTGTAGTTTCTTATTTGTGGGAGGTAGAATATGATTATCTTTCACTTAAAATGCAGCAGGACAACGCAGGTCAAAGTAGATTCCTGCCTCACCGGCTTGGCATGAAGACCCCTGGCAATCGTGTCGTCCATGGTACAGTACTCCCAGAAAACTAGGAAACACTTAAGAACTGAGAATCGTTTATTTCTATATTCTCACCACAGTGCTAAATACATCAGTAAGTGTGGAGTTGTAGGAGAAAAACAAAAGCCTCGGACTGTGGGTGTAGTAAACAGATAGAAAGCACTTGCCTAACATGTATAGGGCCCTGAAAAATAATAAACTAGGTGTGGTGGCATATACCTTTAATTCCAGCCCTCAGGGGCAGGGGCGGGGCAGGGCAGGGGCAGGGGCAGGGCAGATAGAGAAAGGCAGATCTCTGAGTTCCAGGACAGCCAGGGCTATACTATGAGACTCTCTTTCAAGCAAAAGAAACAAACACGAACCTTTTTTTCTTTAACTGGGCAGTGGTGGTGGCATGTCCCTTTAATCCCAGCACTTGGGAGACAGACAGGCTGGTCTCTGAGTTCAAGGCCATCCTGGTCTTGAGGAAATGGGAGTTCCAGGACAGCCAGGACTACACAGAGAAATCTTATCTCAAAAAAATCAACCAAATCGGGTGGGGGGGAGAAAGACTCTCAAAACAAAACTTAAGGTGATTGATTACATAGTATGAAATGGCAGTGAAGCTACACTAAAGCAAAGGTATGGATAACTCCTATATACGTAATGGCAACATTACAGGAAGAGGGTACATTTGTGGATCCTAACACTGGTGGATTGCCGTCATCACACAAAGGAGAAGAGTCAGCCTTTCAGTGTAACTTTCTAAGTCATGCATTAAACTGGTTAGCATACTCCAAAGCTGAACTTTAGTACACGGCTTTCTTTTTTTTTTTTTTTTTTTGGTTCTTTTTTTCGGAGCTGGGGACCGAACCCAGGGCCTTGCGCTTCCTAGGTAAGCGCTCTACCACTGAGCTAAATCCCCAGCCCCAGTACACGGCTTTCTACAGCTGCACTTCAATCATCATGTCGATCGGAACTCTAAATATACCCTAGAAAAGAATGAGCCTCCCACAAGACAGATTGTGTTATTAGATTTTTGGAACAATCACCACTTCTGTGGTACAAACAAGTGTTTAGGCAGGTCCTACAGAAATCTGCAGTTTCATTAAAAAGTTGATGCTTGACAAAAGGTGGTTCTTCCATTCCTTCACAAAAAGTCAAAGGAAATGTTAGCTACTTGTTAAATATCTTCTAAGAGACTTAAAAACTAAAAAAAAAAACTAAAAAAAAAAAAAAAAAAGACCAAAAAACCCCAAAACACTTGGTTTCCATTTTTCTTACCACTCAGCAAACCAAACAAGTAGGAAAAAAAAATACTAGTTTTAAGAATCAAGTATGTCAGCTGGAAAGATAGCTCTGCAGGACATTGCTTGCCCAGCACACACAAGGCCCCAAGTTCATTCAGCATGTACACACCAAAGAATCAAATAAGCAGCAGGAATGGTAGTTACATGTCCATGATCCCAGGACCAAGAGACTGCACGAAGAGGCTCTAAGTTTAAGGCCAGGCTAGGTGACAAGAGTGTGAACCTGTTAGCATCTTGCCTTTCCTAACCTAAAGTAAAAACATTGCTTTTTTCTTAGTTATCTGCTATGTGCTGAAATGGCAGAGTATATGTGCATGTGATATGATTATACACACACACACATCTATCAATCATCACGACTCTTACTACCTACTGGGATTGACCTCTGCCATGCTAAGTACTCAGCCTTGAGACCCCCCTCATCACAGCAAGGTGTGCTTTAAATCTACCATCAGCACAGGATAAAGGCTCAAAAATTAAACACGTGACCTTCTTGTCAATACTGACTGCAAAATGGTTATGTTCCATATGATCAGATATGTTCTCTATCAACAGGAAAGTAAAATTTTTAAATGTATAAAATGGCAACGAACTACCTGCCTAATATGATTAAATTTGTTCCTTTTAACCTTAAAAGTAATCAAGAAGTTGTCCTCATTTTCAATAGATTTATAATAGAAGTGATTTACCAAACTGAATGCAACTTTCTCATAAGAGTTCATGAAAAGCCACAGAAAGTATTTCCCAAAATTTGCCAAAAGCAACTTTCGTCTCCTTTCCCTGTAATCATCAAAACAAAATCCCAACTCCAAATCCTTTCCAGCGTAAGAAAGAAACTGTGGGAACCTTTAGAAGCGTTTTTCCATAAAAGCTTAAACGCATAGACACATCCAAATTGGAGCAGCAGGACAGAGGACAGGCTGGGCAGCTCAGCAACAGAATGCTGACTAGCATGTGTCAGGCCCTAGGTTCAAGCCCGAGTACTGTCGTCCCCGCCCTGCCCCAGCCACCCTTTACAAATAATTTTCAAAGAACAATCAATAGTTGGAGGAAGTCAAAAAGGAAAAAATGTGGCACTCGGTTACCTGGTGATAACTGTTCCACCACCTCAGCGTTTTGTAAAGCAAAAATTATACTTTTTGGAAAGAAATTAACTTTACAACAATGAACATACTCATGTTGATAACTTTTTTTTTTAAACTCGGACCTAGGGCCCTTGTGCATGCTAGGTAGATGATATACCACTGACCTCCGTTCACAGCCAAAGAACTTTTTCTACCCCTGTGTTCAAAATGAATCTTTTCCTCAGCACAGGTGGGGAAGAGATATACTCTCTGACTCGACTCGTGCTTGAAATTCTAAAATTTAACTTCCCAAGAGAGAACTTTGAGGTTCCTTTCTCAGTTGTTACTATCCAAGTTTAGCTGTAGGCAGTCAATTCTTGTTGCTTAAAGACCTGATCGGAAACTGTACTGGTTAAATGTTGTGGATGTTTGCTGACCCTAATGTTTGTACTTCTTACTTGCATTAGCTGGATGAAGAAAATGTCCGAAGAATGCTACATAGGTATTTTAAGGTAACTGCACTTACTAGTGAAGTGGAATGAAGGCTCCGTGACACTAGGAGTGACTCTATTAGCCTGGACCTTCATTTAAATTAAATCCCACACAAATTGCTTACCTTGAATGACATGCTCTGGTGAGATTGTCTTCTTTTCTGACTTGTTACAAATCTCGTTGGCTTCGGAAGATATAAGGTGAATGAATTCAGTGCAGCAGTTCACTACGAGCTCTCGGGCATCGTTGGCCACCCTGACATTAGGGAGAGTCTCTTTGATCATCTTATTTATAGCAGCTCTCGGGATAGTGAGATCATCGTCGTTGCCAGACGAGGAAGCCATCGTGCCTTCCTGTCTTTCAAGCCCTAACTTTTAAAGTCCTCCCTCTAGTCCACCACTCCACGAAGATTTCTCAACAGGCTGTCCCTGGAGAGAGATGTCGGGGTCCGGGAGGCTCAGAGTGCAGCAGAAACCAGGAAGGAGCGGGCTCGAGGGCAGGGAACACCCACTGTGTGAGAGATTTTAGTGCGGATATGAAGGAGAGGTCAGGGGGCTGAGGGCTCGCTCTGGGGACACCACTCCCAGGGCTCAAGAACCACCTTGCGTGTCGCCTCAAACGGACTGGCGCTGTCGCCTAACCGAACCTAAACGGCTCGGGGGCGCACGCAAGACCGAGGAGTACCCGCCCGGCCGCAGTACCGGGCGGACGCACCACAGCAGGGTCGGCTCTACAGAGCCGGAGCCCCCGCGGCCACCGCCACTAGCAGCGGTTGCAGCCGCCTCGGCCAAACCATCCTTCAGGCACCCGCGCCGCCGCCTCACAACATGTCTGCCGAAGCCGCAGCTGAACGCACGCTGGCTGCCTGGGAACCAAGTGGACGGGGCCGAAAACAGCGGGAGCCGCAGCGGCAGTCGCCGCGACCGAGCGTTTGGCCGAGAGCAGGCTGTGGGAGCAGAAGCGGCGCTAACGGTGGTCTTTCTACGGGCCGGGGAAGGAGGTTTGCCGCAAGCTGATCCCGACACGCTTTGCGCCACCGGAAGTCTCACTCCCGGGGTCCCACCCGCCCTCCTCGACGGATTTCCGAGTGCTCGCCCCGCCCTTCACCCCGCCCGGGCGGGCGGGAACCGCCGGTGCTGGCAGCCCGCAGCTTCCGCCCGTCGCTGCCCGCGCTCTGCGTCCCCGCGTTTCCTCAATCAGGCCCTAGGGGAGCTCGCCTGCTCTGTGGAGGGATGTGTGGGCCGAAGGGCCATCGGAGGGCCACGTGGCGGAGCAGCCCTGGTCTTTACCGAAGAACTTCCTTTTCCTACGTCCTTAGCTGTCGGAATTAGGGCACTGAGTGAGAGGAGCATATCCCGGCGTGTGGGGAAAAAGGCCTTTGTAACTGCTTAACAGCGTTCAGATCGGAACTCCCTGTGCTCATTTATGACAAAAAAAAAAAAAAAAAAAACAAACGAAGCTTTCAAATAAGTGGCTACCCTCCGTAGCACAAACGGCTAAATCAGAAATTAGTAGTCTGATCCAAAGCTGTGAGTTTGGCCTACCATGAGCTATGGCCCTCTGCACACTTGCTTTTGGAGAGAAGACCAAAAAAAAAAAAAAAAAAAAAAAAAAAAAAAAAAAAATTGGTTTATCTCAAGCGAGTCTGATACTTGCTTCTTTCCGGGTGATTATTAGTAACTAGTGCCACATTCATCAGGGAAATTATATTATTAAAAAAAAAAAAAAAAAAGCTCAGCCAGGAGATGGCTTTAATCCCAGCACTTTAGATGAGACGCTCAGGCAAGCAAGTCAAGTTCCAGGACAGCCAGGGCAACACTGAAGAAACCTGTCTCCAAACACAAACACAGGCAAAACCAAAAAACTTCACATACGGTCCCATTAATAAATAGTGGGACATTGTAACTTTTGAAAGGGCTAAGGCACTTAAGCCAACGTGTACAGTTTAGTTTATCGTAATTTTTTGTAGACAGATTGGCAGCTGGGCTGTTGGCAATAATTTAAGATGTTTGGTTTCCAGGAGACTATCATTGTCCCCTCCTACCCGCCTCACTAGACATAGCTTCAGCACTGACCTAGAACACCAGCCTTTGAGTAATTTTTATCTTCAACATTTTCTTTAAGATGCTTCCTGGGAACCATACATTCTTCACTATCAGTGCTACTAAGTTTAATCTTTGATTATAAGGAGTAAATTTCTTCTTCGAAATAAGTAAATTTTGGTTGAGATGTGTTAAGACTTAGGTAAAATATTAAGGTCTAGATGTAAAGTTAAGGCCTAGGTGACTGTTACCTGGGTGGCTTGGCATTTTGTGCTGTTATTATATGGAAACTTTCACATATGAGAATCTTATCTACAGAGTGCTTGTGAGTACTCCTGAGACACTGTCTAAATTGTTTATATCTGCAACCCCGATCCTCGTTGTTGTATTTTATTTTTGTTTTTTGAATCAGGGTTTCTCTGTGTAGTCCTGGCTGTCCTGGAACTTACTCTGTAGACCAGGCTGGCCACAAACTCAGAGACCCGCCTGCCTCTGCCTCCCGAGTGCTGGGATTAAAGGCCTGGGTCACCACAGATGAGCTCAACTCCAGGTTTGAAATACAGTTATTTTTAAAAAGATTTTTTTTTTTTTGGTTCTTTTTTTTTTTTTTCCGGAGCTGGGGACCGAACCCAGGGCCTTGCGCTTCCTAGGCAAGCGCTCTACCACTGAGCTAAATCCCCAACCCCTAAAAAGATTTATTTATATGAGTACACTGTAGCCATCTTAAGATACACCAGAAGAGTGTTCACTCTGCCGTTAAAGGCTAGGCTCACAACCAGAAATACAGTATTTTTAACTTTGAAAGTTCCTAAGACTTTAAGGATGGAAAAGAAGTATGAAGATATAAAGGGAATGTCAGTAAAGACTTTACACATTTAAAGGTCTATTGTAAATGAAGTCCCATGAGAAAACGGTACTGAGAAAGATCGCTGGAAAAAATCAAACCAGTAGGAGTGAGAAATGGTGGCGTACCACACGGCTGCAAGGCCAGCACTGGGGAGGGTAAGGAAAGAGGAGTGACAGCTCAAAGATGGACTCTGGACAACACAGTCCAGTCGCAAACTGTAAGGACATAAACAAAAGGGAAGAGGTGATATCACTTTGTCAAAGGGCCGTGAAGAAAGAATATATGCCAACAAAGAACTAAACAAGGAAGGAGGGGGAGAATCAGAATTAGATGCTCCATGGTATTTAAGTGTGGTGGATTCCAAGAGCAGTATGCGCTTCTGTACTTCCAAGAGCAGTGACGGGCTGTGGTGAACAAGAAGATCACCATCTGAAGGCCAGGCTGAGGCCGAGGAAGGGAGCTTTTCATCTGGTGGGGAAGACCAAAGAAGCAAATAGCAAAACAGCTTGGGAGAGGCCAGGGTGGGGGAAGAGTTGTAAAGGCCTGAAGATCAGCCTGAAGACACAGGATCGGTGGGAAAGCAACAGCAGGGCAGAGTGCATTGGAAACTGCAAGCAAAATAAGGTCTTGAGTAGAGGAAGCACCATGAGATTTAAAAAAAAAAATGGTGCAGATACATGCAGCCAAAACGCCCATGCACACAGAATATCAAAGAGAGTTATAAAATAGTTTTAAAGTGAAGGCTCAGCAGGGTGGCCTATGCCTTTAATCCTAGCCCTAGGCAGAGGCAGGTAGATCTCTATAGGTTTAAAAGCTCGAAGACAAGAGAGAGAGAGAGAGAGAGAGAGAGAGAGAGAGAGAGAGAGAGAGAGAGAGAGAAGCTAGGGTTGGGGATTTAGCTCAGTGGTAGAGCGCTTGCCTAGCAAGCGCAAGGCCCTGGGTTCCGTCCCCAGCTCTGGAAAAAAAAAAAAAAAGAGAGAGAGAGAGAGAGAAGCTCCATTTAAAAGCTCGAAGACAACCTGGTCCAGGGTGAGTTCCAGGGTAAACAAGACTACACAGAGAAACCCTGTCTCAAAGAAACAAAAACAAAAACAAGTAAAAAACCTGGAGGTTACTGTGTGTGTTATTGTATAATTATATCCCAGCTTTCTGAGGCTGAGACAAGAACACACACACACACACACACACACACACACACACACACACACACACTCCTCCACCACCAACTCCATCCCCCAATTTAAAGCCACCTTGGGGCTACAGTGTGAGTGGAGCCTGGGCCACAGCAAAATCTTGTCTTGAACAGTACCAAACAGCAACAACAAAACAGGCCTGGAATTTGGAAGCCGTTTCTAATTAATTCAGCTGACACTGCTACATTTCCAGGTGTCAAATCTGTAACTAAGTTTAAAAAAATAATCCTTTCATAAATGATGATAAATTTAAAAATGTGTTGTTACATGTTTTAAATGATTTGAATCTTGCATCTAATTCAGTTCTGGGGTTTAAAATATTTGCAGGGCCAGAAAGCCTGACACTGAGTTCAATCCATAGTGGAAGAAGAGAATTCATTCCCAGAGTTGTCATCTTAACTTGTATGCTACACAGACACAGACACATTCACATACATACACAGAGAGAGAGACAGACAGACAGACACACACACACACACATACACACAGAGAGACAGAGACAAAGAGAGACAGAGACAGACAGAGACAGAGAGACAGAGACAGAGAGACAGAGACAGAGAGACAGAGACAGAGAGACAGAGACAGAGAGACAGAGAGAGACAGAGAGAAAAAGAGAGAGAGAGAGAGAGAGAGAGAGAGAGAGAGAGAGAGAGAGAGAGACCAGCTAGGCATGATGACACATGTCTACAGTCTTAGTATTTTGGAGGAAGAAGCCGAAGTTTTGGGGTCCAAATTCATTGTCTAGTACATGTGAAGTGGAACGCATTGTAGTCTACCTGAGAACCTGTCTTAAACAAATGGACACATAAACAAAAACCCAAAAAACCCAAACTTCTGCCAGCTGGGGCTGATGGTGCACACATGTAATCAGTTCCAGCACTTGGAGTCTGCCTGGTTCAAGGCCATTGCTAAGACTTTTACAAACTAAAGGCGAAGTCCTATTGCTGAAGAAAATACCTAAACAACTTGTTGAACACAGAGAAGTCAATCTGGTGCCCACCTCGAGCCTTCACCCCCACCGACTAGTGTTCACGGTACTGGAAGGTACTCTGCATGCTACTGGAGGAGAGAGGTAAACACCAAACCAGCTACAAAACCTTCGGTCTACAAATGTGACCTACTTTACAAGACATGTTAGTGCCGTCCTGGCACAAGGTTTGTGAGAGCAACCAACTAATATCAGACTTGATATTAGTTGGCCTCATAACTCAAGTATGGGAGATGAAACCCATACTTAATACTACTTGGCCCTGGGTTCGGTCCCCAGCTCTGAAAAAAAGAACCAAAAAAAAAAAAAAAATACTACTTGGGTAGCCAAGAACCTGGGACTAAGTAGTCGAGGGACCAAATATTCTGCTAAAGGAATATAGCAACAAGATCACTCCTAACAGCATTCTGCTATACCGGTAGATCTGCTGCACTCATATATCCAGCTCAACCATTCTCAGAAAAGCTTCCTCCTACAGCAGATGGGGACACAGTGACCACGGCCAGACAGTAGGCACAGAGTAAAAGACCGTGGTACACTCAGCACTAAAAAAAGTGTCTGCAACAAATCCCTCCCTCCAAGGATCAGGGAACTCTTTGGAAAAGGAGGCAAGAAAGAATGTAATAACCAGAGGAGACGGAGAACACTAAGAAATCAAGGCCTTTGAAACCCAGCAGGAATGATGAACACATCAATTTACAGAGACAGCATGCACAGAACCTGCCCGTGTCTCCACTAGATGGCGTGCTAGAGCACACACATGCCAACATGCCATTCCCTAACAGTGAAGTTAGCACCACATCCTCCCCAGCATGTGCTGTCACGTGAGTTTTTGATCTTAACCATCCTGACTGGTGTAAGGTGAAGTCTCAGGGTCGTTTTGATCTGCATTTCCCTGACGACTTAGGACTTGAACATTTCTTTAAGTGCTCCTTACCCATCCGGGACCCCTCTGTTGTGAATTCTCTGTTTAGCTCTATACCCCAGTTTTTGATTGGGTTGTTTGGTTTTTTAGTGGTTAGCTTCTTGAGTTCTTTATATATTTTGGATATTAGTCTTCTATTGGATGTGGGGTTAATGAAGATTTTTTTCCCAGTCTGTAGGTTGCCAGTTTGTCTTATTGACTATGTTCTTTGCCTTACAGAAGCTTTTCAGTTTCATGAGATCCCATTCATCAATTCTTGATCTTAGAGTGTGAGCCACTGGTGTTCTGTTTAGGAAATTTCTGCCTGTGCCAATGAGTTGAAGGCTCTTTTTTACTCTCTCTTCTATTAGATTCAGTGTATCTGGTTTTACATTGAGGTCCTTGATCCACTTGGACTTGAGCTTTGTCCAATGTGACAAATATGGATCTATTTTCATTTTTCTACATACACGGTGCCAATTAGACCATTTATTGATGATGCTTTCTTTTTTCCATTGTATATTTTTGGCTTCTTTGGCAAGTGTTCATAAGTGTATGGGTTTTTTTCTGGGCCTTCAATTCTATTCCATTGATCGACCTATCGGTCTCAGTACCAATACCATGCAGTTTTTATCATTATTGCTCTGTAGTACAGCTTGAGGTCAGGGATGGTGATTCCCCTGGAAGTTCTTTTATTGTTAAGAATTGTTTTTGTTCTCCTGGATTTTTTTTTGTTTTTTTTCATATGAAAATGAGAAATGCTCTTTCCATGTCTGTGAAGGATTATGTTGGAATATTGATGTGGATTGTGGATACAATATATATATATATATATATATATATATATATATATATATATATATATATATATATATATTTATGAGAGACTGGGTAGGGGTAGCTTGTGTCTTTAATCTCAGAACTCAGAAGGTAAAGACATGTGGATCTCTAAGTTCAAGGCCAGCCTTATTTAAAGACTGAGCTCCAAAACAGCCAAGGCTGTATAGAGAAATAGAGAAATCCAATCTGAACAAAACAAAGAATATGCACATTTTCAATCTATTAGTTCTGTCCCTCTAGAGAACACTAACTAATAAAAATAAATCTGGGTACCAGAAGTGGTTCTAATGGATGAACTTTTTTAAGTATCAGGAATAGGCTTTCCAATTTGCTGACACCTACAGTTACTTCAGCCTCTCCTAGAAGTTCAGAAAGTACTAAAAATCCATCGTCCAAACTATTTCACAAACTTACTGAGACAAATGTGATTCACCAATTGTGAGAAGCAAGGAATATTAGTGACTCTGTATATAAAACTTTCAATAGTGTGTGTGTGTGAGTGTGCATGTGTGAGTGTGTGTGTGAGTGTGTGCATGTGTGAGTGTGTGTGCGTGTGTGTGTGCGTGTGCGTGAGTGTGTGTGTGCGTGTGTGTGAGTGTGTGTGTGCGTGTGTGTGAGTGTGTGTGTGTGCGTGTGTGTGAGTGTGTGTGTGTGAGTGTGTGTGTGTGATAATGATATTGATTAGGTGCTTCTGGTATCTCTGGATCAGGACACGGTGGTGAAGGATAACAGTAAACTAATAAAGTCTTCTTTCTAAGTGTGCCTGCCATGGAAGATAATGTCTTCAGCAGCCACAGAGCTCAAACTGCAGAAAATCAAACTGCAACCTTCATTGTAAGGTCAGCTGACTCATAGCAAACCTGCTTCACGTAACTCGCCACATTCACGTGTGTCAGGTTTTACCGGACTGTAAGTGTGTGTGGTCCACAGCACACTGCACAAGGTTTGGCCTCCTGTTTTTCTTATTTTGTGTCCTCCAAGCAGTGGGAATCTCCACTTGGCTGTTAGTAACTGTTTCATTGTCCGTTACAGAAACTCAGTACTACATGCCTTTTGAATCCTGTTGTGATTGACCCCTCTGAGTGGGGAAACCAACTGTGCTGAGAGATAGTCAAGAATGCATTTCCTACAATTGCATGGATGGCTTTTCTTGATGCATTTTGACGTAAAGTGCATTTAATTGGTCACCATGGCTCACCTCACTAATAACAGTCATGATTGGCCCCTTGTGCTTACTGGTGTTAGCTCTCACCTGTGGCCCTTGCTTTATTAATGCTCTAATTTCTTTTATCAAGCAGCATATTTCAGTTGTCCAGCTCATGGTCTTCCAGGCCCAATATTACCCTCTGGCCTGAGAGGAAGTTTTCGAGTCAATGATTTATCTTACTAGAACAACTTAAAGGGGGGAATGTTGAGTCCTGCTCCACTAAGCACTGTGGCCATTTTTGCTCCATGCCTGCCAGCCATAGAGAGAAACACACCAAAAAAAAAAACAAAAAAAAAAAAAAACTTTTGGTGATGTTCTGGCAGCCTCTAGCCACTTCCTCAGATTCAGGCCGATTGGCAGAGCCTTGTGGTTTCTTCTGGATCGACCTGCTGTTGCTGATTCATGGATGGAGCTTGCAAGCAGAACGAGCTGCCACTGCTGTGTCATGTGAACTGAACTCCTGATATCCTGACAATGCAGACTGGATTTGATCCAAAGAACCATTTCTAAAGCACATCCTCCTTTGCCCTATTAGCCTTCCCTTTCCACTACCTCTGGTGGGTGGTGGGCTAGAAAGGAGGTTAAAATATTTCAGAGCCTTTATTCAAAGTAGACTTTGAAAAATCTAAGTCTCTAGGTGGTGCCCAGTGTGGCTTAGGTATCATGGGTAACTCTGCTTCTAATGCAATAGAGGAAAAGGCAGGTTTTGATGGGTTATCAATGTTTAAGGAGGTTAAAATAGTAGCGACTGCTGCCAGGTGGCCTCCCAGAAGGGGTTTTTAGTTTACTTCATAGTTTTCATGTATACTTCTGTTAGAGAAGATTGCAGAGTTGGCTATGTACTTAGTTTGCAGATGGAGGTAGAAGAGCTTGGAAAACAAAAAGTCCCAGTGGGAGGTGAAAAACACACTTCAGGCTTGGAGTCTGAGACAGCATGATGAAAGCAGGAAGCAAACTAGGCTGGAGGGTATCCTGCCACCCTGCCCTGCTCCATGCACCTCCAATGCCAGGCACGCAAAGCTCCTCTGTAAAACTAGGGGCCAAGGAGAGCAGGATGCTGTTCAGCTGAGTGCTGCACCAGAGAAAATGCTTGGGCCTACAGGCGCAGCTTCAGCCTTCCCAGTCTTTGTGCGGCACATGCCTGCTAGTGACGGTGGTCCTGCCTATAATGAGCTGACCTGGCATCCAATAGAAATGCTAGATCTAAAGCATTTTAGAGAAGCTGTGTACTGTACGACTTACATTCTCTTTTTGTTAAATGCTAAATAACCTGGCAACACAGCATAGGATTATCCTACAAGCCTGGAAGGGATCAGTGTCAGTTCTATTAGAGGCTGGACAGCGATTTACAATGATTGCTGTGGTAGTGTTGTTGTAAAAATATAAAAAATAAAAAAGTATGCTTGTCTTTTATCCCTACTAGGTCTGGCACCGTGGTGCCCCAAGATATCTGCTAGATATCTTTTTTTTTTCTTTTTTCTTTTTTTCGGAGCTGGGGACCAAACCCAGGGCCTTGCGCTTGCTAGGCAAGCGCTCTACCACTGAGCTAAATCCCCAACCCCTCTGCTAGATATCTTAAGTCTCAGTCAGCAAAGTGTCTCACCCACTCTGCTTCATCCTATATCACACTGCCAAAGGCCTCTCTCTGAGCCTGGCAGCAATCTCTCTACCTATCTAGTTCCCATGGCAGGTTTCCATACCAGAAACATACATCCAAACTCCATGGCTGCCCAGACCAGCTGCCCCACACTCCATGACACTTAAATCTACACATGAAATAACACACAACACAATAACCTTTGGCCCAGTTGATAAGATATAATTGCCCACCTAAACATACAAAGCCCAGTACACATCCATCCCTTAAAAAACATTCGTTAACAACCTGTAAGGGTGAGGCACGAAGTAGCAAGGTGGATGTTACTAAAGACCAGATGCTTAGTGAGGGGTATTATGCGAACTTACAAGAACAAATCTGATCTGTTGATGGTGTAATTGGACAATGTCATGTTGCAGCTTTAAGAGATTGCGGAGGCTGGGGTGGAAATCCACCTGATTTACTGAGGTATTACAGGGTTCCAGAGAAACCTTTACAGAATTCTTACAGAGGCTGCGTTAAGCTTCAAGTAGAGACATAACAGACCCTGAAAACAGACAGTCATTGATAGAAATAATTGACATTTGAAGATGCAAATACTGAATGTAAGAAGCAATCAGACCACTGAAAGCACAAGGAGCCCTAATCAGATGAATGGATAAGGGAGACAACTGGTATTGGCTCCTAGAAACAATACCAATACCATAGGGCAAATCATAGCTAGAAATTTCAGGAATCAAAATGCCCAGTGCTTTGTGGTGAACTTGGAAATTGTAAGGCTAGAAGATTCAGAGCTCATAATAGCAGGTACATTGACTCTAGAGAATGTGGTATTCGTAGACGAGAACAAACAGGTTCTGGTTACTATGAGCCACAAAGGCTTCCAGGGTATTGGAGCCACTTTGGAAAGGGCAAACATTGGTCTAAAGATTGTCAGTTAAGGAGGGACATACAAAGTAACCTCTTGCCATCAGGAAATGAACCGAGGGGCCTGTAACTCAAGACTCCACAGCAAACAATGTGAGCCATCTTCCTTTGCTCAGCCAGGTCATACCAAGCAGGCAAGAAAATCAAAACTGAGTATTTCTGATCTTATACATGCTCCAGAAGGAAATGAAGCTTTGGAGTTGGTCACAGATACCTCTCTTATGTTATCCCCAAAAGTTGAATGTTAGAAGTTAACCATTGGTATGTGTGGCCTTTTACCCTCAGGGACAGTGGGATTAGTCCTGGGAAGAAGTGAATTAACTTCTCAAGGATTTATTGGGCATCCAGGTGTAGTAGATGGGGATAGTAAGGAGGAAATAAAAATTATGGCATAGTGAAAAAGGAGATGCAAACTGAAGCAGGAGATAGAATTGCTCAATTGTTATTTCCTTATATCAAGGGCAATGCCTCTCCAGTAGAATGAACGGGGACTTTTGGGAGCACTGGAAAATGTGTGTTCTGGTAAACAACGGCCAGTGATCAGAGACACAAATTAATGGTACAAATGAATGATATTGACATAGAAGTTTTGGCAGATACAGGAGCTGATGTTAGTATACTTTCTCAAAGATCTCTGAATCCAGTTTGGCCACTTCAGAAACTTTACACCCAATTAATAGAAATTGGTAAATTATCGTGAATAAGACAAAGTGTCTGATGAATTACCTGTGGGACCAGAAGGGCAAATGGGGAAGATGAGCCCATATGTGACTGACATACTCATAAACTTATGAGGAAGGAATGTTTTACAACAATGGGGTACTCAAATGAATATTCCTGCAATTCCAGGGACAGCAAATGAGGACATCAGGGGTGATATGGTAGAAGCTCTTGGGAAAGGTACTAATAAGGTGATCAAGAACCAGCACTAGTTGTGCCCATTACCCAAACACAGGTCATCACAGGGATTGAGTTTCCAAATTTATAAAAGGGGCGGCTGCTGACATACTAACAACCTTGCCCCTTAAATGGTCATCAAACCAGCCTGTCTGGCAAGAGCAGTAGCCCATACGTAACGAAAGAAAAGTTGCAGACATTTGATTTGAACAACTGGTTCAAGAGAAGCAGGGGGCTCAAAATATAGAAGAGTCTACCAGCCGATGGAATTCCTCTGCTTGTTGTAAATAAGAAATCAGGAAAATGGAGGATGATAACAGACTTAAGAGCAGTAAATAAGGCAACTCAACCAATGGTGCCTTGACAGCCTGGACTTCCTCTACCATCTTTATTACCTATAATAATTGATTTGAAAGATTGATTTTTACAATATTCTAGAATCAGCAGGTTGGGAAAGGTTTGCTGTTTCCGTACCTCATTTGAGTAACAGTCATCTACTAAAGAGATACACTGGAAGGTTGTAGGATTAATGGGTCCCATGTCTGCTTCATCACAGGGCTCTAGCCGCTCAGAGGGGCAGGCCTCGGGAAATTTGACTGTGCTTACCCCAGGACACTGCTCCAGGGTTGGGGAAGCACAGCCAGAGCTGGCTGGGGGTCTCCAGGCCTGTAAGAAGACCAGGGCTGTCTGGTTCCCGTCTCTTGAGCATCCAGGTGCCAATGGGATCTGAAGAAGAGCTGAGAACAAAGTGGGGCCATGGGGCTGGATCTAGCCCAGGCCGAGGGAGGGTCTGGCTGGTCAGTGATGGCTTGACCTTGGTGGTGGCCCCCTCTGGGAGCACAGGGAGGCCTTTTGCAAGAGATTAGGTGTTGGCTCTGTAGGTGAAGGGCTTCTCTGCTGCTCCCCACAGCAGATCCCATGAAAAGAGGCAGACCATGGTTTCAAGGCTTTTATTGTCATGGGAAAAAGTGGATGAGTAAAACTGTACCCCACTTCTCAGAGTGGGCCTGAGATTAAATACCTTTTGTGGGGAGGAGTGTCTGGGGAGGGAAGTTCATTGGCTAAGCTTCCAGGCCTTTAGGTCCCTCATTATAATGGAGATCTGTCTTGAGCCTATGTGACCTGTGGTCACATCCTCTACCTGTGAAGGGGGTTGGGGTGTTGCCCTTATGTGACTGATGGCCACAAATCTATGAAGGGCTGTGGGCTAGTGTCTGGCCTGGTTTCCTGGGAGTCAGGAGAAATGCCTACCGTCCCTTTCAGGGTCTTTGGGGTTCAAACCTCCTCAACTGGGAACCAGGGCATCTTTCACTGTCCCACAGAAGGTACTTCCACAGGGAATGTTAAATAATCCAATTTTATGTCTGTATTTTGTTCAACAACCATTATAAATAGTTCATAAGCAATTCCATCAACCAATCAATCTATATCTATATCTATCTATATATCTCTATCTCTCTCTATATATATGTATATGTATGTATGTATGTATATGTATACATATATATATGTATACATTCTGTTGGCTGATGCTGACAAAGATGTTTTAGAGACTATGTTTAGGGTAACACAAAGAATTCTGCCATGCTGGGGATTACAGATTGCCCCAGAAAAAAATACAAAGGGGAGACTCACTCAGTTATCTGGGTTATAAAATAGGTCAACAACAACAAAAAATCAACCACAAAAGGTACAGATCCATAGGGACCAATTGCAAACTCAACGATTTTCAAAAGTTAATGGGAGATATTAACTGGCTGAGCTCTTCTACAATTGGATTAAGTACATATGAGTTAAGTAATTCACCCCAAAAATTACAAGGAGATACAATCTGAACAGTCCAAGATGTCTAACAACTGAAGCAGAAAAAGGGTAAGCTCTGGTAGAACAAAGACTACAAGAGGCATATGTGGACAGAATTAATTCTAAACTTGATTGTATTCTGGTCATTTTACCTTCAACTCATTTTCCTGCTGGGCTCATTATGCAAAGAGAAGATAGTATTATGGAATGGATTTTCTTAGCTCATAAACAAACTGAAAAACTGAAGACAATATAGAAACTGAATTAATTATAAAAGGTAGAATAAGATTAGGTCAAATGTCAGGAAAAAAGCTGAAATTATAGTGACTCTTACAAATGGTGAGATTATGTTATCATGGGTGATCAATGAAGATTGGCAAGAGTTTGTAGTAACTACTTGAGTGAAATTAATAACATATATCTTAAAAGCATATATAGTTTATAAAAAGAACTAATTGTATTTTTCCACATATTGTAAAGAGAACACCAAATCCAGAGGCACCAACATTTTATACTGATGCAAAAAAGATAGGGATGGCAAGTTACAAGTCAGATAAAATAAGCAAGGTGATCAAAATTCCATATACATCAGTTCAAAAATCAGGGTTGTATGCATTCCTTATGGTATTATTAGATTATCCTGTCTCTGTTAACATAATTAGTGATTCTTTATATGCAGAGTTGTTTTGCATATAGAGACCGCTGGATTTGTACCTGATAATTCAGTTTTAATTTTGTTATTTATACAATTGCAACAAGACATCAGAAGAAGAAACCATCCATTATACATTACACAGGTTTGCTAGGTCCATTTGCTCAAGGAAATGAAGAAATTGACCAACTACTAATAGGAAATGTGTTAGAAGCCTCAAAATTTCATGAGAAACATCATTTTAATGGGAAAGGTTTACAGAAAAAAAAATTCCACCACTTGGCAACAAGACAAAGAAAAAAGAATAATAATAACAACCACAAAAATGTCCTTTCTGTTCTCTACACATCCAAACTCCTGCTGGTAGTAACCCTTGGTGTACAAAAGAAAAGGCATCTGAGATGAATGTTTTCCATTTTGCAAGATTTGGAAAACGAAGGTATTTACACATACCACTGACACACGCTCAGGGCTTTAAGGATCTGAAAGGCTGGTTGTGCAATGACACGTTTATTGGGAATAGTGGCACTCATGGGGATACCTGCCCCAACACCCTTTCAATTCAATTCTTAAATTACAAGTTGTCATATTCCCGAAAAGATTTTCTGCACAGCTCCTGCCAGATGTGGCTACTATTTTTACAGATGGCTCTGCTTCTGGTACGGCCGTGGTAGTTTCCCCTGACAAAATGTTCCACACACGAACTACTTTCACTTCTGCTCAAAAGGTCAAAATTGCTGCTGCGGCTACACTTGCCTTCTCAAGTTTGCCAACTCCACTCTCAACCTTTATGCAGATTTTCAGTATGTGACATGACTGTTCTAGCCACTGAGAGTGCTATTATTAATCACGACAAAACACAAATCAATGACCTTTTAATGGAATTACAAACCCTACTTTGTTAGGAATTCTCCTGTTAGGGCTCCTACTTCCCCTCCTGGAGCACTAGTAGAGGGTGATGGTGCTGCTGCCACTCAGCTAGCCCGGGCAATCATTACACCACTGGAACAGGCCAAGGCTGCTCATGCTGCCCATCCAAACCCTCGAGCTCTCCAATACAAGTTTCCTATTCCTTGAAAGGCAGCACGTCCAATTGTTAAGCAATGCTGAGCCTATCCATCTATTTGATCAATTTTGAAAATGGCTATCAATCCTCATGGTTTGCACCCAAGGATTTATGGCAAATGAATGTGACTCATAGCTCTTCTTTTGGAAAACTTTCTTTTATCCATGTTTGTGATACCTTTTCCCATGTCCTAATGACTACAGTCTGATCTTAGAGAGGTTTTGAAGGATGTTGTTCACTATGTGTTTTTCTGTTTCTCATTTTTGGGTATTCCTTCCCATATTAAACTAATATTATCCCTGTGTATTCTAGAAAAGGCTTTGCCACCTTCTGTGCTATTTTTAAAATTAGACACACAACTGGCATACCTTACAACCCTCTAGGTCAAGACATTGTAGGATGCTCACATCAGATTCTTATGGCCTTGCTTCACCATTTCAAAGATGGGAACTTAAATATTATTCTCCTGCACACCTGCCTTCCCATACCCTTTTTGTCTTAAATTACTTAAAGGTGGAGATGGCTTGACTGCCACGAGTGTCACTGGGCACAAAAACCAGACATAAAGCCTTTGGTAAAGTGGTAGGATTTGCTGGGGTCACAATGTAAAGGCCAGGGTGTCCTTTTGATGTCTGGTTGAGGCTATGCTTGTATTTTTCCTACGGATGCAGAATTCCCCCATCTGTGTCCCAGATCAACTCATCCCTCATGTCAAACTAGCCACCCTACCTACAGGAAGAGTAGAGTGAAATAGAAGGAAAGTGCACAAATGTCATTGTCCCCCCCCAGGAGTGATTCAGTGTCCCCACCAGCAGCAACAGCTCACTTCACGGATCATTTCCTGGCTCAGTCACTCTAACAATTACACCTCACTGGACTTGAGCACAAATATTTTTCAGTCATGGCATCCACACAGAGGGGACAGATTCCTACCAGGGGACAGCTGAAGTTATTAACTGAAGGGGCCACAGCTTTATCTTCCATTAACACCACAAAATATCCTTGTTGGCATGTTTTCTCTACTAACAGTTGAATCCTGTGAAGTTTGGCTTCTTAAGCTATTTGCCACACCTGTATAATGCTAGTCATTTTGAATATGAACGGTCTCTGCTGAGCAAGTTACCTACATGCAAAGAAGCCAAGTAAATGGACTTCACTTGGGGCACTGTGCCTGATTATGGTGACCTAAAGTGGTTTTCCTGTGGTTTTTCATTCTACCCTCAATAACTCTCAAGAGTTGGGCTTGGTCAGTGAGTAGTCCTAACCACGACTATCAGAAACATCTCAAAGGGGACAGCTTTACACAAGAGAAACCCACACATTATGCCTAACGGATTTTGATACCTGGTACCCTCTAGGGTGGGTAATGCCAACTTATTGCCCCTTTACAGGCATTAAAGAAATGCCTACACAGGATGGTCTTTGCTGCCACACCCAAGGTTAGGCTCGTCAAGCCTAGAAGTAACCTTAAACAAGCAGTCCAATTGCAGCTTGCCTTTCTTCTCCCGTCTCCATCTTGCTTAAGGATTCAACAGGCATAACGGGGGTAAAAAAGTTTATTATGGGAGTTTACTCTGTCATCTATGTTGGCTGTACATTGACAAACTGCACTAGCTTCATCAGCAAGGATACTTCTTTATGCTGAGGTGGCTACCCAACGTTATGTTTCCTGTGAATGTGTCAGGGTCCTGGTTATCAAACACAGGTATTGAGGCCTTACATAGGGCCACCCCATCTTTAAAATGAGGAAGATTTGTTGCAGCTTTGACAATAGATGTTTCTGCTATAATTTCCACAGTTTCCAGTGTTGCTGGAGACCACATACTTAGTGAAGGAGTTAATACTGGCAATCATGTGGACCAGCTTCCCAGGAACATTTTCCTAGCCTTAGTATCTTAGGAGAACATAGACAGAGGGCTGCAAGATAGAGTGAGTGCTTTGGCAGAGGCTGTTCTCTTTATGGGAAATCAGATCCAGAATATAAAAGCAGACCTTCTGTTCAGTGTCACTCTTTTTAAATGGCCTTGTGTGATGTGACACCACTGCAATATTACTGAGACCGAAATGAATGGGATAGAATACACCATTAAAGGCTCTGGAATCATTCTGAGTTGGCTATTAATTTAGAGTCCTTACATCACAAAATTACTGATATTAGTCATTTCCATGCTGGGTCAGCCTCTCTAGAGGTGGTGGTGACAGCCCTCTCCACAGCCATTGATGATCTTCTTTTGTAAACTCCATCCCAGACCCTACTGATTAATAGTGCCATTGTAGTTGGCCCGTTTTTAATTGTGGTCATTTTTCTTCGTCATCATCAGACAGGTCAGGAAAGTAGTAAATGCCCTGTTAACGTGAAAACACTCGAATTAAAACAAAAAGGGGGAGATGTCAGGTGTGGCATGGTTGGGAGCGGGTGCATGGCAGTCTTGGTTGCAGGAGCACTGTCAATGTGAGTAATGCGTCTCTGGGTTTCTAGCATACAGACTGCATAGCACTTTCCTGTATGCTTGTCTGTTTTACTTCATCCTATACCACAGTCGACCTCAAATACGATTCTGGTAAACATTTCTGGGAGAGGGATTGAGGGCATTATGAGTGAAGGAACTGACTCTCGTGTCTATAGGAACAAACTGCTGGCCCTGGCCACTCAGGCAGTAAACCCAGGCATGTTGGGGCAGGGATTTTGGATGTGGAGGCTGGCTGCCTCAATTGTTCTCTAGGAAATTTTAGCCAACTCATGATGGTTAAATTGTACCACGAAATATTTGAAGCAGGAAATTATTTTGAGAAACCTGAAGCCTTACTAGTTTAAAAAAAAAAAAAAAGGAAGACCCCAAGGAAAAGGAACACTGGGTCTGAGTCACAGAGGACAGGGTTGTCCATAGAAAATACAAGGGACAAGACAGAGGAAGAAATATCTGGATCTACTAGATTAGTGAGCAGTGGTGAGAACCCCCACAAGGGGAGATCTCTAATAATACAAAGTTTGACCCAAAAGTATTATTTGGGAAAACCAGAAGATATATGTATAATAAAAAAGAAAAAAAATGGGTACAAGAGTTTGGACCCTGCGAGGGGGCCATTGGATCAGTGAACTGACTTTCTGGAAAGATTGGAGCATACTGATCTGACTTCCTGACACTGCCTGCCTAAGGAAACTAGGGTACAAGTTCTAAGAGACAGAATTCAGGCTTGTGAAGGAGCCCCGGAGAAGCTGTAAGGGCAATTAATACTGCATATGGGAAAACGTTTGAAAAGCACTGTAGAAATACTATTTGAATGAGCTCAATAAACCAGAGGAAGAGATTCTGCAAATTTAGACAAGCTAAAGTATTAACACTACCCTGATCTATTTAGCAGCTCTCTTTTCTCATGCTAATGCTGCGACTGCAAGTTTACATCCAGGTGACCTGTGATTTGGAGGACTCTCTGAGAGTCAAAACTTAATGTATAGCTTGCTTTGAATACACTGCACTGTGACGTATTTATGTGTACATTCTGCTTTCTGGTGAAGCAGTGACATGGGTTTTTTGGGGGGAATAAAGGGTTTGAGGAAATAATGAAAGACATCTGATTATGTGTTATTTTATAACAAGGAAGTGTGTAACCAATAAAAGACTGAGGTGAATTCAGAGAGGGGGGGAGGGAGAGAGAGAGAGAGAGAAAGAGAGACAGACAGAGAGACAGAGAGACACAGAGACACAGAAAGAGACAGAGACAAAGACAAAGAGAAGCAGACAGACAGAGGGAGAGACAGAGAAAGACAGAGGGAGAGACAGAGAGAGAGAGACAGACAGACAGATAGACAGACAGACAGACAGACAGAGGGAGAGAACCTGAAAGCCCTCTCCCAAGCACAGCTCCAGAACACTGAGTCACCTGTCAGCTTGCACTTGCATCCTTACCTGAGACTGGTTTCACCCCGATCCAATCTCCCATTCTCAAGACCCCAAAACAACTGAGGCTAGTCCTCAGCAGATATCTGCACAAATGAAAGCTGACAATGCTCCAGCATATGTATTCAATAGGATGAAGCAATTCTTTGCATATTACAATACAAAGCATGTTACTGGTGTACCACACAATCCCTCAGGACAAGCAGTTAGAGAAAGAGCCAACTGTACCTTAAAAGAGATGCTGATTAGCAAAAAGGAAGTTAAAAATCCTACGGATAGGCTAAATAATGCTTTGTTAACTCTAAAGTTTCTTAATATTGGTGAAAAGGGGACAGCAGCAGCTGAAAGACAGCGGGTTATTGAAAACACTAAGGATCTAGATCAACCAATGCACTTAAGGGTGTGTTGACATTAGAACAGAAGCCTACGATGGTACTAAGGTGGCGTCATGGGTATGCTATCTACAGGGAATGAAAACACATGGTTACCAACGACTTATGAAAATTAGATCTGACCAGTGAATACCTCCTATCAGCTGAGACATGAATGTATTTACAAAGAAAATAGCCCAGGTAGTTCACCCTCATAGACTGTCTCTGTCACTGATGTCTCCAAACTATGCACACAGATCAACTTCCAAAGGGCTAGCCAAACTGATGGATCAGACAAAGACTGGACAACACATAGACTGGATAAAGACAGACACTGGACAATACAGAAACTTGGCAACAAATGCTACAACTAGCTTTTTAGACACTGCCTATCCCACCCGCCTTGGACAGGGATTCTCCCCCAATTCAGCAGAAAGCAATTATAAGAAGACTGTCTTCCTAGTACCTTAAGTTGGGGTGGATGATGTTTTGGTCGTTTGATGTATTTATTATAGATGTTATCATCTAGGGTGGTGGGTTGTTTTGCTTAATTATTGTATACTCATAAAAATTTAAGGTTGTCTTATTACTATATGCTGATAAAAATTTTAAGGTTTAGGTAGGCTATTGTTTGACTGTATTGTACATAAGCAGTTTATTACAATGCGATGAACAGTTCTAGTTTTATGACTCTTATAATTACTCTATTGTGTATAGATTGTTAATGTTAGAGACAAAGATTTTTTTTTAAACAGAAAGGGGGATATGAAGTGGAAAATTCTGGTTTCATAGGAGACCCAGTTGTGTCATGTGATGTATTTTCTGGAAACTGTCTTACAAGAGAATGTTTTGCTGAAGCAGACACATGGTATATTCGTTTCTCCTCACCTTTAACTCTGGATGTGATGTGACCAGCTGTCTCTTAGGAATTTGTACAAAAAAACAAAAAGTTCTACTCAAACTTTATTTTATTAAAAGTATTTATTTAGGGGTTGGGGATTTAGCTCAGTGGTAGAGCGCTTGCCTAGGAAGTGCAAGGCCCAGGGTTCAGTCCCCAGCTCCGAAAAAAAGAACCAAAAAAAAAAAAGATTTATTTATCTTATGTACACTAGTACACTGTCACTGTCTTCAGACACACCAGAAAAGGACATCAGATCCCATTACAGGTGGTTGTGAGCCACTGTTGGGCCCTACCTAGGGGTGTTTCCCTTTCCCCTCACTGAGCCTTTCAGCTTGGTGTGGTAAGAAGTTGTTTACGTCTTTGGCAGCGCTCTCAGCCCCTGTTTTGGGGCCAGACTTTCCACAACAAAGATTCTTCCTGTTTTCCTGGTTGGGGATTTTCCATCTGCTCTAGTACTTTTCCACTGCTTTTGCCTCTTGTATATAAGGAGATTTCGGTAATGCCTGGACAGCAATCTCTTAACATGAATGACCCGAGTATGTGTTTCTTCTTAAATCTCGCAGGCCTATGCCTGGGTTCTCAGCGTCATGACGACGCATGTGGTTGCTGGGAATTGAACTCAGGACCTCTGGAAGAGCAGTCAGTGTTCTTAACCACTGAGCCATCTTGCCATCCCTAAATAAAATTGTTTTATAAATAAAAATTCATATGGTTCATTACTACTCTATTAGTTGCTTTTCTAATGCCGTGATAAACACCCAAACCAAGACACATACAGAAGAGCTTATGTGGGCTTATGGCTACAGAGGGATGAGAGTTATTCATGGCAGGGAGTTGTAGCAGCAAGAAGTAGACTAGTGGCAGGAACACCTGCGAGCAGCATGTGGCTACTGAAATGTCAAACCCTTCCTACCTGGCTAACTGTTCTTGTTTTTAATATCATACATGTTTTGTCTATTTTTATATTCTTACCAATGAAGTAATAAAGTATGATTTACTTTATATATGGCTTTCTTCCTTCAGTATAATTTTGAGATTTATCCATGCTATCAAGTATAAAATTCACTCTTTTTACAGTGGTTGGTGCTTTAATACATTAAGTACCAGTAACATCTAAGTTTGTTTCCTTTTTCTTTTTTGCCTTAGATGGTAAAGGTCTTTTGAACATGAAAGTACAAGACTTTTGGTGGATATATACTTTCATGTCTCTGGTTAAATACAAAGAAATGATATTTTTGGATCATTCAGCAGATGATGAACAAACAGTATTAAAAGAAGGTAACAATTTTTCAAGTGTTCCTAGATACTCTAGATCATTTGATATTCAGTGTTTTAGTATTATCTCATATCAAAAGAGTACCCTTTATGCATATCTGAGTGTACGTGAGCGCATCATGTATATGCAGGTACCCTCCAGAAGAGGGTATCGGATTCCCTTAAATTGAAGCTACATACTTCAGATGGGAGCAACGAAGCTGGAAACTGAACTTGGGCTTCTAAAAGAGCAAAAGAGGTCTTAACTGCTGAGCTATTTCTCCAGTCCTGCCTTTTTTTTTTTTTCTTTCAATTTTCATTTCTTTAGTGACCAAAGATGTTAAACATTTTTTAGCAGGGCCCATAATCATTCATTAAAAAAAAACTTGTCTATTCAAGTGGTTTTGCCAATCTTAAATCTGAATGTTTGTCTTTTATTATGGAGTTACAGAGAATTCTTACTTATTTTATCAATAACATCTATGTCACATATAGTGATGGTATTCATTTTGTAGTTTGCCTTTTCACTTTCTTAATGGTGAGAAATGGCAAGCTGTTATAACTTTTGATGAAGTCCAGCTTATTGACTTTTATAATTAGTGCTTTCTGGATACTAAGAAAGTCGCCTAGCACAGGATAATGAAGTTATTTTATTTCTCTTCTAGAAGCTTTATATCTATATTCATATCTATGATGCACTCTGACTGAGCTTGTGTCTGTTTGTAGTGGTTTGAATAGAAACAACCCTCACAGGCTCAGGGAGTGGCACTGTAGGAGGTGTGGCCTTGCTGGGGCAGGAGCAGCTTTGCTGAAAGAAGTATTGTCACTGTGGGGTGGACTGTGGGGTGGACTGTGGGGTGGACTGTGGGGTGGACTGTGGGGTGGACTGTGAGGACTCAGACGCTCAAGACTGCTCTCTTCCTGCTATCTGTGTCACTGTGGGGTGGACTGTGGGGTGGACTGTGGGGTGGACTGTGAGGACTCAGACGCTCAGGACAGCTCTCTTCTTGCTATCTGTGTCACTGTGGGGTGGACTGTGAGGACTCAGATGCTCAAGACAGATCTCTTCCTGCTGTCTGCTGATAACGATGAGAAGTCTCAGGTCCTGCTCCAGGACGTCTGCCTGCATGCTGCCATTTTCCCTGCCATTACAATAATGGAGTAAATCTGTAATCCAGCTCCAATTTAATGTCTTTCTTTGTAAGAGTTGCCAATAAAACCCAAACTAAGACCGTGTGTGTGTGTGTGTGTGTGTGTGTGTGTGTGTGTGTGTATACATATGCCCTGTATTTGATTACTTACACACTCACACACAGACGCACATATGTAGGGAGCTGCGACGTGCCACACCTCAAAGATGGCGCTGGATTCCGCCTTCCACCCTCCCGATGGTGAGCGCTCCCTGTAGTAAACAAGTCCTTATTTGGCTATGCCTGCCTGGCCTGCTAGGTTCCGCATAGTGACAGCCTGTCTGCATGACCCACGTGGCACGTTGGGCTTGATTGGCGTTGGGTACTTAAGCTGATGTAGGGTGTTCCCTGGGGTAGAAGTAGAAGATTGTATCAAGGTTCCTGAATAAACTGCTTGAAGAAGATCTCTTCTGGTCGTGTCTTCCTTGCTGGTCGAGGTTGGGTGCAACACACACACACACACACACATATACATACACACATGCATGCATGTGTGTATGTATGTATGTATGTATGTATGTATGTATATATGTAAGTAAATATAGGGCATATGTACCACAGTATTTGTGCAGTTTGAGGACAATCTTGGGTATGACTGTTGGTTTTTGCCTCCTATCTGGTTTTGAGACAGTGTCTCTGGTTGCATTTATTTCTGCTGCATATATCAGATTAGGTGGCCTGTGGATGTCTGGGAATGCTTTTGTTTATGCCAACGACCTACCCATAGATGTGCTGAGATTATAATAGTTGTACTAAATGCCTAATTTATATTGAGTTATGGGGATTTATACTCAAGTCCTCATACTTCTGAGCCATCTGCCCAGCCTGTGACCTAGATTTTATATATAATATCAAGTGAATAGTGATGTTCTTTTTTTTTCATGTACCATCATTATTTGTTGAAGAATTTCAACATCAAACAACCTGAGTAATCTTGTAATAATCAATTAAATGTGGCTGGGGATATAGGTCAATGTTCCTTGCTTATCATGTATGAGGCTGTGGGTTTGATTCCCAAAACAATACAGGGAGGAAGGAAGGAAAAAAGGAAGGAAGGAAGGAAGGAAGGAAGGAAAAAAGGAAGGAAGGAGAAAGAAGAAAGGGAGGGGGGAAGGAGAGAGGGAATCAATTAAGTGGTTGAGAGATATCTCAGTTGTTTGGCTATTCCAGAGGACTTGGTTTTAATACCCAGTACCTACATGGCAGCTCACAATCATCTGTAACTTCGGTCTGAGGGAATCTGATGCTTGATTTTGGCTTCCATCAGCACCAGATGCATATGGTGCAAACATATAGTTAGACAAACATTCATACACATATAAAAATAAACAAAATCTCAAAAAAAACCAAATCAAATAGCCAAGCATAGTAGTGCAGGTCTGTAATCTCACTACTTAGGGAGGCTAAGGCAAGATGACTGTCATGAGTTCAAGACCAGCCTAGTGGTTTGCATAGTTAGTCCCAGGCCAGCCTAGCAATAGTCTGAGTCCCTGTCTCAAAACAAAACAAAACAAACAACAAAAACAAAACAAGAACCCTCATAAATATGTAAATATATGTAAATATAAAAATGTATACTGTTATATATGATATTCACATATGAATAGGCATTATTTAAATATAATACATACATACATATATAATCCATGTTATTCAGTTGTAATAGTCAAGGACTATCTTTTTTGGTTCTATTAATTTTGTAAATTTATAATAATTTTTAAAACAGGTTAAATATTGTTAATATCAATATTGTCTTTGCCAGAACCATTTAATTAAACTATATAGACAAAACCAGCCATAGATAACATATTAGTAAAACACACTTTATTTCCTAATTTGGTCTCAGGGATTTAGTGTGGTGTCCTGTGTCTATGTTCACATGGATCTCATCTTCTCATGTAATGTTTTCATATGATACCGGCTAATGATTATATTGACCTTGAAAAAAGTTGTAGGGCCTTTTTCTTTTGTTTTTTGAAAAATTCCTTTAAAAGAGTTACAATTTCTTCCTTATGACAAGGTTAACTGGACCTGAAAAAATCTTTAGAGACATGCCTTTTAATGCAAATATAATTTATTTTACATATTAAAAACCATACTAGGTAGGTTTTCATCTACTTTGTCAAATTAATGGCAGGCATAAAAGGATTATCTAATATTCCCTATATTAATGTTGATAGGATCCATATTTATAAATTTTTCATTTTACTATTTTTTTTTCGATCACTAAAAAGCAGAGGTTAAACTTTCCTACTATGGTTGTGGACTTTCTTTCATTCTTTCTTTTTAATTCTGTTAGTTTAAAGTCTGGCCTTTGAGGTGTATACATTTAAGAGTATATCTTCACCGGACTAGACAAGGCTACACACTCTCTCTCTCTACTTATTCAATATAATAGTTGAAGTCCTAGCCAGAGCAATCAGACAAGAAAAGGAGGTCAAAGGGACACAAGTTAGAAAGGAAGAAGTTAAAATATCATTATTTGCAGATGATATGACAATGACCTCAAAAGTTCCACCAGAGAACTACTAAGCCTGATAAACAACTTCAGCAAAGTGGCTGTGTATAAAATTCACTCAAACAAATCAGTAGCCTTCCTCTACTCAAAGGATAAACAGGCTGAGAAAAAAAATTTAGAGAAATGCTGCCTTTCACAATAGTCACAAATAACATAAAATACCTTGGTGTGACTCTAACCAAGCAAGTAAAAGATCTGTACAATAAGAACTTCAAGACACTGAGGAAAGAAATTGAAGAAGACCTCAGAAGATGGAAAGACCTCCCATGCTCATGGATTGGTAGGAATAATATAGTAAAAATGGCTATAAGGTCAAAAGTAATCTACAGATTCAATGCAATCCCCATCAAAATTCTAACTCAATTCTACACAGAGTTAGAAAGAGTCTGAGTTCCCTTGGATAAGGGCACAGGAGCAGCAAGTCCACCAGGTCTGAGACACCGCCGGAACCTGAAGGGACCGACCAGATAAACAGTTCTCTGCACCCAAATCCCATAGGAGGGAGAGCTAAACCTTCAGAGATGCAGATACGCCTGGGAAACCAGAAGAGACTACACTCTGCCCACATCTCTGACTCCAGAGGAAAACACCAAACGCCATCTGGAACCCTGGTACACGGAAGCTCCCAGAAAGGGCGGCGCAGATCTTCCTGGTTGCTGCCGCCGCAGAGAGCTCATAAGCAACACCCCACGAGCAAACTTGAGCCTCGGGACCACAGGTAAGACAAACCTTCCTGCTCCAAGTGACCTGCCTGGTGAACTCAAGACACAGGCCCACAGGAACAATTGAAGACCTGTAGATAGGAAAAACTACACGCCCGAAACCAGAACCCCCGTTCCCATAACTGGCTGAAAGAAAACAGGAAAACAGGTCTACAGCACTCCTGACACACAGGCTTATAGGACAGTCTAGCCACTGTCAGAAATAGCAGAACAAAGTAACACTAGAGATAATCTGATGGCGAGAGGCAAGCGCAGGAACCCAAGCAACAGAAACCAAGACTACATGGCATCATCAGAGCCCAATTCTCCCACCAAAGCAAACACGGAATATCCAAACACACCAGAAAAGCAAGATCTAGTTTCAAAGTCATATTTGATCATGATGCTGGAGGACTTTAAGAAAGACATGAAGAACTCCCTTAGAGAAACACAGGAAAACATAAATAAACAAGTAGAAGCCTACAGAGAGAAATCACAAAAATCCCTGAAAGAATTCCAGGAAAACATAAATAAACAAGTAGAAGTCTATAGAGAGGAATTACAAAAATCCATGAAAGAATTCCAGGAAAACATAAATAAACAAGTAGAAGTCTATAGAGAGGAATTACAAAAATCCATGAAAGAATTCCAGGAAAACACAATCAAAAAATTGAAGGAATTAAAAATGGAAATAGAAGAAATCAAGAAAGAACAACCCTGGATATAGAAAACCAAAGGAAGAGACAAGGAGCTGTAGATACCAGCATCGCCAACAGAATACAAGAGATAGAAGAGAGAATCTCAGGAGCAGAAGATTCCATAGAAATCATTGACTCAACTGTCAAAGATAATGTAAAGCAGAAAAAGCTACTGGTCCAAAACATACAGGAAATCCAGGACTCAATGAGAAGATCAAACCTAAGGATAATAGGTATAGAAGAGAGTGAAGACTCCCAGCTCAAAGGACCAGTAAATATCTTCAACAAAATCATAGAAGAAAACTTCCCTAACCTAAAAAAAGAGATACCCACAGGCATACAAGAAGCCTACAGAACTCCAAATAGATTGGACCAGAAAAGAAACACCTCCCGTCACATAATAGTCAAAACACCAAACGCACAAAATAAAGAAAGAATATTAAAAGCAGTAAGGGAAAAAGGTCAAGTAACATATAAAGGCAGACCTATCAGAATCACACCAGACTTTTTGCCAGAGACTATGAAAGCCAGAAGATCCTGGACAGATGTCATACAGACCCTAAAAGAACACAAATGCCAGCCCAGGTTACTGTATCCTACAAAACTCTCAATTAACATAGATGGAGAAACCAAGATATTCCATGACAAAACCAAATTTACACAATATCTTTCTACAAATCCAGCACTACAAAGGATAATAAATGGTAAAGCCCAACATAAGGAGGCAAGCTACACTCTAGAAAAAGCAAGAAACTAATCGTCTTGGCAACAAAACAAAGAGAAGAAAAGCAAACAAACATAACCTCACATCCAAATATGAATATAACAGGAAGCAATAATCACTATTCCTTAATATCTCTCAACATAAATGGTCTCAACTCCCCAATAAAAAGACATAGATTAACAAACTGGATACACAATGAGGACCCTGTATTCTGCTGCCTACAGGAACCAGATCTCAGAGACAAAGACAGACACTACCTCAGAGTGAAAGGCTGGAAAACAACTTTCCAAGCAAAGGTCGGAAGAAGCAAGCTGGAGTAGCCATTCTAATATCAAAAAAAATCAATTTTCAACTAAAAGTCATCAAAAAAAGATAAGGAAGGACACTTCATATTCATCAAAGGAAAAATCCACCAAGATGAACTCTCAATCCTAAATATCTATGCCCCAAATACAAGGGCACTTACATACGTAAAAGAAACCTTACTAAAGCTCAAAACACACATTGCACCTCACACAATAATAGTAGGAGATTTCAACACCCCACTCTCATCAATGGACAGATCATGGAAACAGAAATTAAACAGAGACGTAGACAGACTAAGAGAAGTCATGAGCCAAATGGACTTAACAGATATTTATAGAACATTCTATCCTAAAACAAAAGGATATACATTCTTCTCAGCTCCTCATGGTACTTTCTCCAAAATTGACCATATAATTGGTCAAGACACGGGCCTCAACAAGTACAGAAAGATAGAAATAATCCCATGCGTGCTATCAGATCACCATGGCCTAAAGCTGGTCTTCAATAACAATAAGGGAAGAACGCCCACATATACATGGAAGTTGAACAATGCTCTACTCAACGATAACCTGGTCAAGGAAGAAATAAAGAAAGAAATTAAAGAATTTAATGAAAATGAAGGTACAACATACCCAAACTTATGGGACACAATGAAAACTGTGCTAAGAGGAAAACTCATAGCTCTGAGTGCCTGCAGAAAGAAACAGGAGAGAGCATATATCAGCAGCTTGACAGCACACCTAAAAGCTCTAGAACAAAAAGAAGCAAATACACCCAGGAGGAATAGAAGGCAGGAAATAATCAAACTCAGAACTGAAATCAGCCAAGTAGAAACAAAAAGGACCATAGAAAGAATCAACAGAACCAAAAGTTGGTTCTTTGAGAAAATCAACAAGATAGATAAACCCTTAGCCAGACTAACGAGAGGACACAGAGAGTGTGTCCAAATTAACAAAATCAGAAATAAAAAGGGAGACATAACTACAGATTCAGAGGAAATTCAAAAAATCATCAGATCTTACTATAAAAGCCTATATTCAACAAAACTTGAAAATCTGCAGGAAATGGACAATTTCCTAGACAGATACCAGGTACCGAAGTTAAATCAGGAACAGATAAACCAGTTAAACAACCCCATAACTCCTAAGGAAATAGAAGCAGTCATTAAAGGTCTCCCAACCAAAAAGAGCCCAGGTCCAGACGGGTTTAGTACAGAATTCTATCAGACCTTCATAGAAGACCTCATACAAATATTATCCAAACTATTCCACAAAATTGAAACAGATGGATCACTACCTTCTACGAAGCCACAATTACTCTTATACCTAAACCACACAAAGACACAACAAAGAAAGAGAACTTCAGACCAATTTCCCTTATGAATATCAACACAAAAATACTCAATAAAATTCTGGCAAACCGAATCCAAGAGCACATCAAAACAATCATCCACTATGATCAGGTAGGCTTCATCCCAGGCATGCAGGGATGGTTTAATATACGGAAAACCATCAACGTGATCCATTATATAAACAAACTGAAAGAACAAAACCACATGATCATTTCATTAGACGCTGAGAAAGCATTTGACAAAATTCAACACCCCTTCATGATAAAAGTCCTGGAAAGAATAGGAATTCAAGGCCCATACCTAAACATAGTAAAAGCCATATACAGCAAACCAGTTGCTAACATTAAACTAAATGGAGAGAAACTTGAAGCAATCCCACTAAAATCAGGGACTAGACAAGGCTACCCACTCTCTCCCTACTTATTCAATATAGTTCTTGAAGTTCTAGCCAGAGCAATCAGACAACAAAAGGAGATCAAGGGGATACAGATTGGAAAAGAAGAAGTCAAAATATCACTATTTGCAGATGATATGATAGTATATTTAAGTGATCCCAAAAGTTCCACCAGAGAACTACTAAAGCTCATAAACAACTTCAGCAAAGTGGCTGGGTATAAAATTAACTCAAATAAATCAGTAGCCTTCCTCTACACAAAAGAGAAACAAGTCGAGAAAGAAATTAGGGAAATGACACCCTTCATAATAGGCCCAAACAATATAAAGTACCTCGGTGTGACGTTAACCAAGCAAGTAAAAGATCTGTACAATAAGAACTTGAAGACTCTGAAGAAAGAAATTGAAGAAGACCTCAGAAGATGGAAAGATCTCCCATGCTCATGGATTGGCAGGATTAATATAGTAAAAATGGCCATTCTACCAAAAGCGATCTACAGATTCAATGCAATCCCCATCAAAATACCAATCCAATTCTTCAAAGAGTTAGACAGAACAATTTGCAAATTCATCTGGAATAACAAAAAACCCAGGATAGCTAAAACTATTCTCAATAATAAAAGGACTTCAGGGGGAATCACTATCCCTGAACTCAAGCAGTATTACAGAGCAATAGTGATAAAAACTGCATGGTATTGGTACAGAGACAGACAGATAGACCAATGGAACAGAATTGAAGACCCAGAAATGAACCCACACACCTATGTTCACTTGATTTTTGACAAAGGAGCCAAAACCATCCAATGGAAAAAAGATAGCATTTTCAGCAAATGGTGCTGGTTCAACTGGAGGACAACATGTAGAAGAATGCAAATCGATCCATGCTTATCACCCTGTACAAAGCTTAAGTCCAAGTGGATCAAGGATCTCCACATCAAACCAGATACACTCAAACTAATAGAAGAAAAACTAGGGCAGCATCTTTAACACATGGGCACTGGAAAAAATTTCCTGAACAAAACACCAATGGCTTATGGTCCAAGATCAAGAATGGACAAATGGGATCTCATAAAACTGCAAAGCTTCTGTAAGGCAAAGGACACTGTGGTTAGGACAAAACGGCAACCAACAGATTGGGAAAAGATCTTTACCAATCCTACAACAGATAGAGGCCTTATATCCAAAATATACAAAGAACTCAAGAAGTTAGACCGCAGGGAGACAAATAACCCTATTAAAAAATGGTGTTCAGAGCTAAACAAAGAATTCACAGCTGAGGAATGCCGAATGGCTGAGAAACACCTAAAGAAATGTTCAGCATCTTTAGTCATAAGGGAAATGCAAATCAAAACAACCCTGAGATTTCACCTCACACCAGTGAGAATGGCTAAGATCAAAAACTCAGGTGACAGCAAATGCTGGCGAGGATGTGGAGAAAGAGGAACACTCCTACATTGTTGGTGGAATTGCAGACTGGTACAACCATTCTGGAAATCAGTCTGGAGGTTCCTCAGGAAATTGGACATTGAACTGCCTGAGGATCCAGCTATACCTCTCTTGGGCATATACCCAAAAGATGCCCCAACATATAAAAAAAGACACGTGCTCCACTATGTTCATAACAGCCTTATTTATAATAGCCAGAAGCTGGAAAGAACCCAGATGCCCTTCAACAGAGGAATGGATACAGAAAATGTGGTACATCTACACAATGGAATATTACTCAGCTATCAAAAACAATTCCTTTATGAAATTCATAGAGAAATGGTTGGAACTGGAAAATATCATCCTGAGTGAGGTAACCTAATCACAGAAAAACACACATGGTATGCACTCACTGATAAGTGGCTATTAGCCCAAATGCTTGAATTACCCTAGATGCATAGAACACATGAAACTCAAGACGGATGATCAAAATGTGAATGCTTCACTCCTTCTTTAAAAGGGGAACAAGAATACCCTTGGCAGGGAAGGGAGAGGCAAAGATTAAAACAGAGACTGAAGGAACACCCACTCAGAGCCTGCCCCACATGTGGCCCATACATATACAGCCATCCAATTAGACAAGATGGATGAAGCAAAGAAGGGCAGGCCGACAGGAGTCGGATGTAGATCGCTCCTGAGAGACACAGCCAGAATACAGCAAATACAGAGGCGAATGCCAGCAGCAAACCACTGAACTGAGAATAGGACCCCCATTGAAGGAATCAGAGAATGAACTAGAAGAGCTTGAAGGGGGGGTGGTTGGGGAGGGGGAACATTCCTATAGACGGGGGAAGGGGATGGTATAGGGGGCTTATGGATGGGAAACCAGGAAAGGGAATAACATTTGAAATATAAATAAAAAATATCCAATTAAAAAAAGAGATTTTAAGGGGTTGGGGATTTAGCTCAGTGATAGAGTGCTTGCCTAGCAAGCACAAGGCCCTGGGTTCGGTCCCCAGCTCCAGAAAAAAAAAAAAAAAGACAAAAAAAAAGATTTTAAAAAAAAGAAAAGGGAAGTACCCTTTGTCTACGGTGACAACACTTCTCTTGGATGTTCACTTTGTCTGATATTAACAGAAGTTTTCTTATGTTTATTGTTTGATCAATCCTATTGTTTATAGCATATTAGTGTTTTATATTGAAAATACGTGAAATTGCTGGGCATGGTGGCACAAACCTTCAATCACAGTACTCTAGAGGCAGGGGCAGATGAATTTATGTGAGTTCAAGGACAACCTGGTCTACATGGCAAGTTCCAGACCAGCCAGGGCTATATAATAAGACTGTGTCAAAAAAATAAAAATAGGGCTGGAGAGATGGCTCAGCGGTTAAGAGCACTGACTGGTCTTCCAGAGGTCCTGAGTTCAAATCCCAGCAACTACATGGTGGCTCACAACCATCTGTAATGGGATCTGATGCCCTCTCCTGGTGTGTCTGAAGACAGCTACAGTGTACTCATATACATGAAATAAATCTTTAAAAAACATAAAAAGTACATAAAAATAAAGCCAATTGTTTATAATTAATTTTAGAAATCAGCCTTCTTTTAGATGCTGTCTTCTTTTTTTCGGAGCTGGGGACTGAACCCAGGGCTCTACCACTGAGCTAAATCCCCAACCCCTATATAAGTCTTTTGAAATGTGCTTCTAAGATATATTTTATATTTTGGTCTTCAGGATTTTACTACTATATTAATAAGTAGAATTTGTGTGTGTGTGTGTGTGTGTGTGTGTGTTTGTCCTACTTAGACTTTACTGTACTCCAGTTTCTATTTCAATCAGTTTGAGGTACTTTCAGTTATAACTCTAAATACTTTTTCCACCCCGTTTCTCTTCTTAACCTTAATGGTCTCCGTACTTGTTGTATGTTGGTTTCACATGTATCCTATCACTTTTCTTCTTGTTCCTCAGACTGAATATTTTCTATCCATCTGTCTTTAGGTTACTAACATTTCTGTCATTACCATTGTCTTGCTTCTGTTAAGCTCATACTGGGTGTTTTAAACTTTCAGATACAGAGTTTTGTTACTAGAATTTCTAAATTGGTGTTACTCAGATGGTACTCCCGACATAGGAATGAACAGGGTGGATGAGACAGCTCCACAGTCAGGAACACTGGCTCCTCTTCCCGAGGAGCTCGGTCTGACTCTCAGACCCTCGTGGTGACCAGTAGCATATTACGGGCTTCAGTGCTCAACGCTTAGTGCTAGCCATATATAAAAGGAGCTACTAACCCAAAACTACTGCCTAATACTTGCCGTGACTAGCTTTCTTTAGAACATATGATTCTACCATGTTAAATAATTCTATTTAAAAACAAAATAATACCATATCTACTTCATCAGGCTATTTTGAGGATTAAAGGAGTTTTAAAATTTATCATGGAACAATTTGTAAATTCATAAAAATATTAATACAAGCAAATATTTTAAAAATAGCAGAAAATATAATAGTATGACTAAAAGTGCTAGATGTACTTTTAGATATTTTAGCTATTATTGTTATGTAAGACAAAGATGAAGAAAATAGTAATTTTCATAAAAAATAATCAATAAATTGACTTAATTTTTAGCACAAATACAATTATATTTTAGAAGGCTTTCTTTAAAATATTAAAATATAAAAATTTATTCAAAAATAATAAAGTAACAGCTTCTATGAAATATTCACTACATACATATAATAAACAGCACAGTACCAACAATTCCATTTTTCATGACATAGACATCTTCTTTTAATTATAATTTTCCTCCCTAGAATAATAAAAAACAATAGATTAATATTATGAATATTAAAATCATTGATTTATCATTAAAATCTACCATAACATTCAAGCATAAAATTTAAATATAAAGTGGAAAATACTTAACCAATTGGAAAAAAAATGAGAAAATGTCAATAATATGCTACATGGTTAAAAAATGCAAGTTTGGGGTTGGGGATTTAGCTCAGTGATAGAACGCTTGCCTAGCAAGCGCAAGGCCCTGGGTTCGGTCCCCAGCTCCGAAAAAAAAAAAAAAGGAAAAAAGAAAAAACATGCAAGTTTGGAGATTATATAGAAGCAAACAGTTAAACCAAGTTTTAAGCTCCCAGCAAGGGCCATAAACTACAGATGCAGGGGCTGAAGAGAGGGCTAAGCAGTTGAAAGACCGGGGTTTGACTCCCGGCACTCTTGTCTGGAGCCTCACAAGTGTCTATAACTCCACCTCCAGGAGATCCTGTGCTTTCCTCTGGACTCTGAAGGCACACGTACTCACTTGTGCATAAACCCACATGAAGAAATAGTCAGACATTAATGTCACATTATGGTTTACACTAATATACACAGTAAATGAGGGCAAACTGCTTATACAGATGAAGCAAAAAGTAAAAGAGAAATATTTGTAACAGACATAGAAAAGAAGAAAGACACAGGAAAGACTTGAGTTTTAAAAATATAGGTCAAATCTTCCCATACCTTGAATTTGACATGGACTATATATTCATGTTCCTATATATTTTCTTGTTCTCTTGCTTCATTTTTTTTTCTATTTCTGTTTTCCTTTTAGGAATTCTGTCACTTCTCATAATCAAATTTTGTAAACTACCGGTTTTGGAAGTAGGATGTATATGAGTAATATTTAATAAGTTCCTAATAGATTCTTAGTCGACTTCTAGGTAGATGATACCAGCTGATTTATATTTTACATGGCTATCCATCTAGTAAGTCTACTAAACTTTCCTGGGAGGGTGGTATGTTTGTACTTTTCTACTCTTTAAGTTAACTACTTCATGTAGTTTTCTTATTTTTTTTTTCCTGAGACAGGGCTTCTCTATATAGCTCTGGCTCTCTTGGAAACTCATTCTGTAAAACAGGCTAACCTTGAACTCACAGAGATCCACCTGCTTCTTGCTCCCTGCTAGGATTAAAGGCATGCTAGTTTTCTTGCTCTTAAACCTCTAATACCTGGCACAGTGCATGCCTTTAATCTTAGCATTTAAGAGGTGGAAGTAGTTGGGTCTCTGTGAGTTGGATGCCAGCCAGGGCTTGCATTCTGAAACTGTAAAAATCACAAACAAACAAACACCAACGCAAACCAAAACAACAACAAAACCACATCAAGTATCTCTTACCTTACCCTGACTTAGATAATAACCTTGTTTATTTTTTCACAAAGAGAAAATGGATAAAGAAACTTCTCTCCCACAAAACCCTTCCGCTGTTTCTTTTTATGTCCATATAACTGGTCTTCCTTTTCACTGAGGTAAATGAACTGTGCTCCCGTGTCTTTTACATAAGACCAACTCTTCTGCTTCTCTATAATCATTTTTAAGTCTACTTTTAATATGTTTCTCTTATCTGTTCTCTGGGCTAAATTACCATTTTCCCATGTCTTCTGGATTATTCCTACCAAGTCACAAAACGTTTATCTCTTAATAAAAAAACGACAAGAGACCACCCCTTTAGTACTGTCTTACTTCTTTACTGTTTATCAGAATAGAATCTTGGTGTTGCCTCTCTTTACCAAGCTTTCACCCCTATTCCCGCTCACAGGCTGTCGCACAGAGGCCGTCGACAGCCTCCACAGTAACACATGTGGCAGTCGAAATCGCTCTTTGCTTCATTTAGCACCATAGGCACCACTCATCTCCTTAGGTTTTGTATTTAGCATGGCTTGTGAACTATTATACTCTCTTGTTTTCTTTGTTTTTCAGTTAACTATATTGAAATCTTCAGTCTCCATCCCTACCCCATCCCCACCACCCTGTCTTTCAGTTTCTCTCTTTCTCAGATGGGGTCTTACTGTATAGTCCTGGCTGGTCTAGAACTCAGAGATCTACCTTGCTTCTTTCAAAAAAGGTTGTCTGTGTTTGGTTGGTTTGTTGTCCATTTTTGTTTGTTTTTTGTTTATTTTTGAGACAATATCTCATGCAGCTCAGAATGGCCTAGAAGTTACTCAATCATAAATTTCTAATCCTAGTAATAATAATCATGTATATTATCATTATAATATAATCCCACACGGGTGAATGCCTAGTGTATGCAGTATGAACTCAGAACATCAGGCACAGTCGGCAGACACTGTCCCAACTGAGCTATATTTCCCATCCTAGATTCTTCAATTTCTTGAATGCTTAAAGCACTGCAGATATAATTGTTTCTATCTCAGTTTATCCCACTGATGTAACCAGGCAGTACAGCTCTAAATATCACCTATACGCTGATAATATCTAAATTTTAAACTTCAGTTTCAGAAACCCAATTGTTCATAATATCTCTGTAGTGGGGGGTTTTGCGTGTCAGCTTGACACAGGCTGGAGTTATCACAGAGGAAGGAGCCTCCCTTGTGGAAATGCCTCCATGAGACCCAGCTGTAAGGCATTTTCTCAATTAGTGATCAAGGGGGGAGGGCCCAGCCCAATGTGGGTGGTGCCATCCCTGGGCTAGTGGTCCTGGGTTCTATAAGAAAGCAAGCTGAGCAGGTCAGGGGAAGCAAGCCAGTAAGCAGCACCCTTCCATGGCCTCTGCATCAGCTCCTGCCTCCAGGTTCCTGCCCTGTGTGAGTTCCAGTCCTGACTTCTTTTGGTGATGAACAGCAATGTGGGAGTATAAACTGCATAAACCCTTTCCTCCCCAACTTGCTTCTTCGTTATGATGTTTTGTGCAGGAAAACTGACTAAGGAAATCTCCAAGCTACTATGCAAATATTCCCAATCTGAGGAAGTCTGGAACTTCTGGGCCCAAACATTTTGGATAAGGGAAAGTCAATCTCTATGGATTTTCTCCCCAAAGTAATAAAATTATATTCACTGAATAAAAACTGTAACTTTTGGGGGGAGGAGGATTTCCAACGTAACAATCTTCCTGTTTCTGTCTCTCAGTGCTGAGATTACAAATTAATTTATCTGGCGATATGTAAAGTACATGCCTGACTTAAACCAGTGGCTGCCTGCAGAGGAGGCTTTTTCAGCAGTCTCACTTCTCTGTTGATGTATCTCAGCATTCCACTAAGAGTACTGAAGTCATTGCTTTCAGAACCATCATCTTCTAGGCTATACGGGAGAGGTTTATATGATTCCGAATGGGTTACAGGTAGGTCTTTATGATCACTTTCTAGTGCTGAAGGATGCTCTAATTGCATTTTCTTTAAGTCCTGCAGCAGTTCTTCAGAGAGATCGTCATTATCATGACTTTTGAAACTAAGATCACTGGCACTAATAGAGCGGCGTAGTTTTCTGCATTTGAGAAGTGAAATCTGAGGGTGTTTGGCAGACTTCGGATCTTGAACATGAGGTACAATTTCTGTTAGAGCTGTAAATGGAGCTGTTAGAAACTTGGCTTCTCCTGTCTTTTCATGTCCAGAAATTTTGGCTTGCAATCTGGTTAATTCTGATTCCTGTAGAAAAATTGGTACATAGAGAGCATGCTCAATATATTTCTGTTTAATAAACTACTTATAAAATCACAGACTCTTAGACATCATCTTTGTTAACCTGTCTCACTATGAGAAATTTTATTTTTTTAAATTACTTTTATTTTTGTACAGTCCAGTTGTTACTGACTCCCAGTCTGGAAGAATGGGAACTTTTGAAATAACAGTTCTTGAGAATTTTACAATAACAGTTCTTGAGAATTTTACAAGAACAGTTCTTGAGAATTTTACAAGTGTCGTTCAAACCTTCTTCTACTACAGATAATTGCATTTTGTGAAAATTAAATATTTTTATTTGAAAATTGCTCCCAATACGCTAAGGAATTTCACAAAACCCAGGCTTTCCTTAAAGAATATTTAAATGTTAAAGATTTCAATCTTATATCTTAATCTAACATGGATATACATAAAAGGACTGACTACTTTTAGAATTTATAACAAAAGTAAGTACATATTGGCGATTGTCTTAGTTATGTTTCTATTGCTGTGGCAAAGCACCATGACCAAGGCAGTTTATAGAGGAAAGCATTCAATGGGGCTGACATTTCAGAAGGTCAGTCCATTCTCATCACGGTGGGAAAGCATTACAGCAGCAGGCAGGAGAAGTAGCTGGGAGCTTACATCTGATCCACAAGCATGAGCAAAGAAAGAAGCTAATTGGAAATGGCATGGACTTTTGAAACCTCACAGCCCAATCCCACTGACTTATTTCCTCCAAGATGGCCACATCTCTTAATCCTTTCTATCAGTTCCACTAACCTGGAATCAAATATTCAAACATATGAGCCTATAGAGACCATTCTTATTCAAACCTCTGCATTCCACTTCCTGGCCCCCAAAGGCTTATGGCCACAGCACAATGCAAAAGCCCAACTTCAAAAGACTCACAGTCTCAACAGTTTTAAAGTCGAAATCTCTTCTGAAACTAAAGGCAATCTCTTAACTGCACTCCCTATAAAATCAAAAAGCAATTATACTTCTAGTATACAATGGCATAGAAAAATACATTACCATTCTAAAAGGAACGAATGAGGGCATGGTGAGGAAACACTAGACTGAAGGAAGAACAAAATCCAACAGGGCAAACTCTAAATCCTGTCAAAGGCTTAGATGGCTTCACCCTTAACAACTTGGTTGACTGCAGCACACTTTCCTCCTGACAGTCATCCCTCTGCTCTAGTACCTCCAACATCTTAGTGTCTCCAACACAATGCTGGCCCCAAGCAAGGATCCCATGTCACATGCCGAGCCTCTGAGGTTTCCTTAACCTGAAGGGAGATTCCACAACCCCTTTATTCCTGTATTCTTCATGACTCACAGCCAGAACCATATGGTGGAACTGGCTCACCCCTTGTTCTATATGCATAAGCTTTGAGTTGTTGCTCATTGGGAATAGATACTTCCTAAGCCCTTTTCACAAGTTGCAGGGTTACCTGGGTGGGGTTTCACCTCCAGGCAACAATCTCTTTATTTCATTTCTTATGTCTTTCATATAAATTTTGGTTCCAACATTAAATTTCCTGGTGCTCATTTTCTCCTCAAACTACATCATTTTTGTTCTTGTTCTTGTAGGTCAGCGTTAAGAGTGGTCACTGATAAAGGAGGTGACAAAGTCAACATCTGGTTGTCTTGAAATCTCTGCCAACAGAATTAGCTTCAAACTCTTCAATTAGCTTCAGGTAGAATTTTAGGACAAGAGCAAAGAGGAGCCACAGTCTTTGCCAAAATATCACAAAAATGATCTCTAGCTCAATTGCCAATATTATTTCTCTTAGAAACCTCTTGAATAGGGCCTCCACAGTCTACAATAGTATCAGTACTACTGTCTTTCAAGTTCATACTAGGATGATATATTAAACCCGCTTATAAGGTTCAACCACTTTTCCAGCCCAAAGTCTCAAATTCTTCAACATTTCTCAAAACAAACAAACCACCTACCCACCAGCATTTTCAGGCCTGTTATAGCAATCACACTCCCTGGCACAAACTTCTGCTTTAGCTACTTTTCTACTGCTGTGACACAATAACTATGACCAAGACTATTTATAGAAGAAAGGATTTAATGGGAGCTTACAGCTTTAGAGGGTGAGTCTATGACAATCATGGTGCAGAGCACAGCAGTAGATAGTCATGGTGCTAGACCAGTAGCTTAAATTCTGATTCACACCTCGACCAGGGGTTCAACCTAAGATCTCATACATGCTGGTCATCACTGACCCCAAGCAGTAGGAATATTATCTTAATAAAAGCACCAATAATCTCTCTCTCTCTCTCTCTCTCTCTCTCTCTCTCTTCTCTCTCTCTCTCTCTCTTCTTTCTTTCTTTCTTTCTTTCTTTCTTTCTTTCTTTCTTTCTTTCTTTCTTTCCTTTTTTGCATAAGTCCAGGCACTTCCTCTTTTATTCAGATTGGACAAGGCAACCCAGTAGGAGGAAAGGGTGCCAAAGGCAGGCAACAGAGTCAGAGACAATCCCTGCTCCCACTATTGGGAGTCCCACAAGAAGACCAAGCTACACAGCTATTAGATATGTGTGGAGGGCCTAGGTGAGTCTCATATATGCTCCCTAGTTGGCTGTTCAGTCTTTGTGAGCCTCTGAAAGTCCCTGTGAGCCCAGGTTACTTGATTCTGTGGGTTTTCTTGTGTCCCTGATCCCTCTGGCTCCTACAATCATTCCTCCCCCTCTTCCACAGGATTCGCCAAGCTCCTCCTTGTTTGGCTGATTTTAAGCTGTACTATAGAGCAACAGTAATAAAAACTGTATAGTATTCATATATGAACATACAGGTTGATCAGTGGCATCGAACAAAGCCCCTGCAGTAAATCCACACACTTAGACACTTGATTTTTCACAAAGAAGTCAAAATTATACAATGAAAAAGAGAAAACATCTTCAGCAAATGACGCTAGTCTAACTGGATGTAGGCATGTAGAAGAATGCAAATAAATACACACTTACCACCCTGCATAAGTGGATCAAAGATCTCAGCATAAAGCAGGATACACTGAACCTCATAGAAGAGAAAGTGGGGGAAGTCTTGAACTCATAGGTACAGGAGACAACTTCCTGAACAGAACACCAATAGCACAGGCACTAAGATCAACATTAATAAATGCAACTCATGAAACCAAAGCTTCTGTAAGACAAAGGACACTGCTAATTGGATAAAATGCCAGTGTTTGGAATGGGAAAGTATTTTTACTAAATCCACAACTGATTGAGGACTAATATCCAAAATATATAAAGAACTCAAGAAACTAGATAGCAAAAGAACAAATAATATAATTAAAAGAGGAGTACAGATCTAAACAGAAAATTATCAATAGAAGAAACTCAAATGGCTGAGGACACTTAAAGAAATGTTCACCATCCTCAGCCATCAGAGAAAACAAATCAAACAACTCTGAGACTCCGTCTTATGCCTGTCAGAACGGGGAGGAAAAAATCACAAGTGGCAGCTAACGCTGGCGAGGAGGTGGGACAAGGGGAACACTTCTTGTTTGCTGGTGGTAGTGTAAACTTGTATAGTCACTTTGAAAATCAATATGACAGTTCCCTCAAACACTGGGAATCGACTGACCTCAAGGTCCGCTACACTACTCTTGGACATATACCCAAAGCATACTCCATACTACCACAAGGACATTTCCTCAGCTACGTTCATAGCAGCTTTATTTGTAGTTGCCAGAAACTGGAAACAATTTAGATACTCTTCACCTGAAGAGTAGATAAAGAAAACACAGTCCATTTACACAATGGACTATTACTCAGCTGCAAAAACCAATGATATCATGAAATTTGCAGTCAAGTGAATGGAACTAGAAAAGATTATCCTGAGTGAGGTAATCTAGACCCAGAAAGAGAAACATGGCATGTACTCACTTATGAGTGGATTATTAACCTTAAAGTAAAGAATAATTGTGCTGCAATCCACAGGGGCAGAGAGGCTAAGTAACAAGGAAGGCTCAGGATGTCGGGGGAAGATGCATGAATATCACCGTAAAGGGAAATAGAATAAACATCTCAGGTGGCTGGGGGTTGGAGGGGTCTGGATTGGAGGATGGTGATGGGAACAGGAGGGATCAGGTGGGGAAAGGAAGGAGGGAGAGAGTACTGGGAGAGACAACTGTAATCAGAGAGGGAGCATTCTTGGACAAGCCAGAAATCTAGGGCAATGGAAACTCCCAGAAATCCATAAGGGTAACCCTATCTAAGACTTCTAGCAATGAGGAGACATGGAGCCTGAACTGGCCTGATCTTATAACTAGGCAAGACTTCCAATGGAAGGGCTGAGATACTAGTGCAGCCATAAAACCTTTGACCTGTAATTTGTCATGCCTACAAGATGTGTTGGGCAAATGTGGCAAGAACATGTGGAAGTGGCCAACTGGTCCATCTTGAGATCCATGCCCTGAGATGAAGTCCAACCCTGACACTACTTGGAAGACCAGGACCTAGAGGCTGAATGCCCAGAGACCTAGTATAGAACCATTCATGACTGGCAAAAAAAAAAAAAAAAAAAAAAAAAAAAAAGGCAATGAAATGATTCCTACTGATATTCTGCTATACTCAGATTGGTGCCCAGCCCAATGGTCACCAGAGACACTTCATCCACCAACTGATGGGAACAGATGCAGACAGTATGTTCATTCTTTTTTTGTTTTCAAAAAAAGATTTATTTATTTATCTTATGTATGTGAGTTCACTGTCACTGTCTTCAGACACACCAAAAGAGGGTATGGGATCACATTACAGATGGTTGTGAGCCACCATGTGGTTGCTGGGAATTGAACTCAGGACCTCTGGAAGAGCAGTCAGTGCTCTAACCACTGAGCCATCTCTCCAGCCCTAGGATGTTCATTCTTAACACACAAACACATACAAAGTGGTTAGCCTAAGTAGTCCATTAATACAGATGTCTAAATCCAGAGCATCCTGTATGTTACACACAAACTCAGTCCCTGACCTATTTTACCAACTCCTACATATAACTTTAGATCATGTCTATTCATCTGTATATATAAGTAATATAAAAGTAAACTATTACTGAGAAAGAATGTTATTAAGTGAAGCATAAAACTGGAGCTATGGAGAGGGTACTAGTTGATTTTATTTTTTTGAATGACTTCTCTCTTGCTACCACTCGGTTCTTTTTAAAGGTCTTCACTGATAACTTTACCTTACGTATTAGCAGTTTTAAATGAGGATTTATGCATCCATACTGTTAATTTCAAACGCCACACAAACTGCTATAATCAAAACAGATGAACAGACAGCCTAAGCCATTTAAAAACGATATACATTTAAATCCAGTTAAGAAAAAGTCTTGAGGGGTTGGGGATTTAGCTCAGTGGTAGAGCGCTTGCCTAGCAAGCACAAGGCCCTGGGTTCGGTCCCCAGCTCCGAAAAAAAGAACAAAAAAAAAAAAAAAAAAAAAGAAAAAAAGAAAAAGTCTTGAATATAATCTAATATTTTTACCTTATAATTTTCAAAGTATATTTGTTGATTTTGAAAAAGCTTCAACTTTTTTTAAGGCACATCAAATATAAAACCTAAGAGTAAATATTATAGATAAAAGAATTTATATTTAAACATATATTTTATGGTAATGATTTATTATGTCTCATATTTCTTTTCTAATAAAGATGTATTTTATTTCAAGTCAATAATCTGTCATGAAAACTTCTATAAATAAGAAAAGGAAAATACATTTTTTCATAAATGTGTTTCATTACTTTATCTGTTTACTTACTTTAATAAGTAATGCTTCATTTGCAGCTTCAATGACTTCATTCCTGTCTTGGACTTGTTGATGCAAATTGCTCACAGTATCCTGAGCTTCTTCTAATTCTTGTTTTGCTTTTTCTAGCTGTTCATTTAGTTGTTGAACAGAAGTCTTTTGAGAGTCGGCAGAAATCTTCCACTTTGTATGGTTCTCTTGATGTGAAATCATCTTTATAATCCAAAATTATAAAAAGAAAACTGGATGGAGTTGTTTCCAACAATATTCTAATACCTGCTACTATTATTTTTCCTTAAAAGAGACTACGTGTATAGCTATATACATCTGATTTCACACTACATTCAATACTCACAGAAAAAAAGAAAAGAACACACTCACATTCACTTAATAGCTATATATCATACTTGGATTCAGAATTATATTAAGTAAATTTAAAAGAAACTTCTGAGACAACTGGAGAAATACAAGAAATGACTGTGCATGTAAAATAAAGAAATACTCTCATAGCTGGGCGTGGCAGTGCATGTTTAATCCTGGCACTCCAGGGCAAAGGCAGGTGGACCTCTTCAAGTTCCACAACAACCTGGTCTATATGGTGAGTCCCAGGACAGGGCTTATGCAGAGAGGCATAAAAAGAAGAAAAACCCAAACAACAGCAAAAAGCAACACAAAAACAAAAACCAGATGCATAAAAAAAGAAGAAAGAAAAAGAGAAAAAAGAAAGTAGAGATGGGGGACATCTCTGGCATCGAGTCATAATGTTGGTGTTGAGCAGCAGGGAACACATTAAAAATAGATAATATTGAGAATGCCATCCAGGCAGGCCTTGTGCTGTGGGCAGGAGGCACTACAATGAACACATGTGACAGAGAGGTAGGGAAGAGAAAAGCTGAGCCGTGCGTGCTGAGGAGGCAGGCAGAGCTGGGGAACTGGAGACCTGATGGCAGTGACAAGAGAGAGGCTGAGGCTGAGATGCTGTCATCGCTCAGCAGGGCCCACAGAATTGTATACAACAGCCTCGAGCTCATGCAGATACTGATCCAGCCCCCAAACCTGCCTCCCATTAGGCTATCCTGAAGTGAATGGCATGTGTCACCACCTAAGGCCATATCAAGGTCCAGTCTGTGAAGCTGCTGAGGCCATGACTGGGTCAGTGGTCCTGATACAGCCAAGGACCATGTTGATGTCTACAGCCTATGTTAGCACTACAGCCCTTGTGGATGTCCACGATGTGGGCTGCCACTAAAGCCATGTTGATGTCTGTGCATACAGGAGAGCTGGTCCTGCCCCTCACCAAGTCACAGCACATTTAGGCAGGCAGTGGAGTGAACAAAAGAAAGCTGGCCCTACTCCATGATTCAGGCTGTAGTGTGGGCATAGGAAAATTGGCCGTACCCCTCTCCAGCCACATCATGGCTTTCCTCAGTTGATGGCTTCTGGCATAGATGTGGCCAGAGAAAGGCTCATCATCCCTCTGGGTGGGACCTACAGGAATTTGACCATGCCTGCAAACTTCATGATGTCATTTTTTATGTCAGCTGAGTAATATATCACATTTTATATCAGCTGAGTAATACTTTATTGTGCAAATATATCACATTTTCGTTATCCATTATTTAGTTGACTGACATCTAGGTTGTTTCTGGTTTCTGGCTACCAAGAATGAGGTGCTATGAACACAGATGAGCAAGTGTCCTTAGCGTCTATGTCTAGGAGTGGTATAGCTGGGTTTTGCAGTAGATTCCCAGTTTTCTGAGAAACAACCACACTGATTTCCAAAGTGGCTATACAAGTTTGCACTGCCAACAGTAAAGAAGGAGTGTTCCCCTTGCTCTGTATTCTGATCTGCAAGGAGCAGGAAGAGACTATGATAGACTGGCCAGGCTTGAACATGTGAGACCTCAAAACCCAACAAGGCTACACCTCCTAATAGTGCTACTCCCTACTGACTGATGGGCACCTTTTGTTTGGTTTGGGTTTGTTTGTTTGTTTGTTTGTTTTTCATGACAGGGTTTCTCTGTGTAGCTTTGGCTGACCTAACTCACTCTGTAGACTAGACTAGGGAAGCCACTTTTATTCAAACCACCACACAAGGCATTCAACACCCTCTTCTGGCATCCTCATGCACTGCACACATGTGGGACACAGACATTCAGGCAAAACACCCATATACATAAAATTAAAATAAAAACTGAAAATTTCTTTTTAAACTGTACCTATAATGCTGTATCTTCTTGTTTGAATTATATATTTACTTATTTTTTAGGGTTTTTAAAGACACGGTCTCATGTAGCCCAATCTGGTTTCAGGGCCTTGCTGTATAGCCAAGAATGACCTTTAACTTCTGTTTCTCTCAAATGCTGAGATTAAAGGCATGTGCAAATGTGCCTGGCTCAGCCCCCTCATTGTATGTAGAAACAATAGACACACTTTAAAAATAAATTTTTGGGGGCTGGGGATTTAGCTCAGTGGTAGAGCGCTTACCTAGGAAGCGCAAGGCCCTGGGTTCGGTCCCCAGCTCCGAAAAAAAGAACCAAAAAAAAAAATAATAAAATAAAATAAATTTTTGTTAACAATCAAAAGGAAAACTATTTTATCTAAATTATATATTTTGTAATATTTAAAACGTATTTACTAAAAACACTAAAACGTCTTTTAAAAATATTTATTTTTATAAGAAATACTCAAGTTAATAATAAAAAAAATATTTATTTTTAACTGTGTGTGTGTGTGTGTGTGTGTGTGTGTGTGTGTTTAAGACAGTAAATACACCAGAGGCATAGACATGCTAGAGCTAGAGTTATAGGTAGTTGTCAACCACTAATATAGGTGCTGGGAATCAAATCTGGGTCCTGGAAGATCAACTAGGCTCTTAACTGCTGAGTTATCTCTCCAACCTTAAAGACTATTTTATTTTCTAAGTTTATGTGTATGAGTATTTTGCTGCATGTAGGCCTGGTACCCATGGAGGTCAGAAGAGCATATCAGATCCCCTTGGAACTGTTGTTACAGTCAGTGGTGGTGAGCTGCTGTATGTGGGTGCTGTGAAATGAACCTGAATCCTCTACAAGAGCATCATTCTAGCTGAGCTCCAGCTCCTAGAACCATTTAAAAAAATTATGAACTATCTGCATATAATTAATTTTAGCTAATTTATACAATTAATAGCTTAAGATGGGTAACTGTAGACAACAGATTAGAAAATATGAACAGTTAATGACAAATATTGAGATGGACAATAGTTGCCCTAAAGATTACAAAACATATGGATTCAGCTTGAAAATGTGTTTCATTTGCAGACACTATGTTTTAAAGAGATCTGAATATAAATGCATTTAAATAAGACACAGTTACAAGTCCCCTTTCCCCATCCCCAGTGCCTCACAAATGGTTACTAAACTTTCAATAAGAGTTTAATGCAAAGGTAGGAATATTAGCACACATCTTCAATCCCAGCACTCAGCAGGCAGAGACAAGTGGATCTCTGTGAGTTTGAGGCCTGCCTGGTCTTCACAGAGAGTTCCACAATAGACAGAGTTACACAGTGAACACTGTTCCTAAGGGAAAAGGTGTAATTCAAATAAATGCCTTTTTAGCCTTTGTTTTACAGAAAATAAAAATGCTTTCTTAGCACCAAACTCATATTATTTAGAACAATGATTTTGGGTAATATTTTCAAATGTTTTAAAAGAAGAAAAACATTCTAGTTAGTAATATTGTTCATTTTAATAAAGGTTCAGAATATATTGATAAAATGGCTATAGTGTTGCTTCTCTAGCTATCAGAACAGATGTTAAAAATTACCAAGTACTGTATTTTCACATCACATAAAATGGTTTATATCTATAATATGTAAGCAAGTTCTACGATCAATAATATTGAGTCAGTCTTTAACCTCAGAACTTCACACATAGTAATTAATTGATTCCTAATGACAGTCCTATGAGATAACTATTATCATTATATACATCTTGGAGAGGTTAAATAACTTATTAAATTATTTAGATATGAAACAGAATTTGGCCTCAGGAACTAGACCTCTTACCTCTAGAGCACAACAGCCTTTTAAGTACAAGAACAGTAAGGGTAGGGATATTCCTACCTTAAAATTTACCTTAAAATGAAGATCGCAATGTATCATAATTACACTACAATTGCATTAAAGATTACAATGAACACTTCAAAAACCAGACTCATACTTTCATCCTAGTAACTCAATTCAGTAGTGGGGACTACTGATACAAATTTAATTTTTCTTTACCTCCATATGATAAGCTTCTTTCAGAGATTCTACTTCTGAAGATAATTTCTTTATTTCTGCTTGCATTCTTGCTTCTAAATGAGCTTCACGTACTTGAGAAGCCCCTAGTTCTTCAGCCAAACGATTTCCATGAGCTTCCTTAAAAATGACACATTAAATAAAAGTAATGTAGCTAGTTTATTTAGTTTATCACAGCTACATCAGCTGAGTACCTGAATGGAAACAAGCTAGTCTCTATGTAAAACACTTTCTTATATACAGTACACTTTTGATTAGAGACATGTCAGAGATGACCAAAAGAAGTACATTATATTCTACACAAGTGGATGAGTCAATCCTTCCTTGAAACAAAATAACATAAAATGCTGAATCTTGGCAAATAATTATCTCCACTTTGGCAGATAAGAACCTGCTCTCAGGTGTGTCTGTGCATTTTTTTCTCACCATATAAATTATTTGCTTTTATAAGAATGATTTGTATTTTTTTAATCTGTAGGAGTTTTTTTTTCTGAATATGTATACATACATACACGCACACATATGCATATGTACAATTTTTGTGCCTGGTACGCCAAAACAGAGTGTTGGATCCCCTGGAACCAGAGCTCAGATAGTTGTGAGACAGATAGTTGTTAGCCACCATGTTGATGCTGGGAATTAAAGCCAGGACCTCTAAAGAGCAGCCAAGTAGGCAGTGCTTTTAACTGCTGAACCATCTGTCTAGCTTGACTTATATTTCTATTCAAACCTACTCAGTGTATTAATGCAAGTTGTGATTATGATTTTAATTACGAGACTTTACTACATGCAGTGGTCTCCCCTTGAGTGAAAGACGTTTGTTCTGCTGCTTTACTTTCTGCAGTTTCAGCAACCTGCAGTCAACCGCAGTCCAAAGATAATAAATGTGAAATTACAGAAATAACAATTTATAACAATTTATAGTTTTAATATTGTGGCCTATGATGAGCAGCATGATGAAATCTTGTATCTCTTGTCCAGTCCCCACAGCATGAATCACCTGTTTGTCCAGCATAGCTACTATGATAATAACTGTGTTCCAGGAACCCTCCTTTGACTTAATAATGGCCCAGAAGGCCCATCTCAAAGAATACAGTATATGTGTGTAGAGCTCAGCATACATCTACTAAAGGTCTTTGAAATGTACATTTCTCATAGAAAAGAGGAAACACTAATGAAATATGCATGGAAATATTTTAAAGTAAGAACTAAGTTAAAAGTTTTGAAACAACTCAAACAAGAGTCACAAACATCTGCTACCCATTCAGAATCAGTCAAAACTAATAAAAACTACTTGGGAAATGACAGATGCATTGCCCCAACAATAACAAAAAAACAAGATATTCTATTATTTTAATTCTCCCTCTAATTGAAAAAAACTAAAGTAACTAGAGAATGGTCTATGAGTATTGTATTACAGCTCTGAGGAGAAAGGAATCCTGGTGGTCGGGAGCCGAGAATACCAGTCACAACAGACAGCAAACCTCGGGCAACAGATTTATTGGGAGGAAAACACCCAGGAGGGTGGTTGCCTCTGCTTGGGGAAGAAGCAGCAGAGGACTGAGCAGACAGACTTTGTGACCTTAAATGAAGACCTTAATCATGGATGTGGTGGTGGGAGAAGCTTTCCAGGGTAAAGATTTCAAAGGCAGGAATTGGCAGGACTTTAGGACCAGAATTTGAGCTTTGTTCTCTGTGTGCCAAGGGCTGGGTCAGCCATTAAGGCAATTACTGTTCCATGGGTCGAATCTGGTGGTTGGAGGTCTTCAGGGGAGGACCTGGCCATTCATGTGAGTTGAGGAACTACAAATATGACTTATGTAAAAAAACTAAATAAAATTCTACAGATTATTCATAAAAAAATCCAGGTCTGACCCAAACCAGAAGACAAACATGAATCTATAATTAGTTTGGGATAAAATGTAACATTTTAAAACTTGCATTTTAAGTAATCTCCTATTTAAACTCACTTTGAAATTAAGTGATCTTAGTTTATCAAATAAAAGCAATTATACTAAATTCAGACATTATCAATGAAGAACATAAATGAGATAAAAGTAGACACCTTCCCTTTTTTAAGTAAACATCCCAGTATCTGTTATATTGCTAATAAATATTCCTACATATTCTTAATTGCTCTAATAATCCAGAAAAATGAATAAAAATACAGCTAAGCCGAACAAAAACTAAAGGTAAAATTGTTTTTACTACATTTCTATGATGAATTATTAAGTGTAAGAGAAAGCAGAAAAGAAACAAGAACTTCCAAATTAAAAATAAAATTTTTTCTCAAGGTCTAAATAATTAAAGGAAAATCCACCTAAATTCTCTTTAAAGAATTTACTAACTTCTGAAAGAATACATTTTTTATTAATACTCTTGATTTTTAATAGTACTTTACCATCATAAAGCTTCTGAAATGAAGTTTTTATAAAAGTTAGAAATTTTGACAGTTTTTAATTTAGAAGATGGCTCAAACACTTGAACATCTAAAGTGCTATATAACTCAATTTATTAAGAACTAGTAGGACCAGACTTCATTTTTAAAGGGTTTTTATTATAAAATATTATAAAGAATTTAAAACCTAAGTATAATACTGTAGGTTGATGTCATTATGCAGATGAAGGCAGGTACAGGATAGAATGAAACCTGTCATTGGAAGAAAAAGAAGAATGGGTGGGAGAAAAGTTTTAGAGAGGCAGAGGAGACCGGGGCAAGGAAGAGGCAGCCAAGAGAACATGGGGGCAGATATTAAGATTCCTCTCTGCATATATTACAGGTTGTTATGACTATTCTTAAGGGATGGATGTGTACAGGATTTTGTGTTGTCTACATGGGCAAATTATATCTTATTTAGGTGGGCAGTGTATATCATTATCAATTGTTTGTAAGTTTATTGGGTAGATGTATTGTGGATTGAGAATCTAACATGTAAATCTGATTGTTGGGTTAGTTTGTTGTTGAGTCTTGATTTTACCGGGTAGCTAGAACCAGAGAGTTAGTGGCTAGCAGAGAGCCGACAGGAGAGACACTAACCAGAGATGAATTAGCACTAGTTCCAATGGCCAGTTGGAGCCTGAACTAGCGACCGCCAAGGTATGTGCAGGAACCGGTTCCACCACTTTTTTATTTTTACCACAACACAATACTATTAACTTTTTATTTAAAAAATTGTAGTAACATGTACCTAACATGAAAGTGACTATTTTTAAATAGTATCCCACAATGTAGCACAGGTTAGCCTCAAACGAGAACTTCCCATTCTTTGGATGACTATGTGCTAGGATTACAGATGTGGACTACCACACCTGGTTTTACTATTTTAACCATTTTTACGCGGACAGTTTGGTGACATGAAACACATCATGATGTATGTTCATAGAGACTGAAAAGTAACTGAGACAACTGTAGTGGGAACTAGAAAACATTTTTCATAAAAAATCAAGATGGTTTACTACACAGTAATTATATCAAATATATACTTCTATTTTATTGCTGTTGTGGTATTTGTCTTAGTTAGGGTTTTACTTCTGTGAAGAAACACCATGACAAGGCAACTCTTATAAAGGACAACATTTAATTGGGGCTGGCTTACAGTCTCAGAGGTTCAGTCCTTGTCATCATAGCAGGAAGCATGACAGCATGCAGGCATGACCATAGAGAAGCACCTGACCTGAGAGTTAGTTCTACATCTTGATCAAAGGCAGTCAGGAGAAGACTGACTTCCAGGCAGCTAGGAGGAGGGGCTCAAAGCCCATGACCACGATGACATACTTGCTACAATGAGACCACACCCAGTCCAAGGCTACACCTCCTAGTGCCACTAGCTGGACCAAGCATATTCGAACCACCACAGTAATGTTAGAGTTTAAAGTTAGAAAAGTCTCTGAATTAATAAAATGTCAAAACAATTTATATGTAAATAGTTTCTAGTATGTATTGTGCCAAATACACCCAACCAATTACATTCTCTCACTTCTACTTCCTCTTCCCCAGGCACCCCTTCTTTCCTACTAGTCTCTTTTTGCTCCAAGATTCCACATATTACAATAATCGCGTGATCACTTAAAAAAGAACATTCAAACTGTAGACCACACAGTACAAAGTAAAAAGGCTCAAACTGGGGGCTGGGGATTTAGCTCAGTGGTAGAGCGCTTGCCTAGGAAGCGCAAGGCCCTGGGTTCTGTCCCCAGCTCCGAAAAAAAGAACCAAAAAAAAAAAAAAAAAAAAAAAAAAGTCTCAAACTGTTGGCTTAGTGATGAGCATTATTGTCTTCCTTCTTTTAAAAAGGAATTAAAATTTTAAAATGCTTCAGTAATACAGAATGGGTTTACCTTCTCTCTAGAGAGTTGCTTTACATCCTCCAGTTCACCAGTGAGCCTTTCTATTTCTCTCTGTGCTTGGACTTCTTGGCGACGGGTCTCCACCAGTTCTGAATGAGTGCTCTGCATCTGCTCCTGGGTTAGCCTCAATTCTTGCCCCAAATCAATGACCTCCTTGTACTGGGTGGCAATGTACTCTTCCTGTTCTTTCATAACCTTAAAAGCACAAGATATTTGTGGGTTTCACAATGAAATTTATAGTTATAAAATATACACTTAAGATTTACTTGTTTTTATTAAAAGAATTCCCCTAAAAGTATTATGTCTTTATGAAATCTACAATAAAATGTGCATGTACCAATCTAAGTTAATGAAGGGAGTGGTGCTGATTCCCTAATTGGTTCTTGATTGTGTCAATAAAGAAGGCCTGTAGCCAATTGCTGGATAGAAGGAACAGATGGGACTTCTGGATCCCAGGAGAAGGAAAATGAGACCCAGGGAATGGGCGGGATCTTTTTGGCCAGGCTTTGGAAGGAGAAGCATGAGACAACCCTGTAAGATCTTGGGGAAGCTAGAACCAGGCCCCTGCCACCAACGAGGCTGGCTGCTGTAAGCTAGCTGATAAGGTTAGGCCAGGAGATTCAGTGTCCAGCAATTGTGCTATCTGGCAAATTCTAAAATAATAAAGCTGTCTAGAGTGTTTTTCATCTGAGGAGCAAAGGTGAGCAGAGAAAGAGAGAAGCCGGGGAAGTAGTTGGTGCCTTGGCGAAGTTTGGGAAAGGTCAGGGTGCAGGCTAAGCTCCCGGGAAGGCGGCAGCAAGTGTTTAAAATTACATGCAACAAGTTAATATTTTGAAAAGCATTAATCATAATAAAATGACAAATCTCTAACAAAGTGGGAACTTTTTTCACTCTAGGGATTAAGTCCAGGGCCTCAACACACTGAGCAAGTACTCTGCCACCGAGAGACATCCCCAACTGCTTTTTAAAAACGGTATTTGTGAGACAGTTACCCAGACTTGTCTCAAACTGTAGTCTTCCCGTCTCACCATTCTGATTAGCTAGCATTTTTTTTTAAAAGATTTTAGTTATATGAGTACACTGTTGCTAGCTGTCCTCAGACACACCAGAAGAGGGCATCAGATCCCATAACAGATGGTTGTGAGCCACCATGTGGCTGCTGGGATTTGAACTCAGGACCTCGGGAAGAGCAGTCAGTGCTCTTAACCGCTGAGCCATCTTCTAATTAGCTAGCATGTACACTCACTGGAAGAACTTCATTTACTCATATGTCTTAGTGGGGGATCTTGCCCAGGCTACCTTAAAAGACATAGAGCAGTCTGGGCTAACCTTCAACCAGAGATCCTTCTTTCTGAGTCTCCAGAATAGAGAAATATGTTACCAGCTTAGAAATATTCTTACTGAAATATGCTGCATGACTTTAATATATGTAAGTTATATAACCCTTTATCATAAAATAGATGGTATATATAACATTTCTGAAACTATATCAAATACTATGGCCAGAAAAACACACACACAGAAATACCCAATATCTTAACATTTGATTATCCAAAGCAACTGGGTCTCACAGAAACAAGGTGACAGGAGGTAAGTGTGCAGCTCATGTGGTAGGGAGCTTGACTAGCATTCTTACAAGTCTTGGTTCTCTCCTCAGCATATTAAACCAAGCATGGTTGAGTACACAATGCAATCCTAGGGTTTGGGGGGAGGAGGAATCAGGACGAGAGTTTAAGGACATCTTTTACTACACAGGGACTTCAAAACTAGTCTGGGCTATGTAAGAACTTGTCAAAAAAAAACAATCAAAAAAACAAACAACAACAACAACCACCACCAAGGATCCTTGAGCATCCTGAGAAATGACCTCTTGAGGAATAACACCCAAGGTTGTTTTCAGGCTTTACATACATGAGTGCATACTCTTAAGGTAGGTGGGCAGGTAGACAGACAGACAGACAGACAGACAGATGATAGACAGATGGTAGATATGATAGGTAGACAGATGATAGATACATAGGCAGACAGATGGTAGATAGACAGACAGACAGACAGATGATAGATAGACAGACAGATAAATATTGGCATAGAATATGGAATTAAAATTCACAATTAATCTACACAGCTGGGTGGTGAATTCTCTATGAAGGTGAAACTTGTCACCAGCTATTACTCTCTCTGAAATTATTAAATTAATCATTTAAATTCCTAGCAAAGGACATAAGCATTTCTTATCTGGAAATCCAAAATCCAGAATACTTAAAAAAAAAAAAAAGCAAACAATTTTGTGAGTTTTAATTTGACAGAGGTAGAAAGTTCCAAACTGTAAAAGTGTTATTAAAAAATAGTCTATAAATTATCTTCAGAGAGATACATATATGATAAATATGAAACAGGAATTCATTCAGAAACTCAAAATACTACCTAAAAACCTTTTGGATAATCAATTTGTACTGCTCCTTAGGGAAAAAAAACCCCAATGCAAAGTCAGTTCTAATTCAGCACAACAAGGCAGGTCAAAGGTAAAAAGCCAGTACCTGGGCCCTGGTATTGGGCATGGAGGCCCAGGATATAAATGAGTACAATTACCTATGCAGATACTTTTTAGGAGTCCACTGGTAAGGAACAAACATGACAAGAGCATTAATCATTTCCAAATTTGCTCTTACAGACTCTGCTTAGGTTATGTTTATAATTAACTCAATAAATGCTAACTTATGCTTACTATATAATAATAGACAGTTCTGGGTGTTTAGTACACAGGAATGAAAAAGGAGACAAAGTGACCACCCTAAATTCTATAGGGAGAGACATAATCTAACCTAATAATTACTGTGATATTATAACAATTGAGTTTTTGACAATGAAAAAAGTTACGTGTATTAGAGCTCACAGAAACAAATCCACACTTTTAAAAGTGTTGAATAGATTCGACAGTCGATATACATGAAAGTAATATAAAGTCATCAAATCACTATGTTCCTCTGGCAACATGGTGTATGTAGTTGAAATAATGCTGTTTTTATTTTTCAGCTTCTGGGTGAAGTTCAAGTTCCTTTAACTTGTTAGTTCTGTATCTCTAATTCTACTGCACAGCATATTTATACTGAATAAGTATTCAACTGATACAAAAGTATGTACTGTGGATTTACTATGTCCTTGCCCATATCAAAGCCAGAATAATCAAAAATTTTAAAAGTCAAAAGGACTAATAGACACAAAGAATTAGTTTTAAAACACTGAGGGGTTGGGGATTTAGCTCAGTGGTAGAATGCTTGCCTAGCAAGCGCAAGGCCTGGGTTCGGTCCCCAGCTCTGAAAAAAAAAAAAAAAAAAAGAACAAAACACTGAGAGCGCAGTGTCTGATTCAAACCAAGGTGTTGAAGCACAGTCATTGCATTACTTCCCAGTGTGGAGAACACGTCACTTACACTTTCCATTTCTTTCATCCTCTGCTGGGTTCTTTCTATTTCCTTCTTCAGTTGTGATATCTCCTGTTCATTCTGGAGCATTATAAACTCCTTTTCTCGAAGCTGTTCTTTGGCATTTTGCAACTTTTCATTTAAACTTTCTGCCTGAATTTCAAACAGATAACCATTATTAACACAACTAAGAAAATATAATTCACTCATAGTTGTGTTCTAAATGAAATGTTAAGCACTTCTGTCTAAAATATCTAAAAGTAGACAGAACATAGCCATAATCCCATCATTTTAGAGGTTGAGGCAGAAGGGTAAAAAGTTCAAAACCAGGTTAGACTATACAGCAAGACCCTACCACAAAAATAACAACAACAAAAAGCTAAAATTAAAGTAGAAAAATACATATTTTTCTGGAGAACACGTGTGCATGAGAGAGAGATGGCTAAGTGGTTAAAGCACTCACAGCTTTGCCAGGGACCAAAGCTCAGTTCCTAGTACCCATGTGGCATCTCACAAACGTATGTAACTCTAGCTGTGGGGGACTAGGTGCCCTCTTCTGGACTCTTGAGGATACACAATGCATAAACACAGGCAAGCAAAACACCCACTCACATAAAACACAACTAAATGTCTAGTTTAAACTGTACTTTTTTGGCTGGGTGTGATGGTGCACACCTTTAATCCCAGCACCTGGGAGGCAAAGTAAAATATATGTATGTAAGTTTGAACCCAGCCTGGTCTGCCAATCAAGTTCAGAACAGCCAAGGACACACAGAGAAATCCTGTCTCAAAAAACCAAAAAAGGTATTTTTTAAGACAAGCATAATTTATAAGTATATGAATTATATTTAATGAGATGGTTATATATTTTATGCTCACTTAAAATCCACTAAACAATGAATATCTAAATCATAATTCTTCCTTTAGTTAGCAAACACAATAATGGGTCCATAGGTCATTTTAATACAGGCAGTCTTAAACTTTGCTAATTCACACTCACTCTTAATATCCCTGGTGACTCCTTGGCTACTTTCTATTCTAAACTGTGTCTTTAGATTTATTTTCTGTGTATGAGAATTTGGCTGCATGTATCTTTGTACCACATGCTTGCGAGGTGCCCACAGATCCTCTGAAACTGTGGGTACTGAGAACCAAACCTGGGTCCTCTAACAGAACATTTCTCCAGTGTCATAATTCCTCTGTGAAACTGATTCTGTCTATCAGATAAACAAGCAATACTTGCTTTTCTCTTTGTGGCTTTATTTCCCATGCCATAAGGGTTTCCACCCATTTTCCTACCGATGATGATGGAATGAAAAAATGAAAACAAAAACAAAAGAGGCAGAAATCATGTAGAGTAAGCTATGAAGTTAAAAACTGAGCAAACATAGAAATAATAACTATGTTAAATAAAGGAAAGGAAGAGGAACAGTGAGAAAAGAAGCCATCTTAAAAGGAAAAATATTAGAAACAATGAGGAGAGCAGGAGATAAAAATTCTAATCATACAGCAAAAATGTAAACAAAATTAGAGGATAATCTAATGTAAATCTAAAAACTGCATGAGCTGTTTTTTACAATTAGATAAAGATAATGTGGAAAGTATAATTACCGGGGACAGCATCCTTCTGCTTTCCATCGGCACCCCAGAGCTGACCCTGTGCCAAGCTCTCCAGACCCAAATCCCGCTGGGAGAGAGTTGGTCTCCCAGGAGTGCTGACAGAGCTGAGAGCACAGGGAAGACCACCACTTCTGCTCAGATCCCTGCCCAAGAGAGATCTGCCCAGAGCCCTCAGGGCACAGGAACCAAGGAACAGCCAGGGACAGGATCGTTCAGGTTTCTACCTGTGTCCTGGAGCTGATCCTGTGCCACAGTTCATACCCAAATTCTGCCCAGAGAGAGCTAGTCTCCCAGGAGTGAGTGATAACACACAGGCTTACTGGAGGGACGAGCCACAGTCAGAGACAGGAAGACCAGCAAGCACCAACGATAACCAGATGGTGACAGACAAGTGCAAGAACCTAAGCAACAGACACCAAGGCCCCTTGGCATCATCAGAGCCCAGTTCTCCCACCACAGCAAACACTGGAGACCCCAACACACTGGAAGAGCAAGATTCTGACTTAAAATCACATTTTAAATCACAGATGACTTTAAGAAGGAGATAAATAACTCTCTTATAGAAATACAGGACAACATAGGTAAACAGAAGCCCTTAAAGAGGAAACACAAAAATCCCTTAAAGAATTACAGGAAAACACAAACAAACATATGAAGTAATTGAACAAAACCATCCAGGATCTAAAAATGGAAATAGAAACAATAAAGAAATCACAAAGAGAGTCATCCCTGGAGATAAAAAACCTAGGAAAGAGATCAGGAGTCATAGATACAAGAAGAATCACCAACAGAATACAAGAGATGGAAGAGAGAATCTCAGGGGCAGAAGATACCACAGAAAACATTGACACCATAGTTAAAGGAAATGCAAAATGCAAAAAGCTCCTAAACCAAAACACCCAGGAAATCCAGGACACAATGAGCTAAGGATAATAGGTACAGAAGAGAGGGGAGATTCCCAACTTAAAGGGCCAGTAAATATCTTCAACAAAGTTATAGAAGAAAACTCCTCTAACCTAAAGAGATGCCCATGAACATACAAGAAGCCTATAGAATCTCCAAATAGATTAGACCAGAAAATAAATTCCTCCCATCACATAATATTCAAAACTCCAAATGCACAAAATAAAGAAAGAATATTAAAAGCAGTAAGGGAAAAAAGTCAAGTAACACATAAAGGCAGACCTATCAGAATTACACCAGACTTCTCACCAGAGACTATGAAAGCCAGAAGATCCTGGGCAGATGTCATAAAGACACAAATGAGAGAACACAAATGCCAGCCCAAGGGTACTATATCCAGCAAATATATACAAAGAACTCAAGAAGAGCCAAATAACCCTATTAAAAGAATGGGGTACAGAGCTAAACAATTCTTAGCTGAGGGAATACCAAATGGCTGAGAAGTACCTAAAGAAATGCTCAACATCCTTAGTCATCAGGGAAAGGCAAATCAAAACAACCCTGAGATTCCACCTCACACCAGTCAGAATTGAAAAACTCAGGTGATCGCAGATGCTGGCGAGGATGTGGAGAAACAGAAACATTCCTCCATTGTTGGTGTGATTGCAAGCTGGTACAACCACTCTGGAAAGCAGTCTTGTGGTTCCTCAGAAAAGTGGACATAGTGCTACCCGAGGACCCAGCTACACCACTCCTGGGCATATACCCAAAAGATGCTCCAACATACAACAAAGACACATGTTCCACTATGTTCATAGCAGCCTTATTTATAATAGCCAGAAGCTGGAAGCAACCCAGATGCCCTTCAACAGAGGATGGATACAGAAAATGTGGTACATCTACACGATGGAGTACTGTAACATAGCTATCAAAAACAATGACTTCGTGAAATTCATAGGCAAATGGATGGAACTAGAAAATATCATCCTGAGTGAGGTAACCCAGTCACAAAGAACACGCATGGTATGCACTCACTCACTGATAAGTGGATATTAACCTAAAAGCTCAAAATACCCAAGATACAATTCATAGACAACATGAAGCTCAAGAAGAAGGAAGACCAAAGTGTGGATGTTTCAGTCCCTCTTAAAAGGGGAAACAAGGCAGAGAGCCCCTGGGCAGCACCCCACGAGCGAACCTGAGCCTCGGGACCACAGGTAAGACCAAATTTTCTGCTGCAAGAAAGCTGCCTGGTGAGCTTGGGACACGGAAGCAGAATTTCTCTAGGAGGCACGGTCTGTGTTTACCGGAAGTCCCACACCCGCGGATCCCGGCCCCGCAGCAGCTCTCTGCTCCCAGACCCGGTGAGAGAGAGACCCAACCGCCTGGTCAGGTGGGCACTCCTGAGGCTGCAGAGCGGAAGAGACCACCAACACTGCTCACCCCTGCCCACATCCCTGGCCCAAGAGGAAACTGTATAAGGCCTCTGGGCTCCCGTGGGGGAGGGCCTAGGAGCGGCAGGACTTCTGCGCCTGAGACACCGCCGGAACCTGAAAGAAACAGACCGGATAAACAGTTCTCTGCACCCAAATCCCGTGGGAGGGAGAGCTAAACCTTCAGAGAAGCAGACAAACCTGGGAAACCAGAAGAGACTGCTCCCTGCACACACATCTCGGACGCCAGAGGAAAAAGCCAAAGACCATCTGGAACCCTGGTGCACTGAAGCTCCCGGAAGGGGCGGCACAGGTCTTCCTGGTTGCTGCCGCTGCAGAGAGCCCCTGGGCAGCACCCCACGAGCGAACCTGAGCCTCGGGACCACAGGTAAGACCAAATTTTCTGCTGCAAGAAAGCTGCCTGGTGAACTCAAGACACAGGCCCACAGGAACAGCTGAAGACCTGTAGAGAGGAAAAACTACACGCCCGAAAGCAGAACACACTGTCCCCATAACTGACTGAAAGAGAGGAAAACAGGTCTACAGCACTCCTGACACACAGGCTTATAGGTCAGTCTAGCCACTGTCAGAAATAGCAGAACAAAGTAACACTAGAGATAATCTGATGGCGAGAGGCAAGCGCAGGAACCCAAGCAACAGAAGCCAAGACTGCATGCCATCATCGGAGCCCAATTCTCCCACCAAAACAAACATGGAATATCCAAACACACCAGAAAAGCAAGATCTAGTTTCAAAATCATATTTGATCATGATGCTGGAGGACTTCAAGAAAGACATGAACACACTTAGGGAAACACAGGAAATCATTAATAAACAAGTAGAGGCCTACAGAGAGGAATGGCAAAAATCCCTGAAAGAATTCCAGGAAAACACAATCAAACAGATGAAGGAATTAAAAATGGAAATAGAAGCAATCAAGAAAGAACACATGGAAACAACCCTGGATATAGAAAACCAAAAGAAGAGACAAGGAGCTGTAGATACAACCTTCACCAACAGAATACAAGAGATGGAAGAGAGAATCTCAGGAGCAGAAGATTCCATAGAAATCATTGACTCAACTGTCAAAGATAATGTAAAGCGGAAAAAGCTACTGGTCCAAAACATACAGGAAATCCAGGACTCAATGAGAAGATCAAACCTAAGGATAATAGGTATAGAAGAGAGTGAAGACTCCCAGCTCAAAGGACCAGTAAATATCTTCAACAAAATCATAGAAGAAAACTTCCCTAACCTAAAAAAAGAGATACCCATAGGCATACAAGAAGCCTACAGAACTCCAAATAGATTGGACCAGAAAAGAAACACCTCCCGTCACATAATTGTCAAAACGCCAAACGCACAAAATAAAGAAAGAATATTAAAAGCAGTAAGGGAAAAAGGTCAAGTAACATATAAAGGGAGACCCATCAGAATCACACCAGACTTCTCGCCAGAAACTATGAAGGCCAGAAGATCCTGGACTGATGTCATACAGACCCTAAGAGAACACAAATGCCAGCCCAGGTTACTGTATCCAGCAAAACTCTCAATTAACATTGATGGAGAAACCAAGATATTCCATGACAAAACCAAATTTACACAATATCTTTCTACAAATCCAGCACTACAAAGGATAATAAATGGTAAAGCCCAACATAAGGAGGCAAGCTATACCCTAGAAGAAGCAAGAAACTAATCGTCTTGGCAACAAAACAAAGAGAATGAAAGCACACAAACATAACCTCACATCCAAATATGAATATAAAGGGAAACAATAATCACTATTCCTTAATATCTCTCAATATCAATGGCCTCAACTCCCCAATAAAAAGACATAGATTAACAAACTGGATACGCAACGAGGACCCTGCATTCTGCTGCCTACAGGAAACACACCTCAGAGACAAAGACAGACACTACCTCAGAGTGAAAGGCTGGAAAACAACTTTCCAAGCAAATGGTCAGAAGAAGCAAGCTGGAGTAGCCATTCTAATATCAAATAAAATCAATTTCCAACTAAAAGTCATCAAAAAAGATAAGGAAGGACACTTCATATTCATCAAAGGAAAAATCCACCAAGATGAACTCTCAATCCTAAATATCTATGCCCCAAATACAAGGGCACCTACATACGTAAAAGAAACCTTACTAAAGCTCAAAACACACATTGCACCTCACACAATAATAGTGGGAGATTTCAACACCCCACTCTCATCAATGGACAGATCATGGAAACAGAAATTAAACAGTGATGTCGACAGACTAAGAGAAGTCATGAGCCAAATGGACTTAACGGATATTTATAGAACATTCTATCCTAAAGCAAAAGGATATACCTTCTTCTCAGCTCCTCATGGTACTTTCTCCAAAATTGACCATATAATTGGTCAAAAAACGGGCCTCAATAGGTACAGAAAGATAGAAATAATCCCATGCGTGCTATCGGACCACCACGGCCTAAAACTGGTCTTCAATAACAATAAGGGAAGAATGCCCACATATACGTGGAAATTGAACAATGCTCTACTCAATGATAACCTGGTCAAGGAAGAAATAAAGAAAGAAATTAAAAACTTTTTAGAATTTAATGAAAATGAAGATACAACATACTCAAACTTATGGGACACAATGAAAGCTGTGCTAAGAGGAAAACTCATAGCGCTGAGTGCCTGCAGAAAGAAACAGGAAAGAGCATATGTCAGCAGCTTGACAGCACACCTAAAAGCTCTAGAACAAAAAGAAGCAAATACACCCAGGAGGAGTAGAAGGCAGGAAATAATCAAACTCAGAGCTGAAATCAACCAAGTAGAAACAAAAAGGACCATAGAAAGAATCAACAGGACCAAAAGTTGGTTCTTTGAGAAAATCAACAAGATAGATAAACCCTTAGCCAGACTAACGAGAGGACACAGAGAGTGCGTCCAAATTAACAAAATCAGAAATGAAAAGGGAGACATAACTACAGATTCAGAGGAAATTCAAAAAATCATCAGATCTTACTATAAAAACCTATATTCAACAAAATTTGAAAATCTTCAGGAAATGGACAATTTCCTAGACAGATACCAGGTATCAAAGTTAAATCAGGAACAGATAAACCAGTTAAACAACCCCATAACTCCTAAGGAAATAGAAGCAGTCATTAAAGGTCTCCCAACCAAAAAGAGCCCAGGTCCAGATGGGTTTAGTGCAGAATTCTATCAAACCTTCATAGAAGACCTCATACCAATATTATCCAAACTATTCCACAAAATTGAAACAGATGGAGCCCTACCGAATTCCTTCTACGAATCTACAATTACTCTTATACCTAAACCACACAAAGACACAACAAAGAAAGAGAACTTCAGACCAATTTCCCTTATGAATATCGACGCAAAAATACTCAATAAAATTCTGGCAAACCGAATTCAAGAGCACATCAAAACAATCATCCACCATGATCAAGTAGGCTTCATCCCAGGCATGCAGGGATGGTTTAATATACGGAAAACCATCAACGTGATCCATTATATAAACAAACTGAAAGAACAGAACCACATGATCATTTCATTAGATGCTGAGAAAGCATTTGACAAAATTCAACACCCCTTCATGATAAAAGTCCTGGAAAGAATAGGAATTCAAGGCCCATACCTAAACATAGTAAAAGCCATATACAGCAAACCAGTTGCTAACATTAAACTAAATGGAGAGAAACTTGAAGCAATCCCACTAAAATCAGGGACTAGACAAGGCTGCCCACTCTCTCCCTACTTATTCAATATAGTTCTTGAAGTTCTAGCCAGAGCAATCAGACAACAAAAGGAGATCAAAGGGATACAGATCGGAAAAGAAGAGGTCAAAATATCACTATTTGCAGATGATATGATAGTATATTTAAGTGATCCCAAAAGTTCCACCAGAGAACTACTAAAGCTGATAAACAACTTCAGCAAAGTGGCTGGGTATAAAATTAACTCAAATAAATCAGTTGCCTTCCTCTATACAAAAGAGAAACAAGCCGAGAAAGAAATTAGGGAAACGACACCCTTCATAATAGACCCAAATAATATAAAGTACCTCGGTGTGACTTTAACCAAGCAAGTAAAAGATCTGTACAATAAGAACTTCAAGACACTGAAGAAAGAAATTGAAGAAGACCTCAGAAGATGGAAAGATCTCCCATGCTCATGGATTGGCAGGATTAATATAGTAAAAATGGCCATTTTACCAAAAGCAATCTACAGATTCAATGCAATCCCCATCAAAATACCAATCCAATTCTTCAAAGAGTTAGACAGAACAATTTGCAAATTCATCTGGAATAACAAAAAACCCAGGATAGCTAAAGCTATCCTCAACAATAAAAGGACTTCAGGGGGAATCACTATCCCTGAACTCAAGCAGTATTACAGAGCAATAGTGATAAAAACTGCATGGTATTGGTACAGAGACAGACAGATAGACCAATGGAATAGAATTGAAGACCCAGAAATGAACCCACACACCTATGGTCACTTGATTTTTGACAAAGGAGCCAAAACCATCCAATGGAAAAAAGATAGCATTTTCAGCAAATGGTGCTGGTTCAACTGGAGGGCAACATGTAGAAGAATGCAGATCGATCCATGCTTATCACCCTGTACAAAGCTTAAGTCCAAGTGGATCAAGGACCTCCACATCAAACCAGACACACTCAAACTAATAGAAGAAAAACTAGGGAAGCATCTGGAACACATGGGCACTGGAAAAAATTTCCTGAACAAAACACCAATGGCTTATGCTCTAAGATCAAGAATTGACAAATGGGATCTCATAAAACTGCAAAGCTTCTGTAAGGCAAAGGACACTGTGGTTAGGACAAAACGGCAACCAACAGATTGGGAAAAGATCTTTACCAACCCTACAACAGATAGAGGCCTTATATCCAAAATATACAAATTACTCAAGAAGTTAGACCGCAGGGAAACAAATAACCCTATTAAAAAATGGGGTTCAGAGCTAAACAAACAATTCACAGGTGACGAATGCCGAATGGCTGAGAAACACCTAAAGAAATGTTCAACATCTTTAGTCATAAGGGAAATGCAAATCAAAACAACCCTGAGATTTCACCTCACACCAGTGAGAATGGCTAAGATCAAAAACTCAGGTGACAGCAGATGCTGGCGAGGTTGTGGAGAAAGAGGAACACTCCTCCATTGTTGGTGGGATTGCAGACTGGTAAAACCATTCTGGAAATCAGTCTGGAGGTTCCTCAGAAAATTGGACATTGAACTGCCTGAGGATCCAGCTATACCTCTCTTGGGCATATACCCAAAAGATGCCTCAACATATAAAAGAGACACGTGCTCCACTATGTTCATCGCAGCCTTATTTATAATAGCCAGAAAATGGAAAGAACCCAGATGCCCTTCAACAGAGGAATGGATACAGAAAATGTGGTACATCTACACAATGGAATACTACTCAGCTATCAAATACAACGAGTTTATGAAATTCGTAGGCAAATGGTTGGAACTGGAAAATATCATCCTGAGTGAACTAACCCAATCACAGAAAGACATACATGGTATGCACTCATTGATAAGTGGCTATTAGCCCAAATGCTTGAATTACCCTAGATCCCTAGAACAAACGAAACTCAAGACGGATGATCAAAATGTGAATGCTTCACTCCTTCTTTAAATGAGGAAAAAGAATACCCTTGGCAGGGAAGGGAGAGGCAAAGATTAAAACAGAGACTGAAGGAACACCCATTCAGAGCCTGTCCCACATTTGGCCCATACATATACAGCCACCCAATTGGACTAGATGGATGAAGCAAAGAAGTGCAGACCGACAGGAGCCGGATGTAGATCGCTCCTGAGAGACACAGCCAGAATACAGCAAATACAGAGGCGAATGCCAGCAGCAAACCACTGAACTGAGAATAGGTCCCCTATTGAAGGAATCAGAGAAAGAACTGGAAGAGCTTGAAGGGGCTCGAGACCCCAAAAGTACAACAATGCCAAGCAACCAGAGCTTCCAGGGACTAAGCCACTACCTAAAGACTATACATGGACTGACCCTGGACTCTGACCCCATAGGTAGCAATGAATATCCTAGTAAGAGCACCAGTGGAAGGGGAAGCCCTGGGTCCTGCTAAGACTGAACCCCCAGTGAACTAGTCTATGGGGGGAGGGCGGCAATGGTGGGAGGGTTGGGAGGGGAACACCCATAAGGAAGGGGAGGGGGGAGGGGGATGTTTGCCCAGAAACCGGGAAAGGGAATAACACTCGAAATGTATATAAGAAATACTCAAGTTAATAAAAAAAAAAAAAAAAAAAAAAAAAAGGGGGAAACAAAATACTCCAGGGAGGAAATACAGAGACAAAGTGTGGAGCAGAGACTGAAGGAAAGGTCATCCAGAGACTACCCCACCTGGAGATCCATCCCATATACAAATACCAAATCCAGACAAGAAGTGCTTGCTGGCAGGAGCCTAATATAGCTATCATCTGAGAGGCTCTGCCAGAGCCTGACAAATATAGAGGTGGATGCTCACAGCCAACCATCAGACTGAGCACAAGGACTGCAATGCAGGAGTTAGAGAAAGGACTGAAGCAGCCGAAGGGGTTTGGAAGCCCATAGGAAGAAGAACAATATCAACCAACCAGAGCCCTCCAGAGCTCCCAGAGACTAAACCACCAACCAAAAAGTACACATTTAAGGATTTATGGCTCCAGCTGCATTTGTAGTAGAGGATGGTCTTGTTGGGCATCAATGGTCCCTTGGTCCTGGGAAGGCTGGATACGCCAGTGTAAGGGAATGCCAGGGCAGGTAGGTGGGAGGGAGACAGTAGGTGGGTAGTTGAGAATCCTCACAGAAGCAGCGGTGGGGGTGATAGGGTAGGATAGAAGGGTTCCTGGGGGGAAACCAGGAAAGGGAATAACATTTGAAATGTAAAGAAAAAAAAAATCCAATAAAAAACAAAGTGAAAACACAGGCACAGAAAAGGGAGGTGCCGAAAAGATTTTTTGTTTTTTAGAGCCTTGGCCTGTCTTGGATTCACTCTGTATACCAGGCTGACCTTGAACTCACAGAGAGCCACCTCCTCTTGCCTCCTGAATGCTGTGATTAAAGGCATGCACCATCATACCCAGCCCAGAAAAGCATTTTTAATTAAATAAAATAAAATACAAGTATTGGAATAGTCCCCCACCCCCACCCCCAGGGAGGGTCCTCTAGTATCGAAGTCTACCAGGTGGGAAGCTACTCAGTTGAAGTTTGAATCCCTTATTTTTTGTACTATGAAGCTGATTCTTGGGACCAGGAGTCAGTTGTACACTAAGGCTTCATTTGCTTGCGATTTCCTCTTTATGTATATCAAAAGCCACTTCTGGCTGCACTTAGTTTTACAGGCTGGTTCCTCTTTGCTGTGGAATGGCTACTACTTTTTCTGAAAGCATTTGAGTAGCACAAGTTTCAAACCCTGTTCAACACTAAACATTCCCCAGGAAGAAGGATTCTTTGGAAACTTTGCACCCATAGGACTTGAACCTCAGGTCCTGCTAGTAGAAAACCACATGGCAAAAATGCAGTCCCTAAACTTAGAGCCAACTGCTAACCGCAGGCATGGTGTCATCACTCTCTTCAGTTACCCAAGGTGTGGACGTCTCACCAGAGAAAACAGGAAAAAAGGTACTGCACTCATAGTCTAAGCCTCGTACTAATTAGGCTTCTCAGCATGTCCAAGTCTTCTCCTCTTCCATTCATTCTGCCTAATGTAGCTGTTTCCCACCCAGAGACTGGCCACAAGGTTCCCTAGCTTATCACTCTTCCTTGTTTTCAGGCCCAGAGTACCTCAGTTCAAACGACAGTCCTTCTCTGCAGATGGCATCTAGCTATAACAGGGCCGACTTGTCACAGTCAGGAATCAAATACTCCAACTGCCTTTAGGGCTTATAAAATAGTGGGCTACAACCAACATTCTCTTTTATATTAGCAGTCCTTGGCTTATTTTGTGATAAGCCTCTGAGACCACCTCACTTCTGAAAATATTCCAATTACTATTTGTACATGAAGTACAGTAAACAAATGTAACACAGCTTTATAATTTTAAAGGTAAAATATATGTAAGATAAAAAATATAGAAAACACAAAGTTTCCTTCCTACATGAATTTTTTTTCAGGCAACTAGGTTCTAAAATTACTTGTAAATCCTCCCAGAAATATTTTATAACTATTCAAGCATACACATATTGTAATAAGTATTTTAGATACATTGATATAAGAAATTATATCAATAATCAAAATAATATCAAGGAGAAAGTATTAAGCAGAATGTAAAAGGTGAGTAAAAGTATGTAATGGCTCCATCATGTGCATTATATAAACACACCACAGCCATGCAGAGTAATGTACAACTAGCAACTCATGATGATGAGACAGGAGGATCCCTGGGCACAGGAATTCAAGGCCAACACAGGTAGCACAGCAACATGCATCATCACAAACAACGAAAACAGTGTGGGGTGTACGTGGTCATGGTGTTATTTTTTTAAACAATATAAAATTTTAAAATAATTACCTGTTTGTTGCATTCTTTAAGTTCTAATTCTGATTTTTCCAGGGTACCCTCTAATTTGATTATTTTTTGCTCCATTTCTCCTCTATGTTCACGAATGGTCATATCCAAATGTGTAACCTAAATACAAAAGTAATATCAAGCTGGCTGCTCAATTTTATTGTAAAGCAAACACTTGTATGGTTAGAATATACATTTACTACAGAAATCAATAAGTGATAAGCTTATTCTAAAGGAAGTATTTTTCAAAGGAACTTGAATTCCCATACATAATATATGTTATAGAAACTTAAAAGGATTCATGTGTCAATTTATATTAGAATAAAAATGATAAATAATGCCTTGTTCCTCCAATATTTAGCTCACAGTGATGTATTCAATCCCATGTTCTTCTGATATACAATAAAAAATATAGGGCTGGAGAGATGGCTCAGAGGTTAAGAGCACCAATTGCTCTTCCAGAGGTCCTGAGTTCAATTCCCAGCAACCACATGGTGGCTCACAACCATCTGTAGTGGGATCTGATGCCTCTTCTGGTGTGTCTGAAGACAGCTACAGCAACAGTGTACCCACATATATAAAATAAATAAATCTTTAAAAAAAAAATAGAGGGTTGCAAGCGAACCCTTACTCTCAGAAAGTACTTACTGGTCGACCTGAGTTGTAGTTTACTTGTAAAGAATTTACCTATTTAGTTCCCAGCTAGACAAACAAGTCTTTCTGCCAAGTATCTACATTCCCCGCATTTGGAACTCTGAGGCAAGAGAATTATAAACTCATGGTCGAACTAGTCAAACAGCAATTTGTCTAAAAAAAAAAATTAGTTGTACTTCTAACATTAAATATTTACATCCAGAAAAAAACTGGCAATTTTTAAACCCCTCATGATTATCCCATGGTAGAAAATGTGTACAAATAAAGTAAGAGAAGAACAACCTGAGCTGCTCTTTGCTTTAACTCCCAATTTCTCTCTTTTAGTGCCTGATTCATTTCAAGAAGTTCTTGCTTTTTGTCTTCAATCTCCATCTTACATTCTCTACAATTTGTCAAAAGAAAGAGATCACAGTAGGTAACACGAATACTCTAACTTCTTAAGGATAAATTATTGTTATTGTTTCCCTAATTAAAAGCAAAAGAACATGTGTAGCTAATCCAAACTGAAAGCACGTAAACCAAAGGATGAATGTATAAAGAAAATGACGGCAAAAGTTAACTCACACAGAGAGGGTTCCTGGAACCACTGGGCTAGTTTACTCAGGGTTAGGGCTAGGGAGATCTTAGCATACGAGGTACAGAGAAACTGAGGAAGACACCAACATCACTTTCTGACCATACAGACCATGTGCTGCTGCCACACAGGATAATGCACACACACACGCACACACACACTCACATACGCACACACATATACACCAAAACAAAACAAAGCAAGAACAGTATGAAATGAGGCCAGGAAAATAGAAACCTGGTCATATAGGGTTGGTATTCTAGAGGCTTGGAGTTTTAAAAAACTGCATTCTGTGGTAAAACACAGAAAACATTATCCTTTCGGACATGTTAAGGTTCATAACTCAACTGAATTAACTAGTGTTATGTAGCATCCGCATCATCTGTTCCCAGTACTGTTTTGTATTTCAACAGAGGTAAACCCCATATCCTTCAGGGATTATTTTTCTGTTAACCCTTCCCTTAGTTCCTGGCAAACACCAATCTTTGCTATGAGACTTACCAGTTCTAGAAACTGTTCATATGAACAGAATTCATATACCACATGTGCTTGCCTTCTCTGACTTAGCACAATGTTTGTAGGGTCCATTTACTTTGTAGCATGGATTATCTCTACTTTGTTGTTTTTCTGCCTAAACAACACTTGCATGCATACACCATATTTTCTTTACCCATTCATCAATGGTGACAAATTACCACATTTTCGGCTATTCTGAAGAGAGATGATATAAACACTGGTGTATAATTCTTGTTCAAAGAACCATCCTCAATGCTTTGCGATACATGACTAGGAAAATTATTATACTAAATGATAATTTTATGTTTAAAATATCAAGAAATTGCCCCACATGTGGCCCATACATATACAGCCACCAAACTAGATAAGATGGATGAAGCAAAGAAGTGCAGGCTGACAGGAACCAGATGTAGATCTCTCCTGAGAGACACAGCCAGAATACGGCAAATACAGAGGTGAATGCCAGCAGCAAACCACTGAACTGAGAACAAGACCCCCATTGAAGGAATCAGAGAAAGGACTGAAAGAGCTGAAGGGGCTTGAGACCCCATATGAACAACAATGCCAACCAACCAGAGCTTCCAAGGACTAAGCCACTACCCAAAGACTATACATGGACTGACCCGGGGCTCCAACTGCATAGGTAGCAATAAATAGCCTAGTAAGGGCACCAGTAGAAGGGGAAGCCCTTGGTCCTGCCAAGACTGAACCCCCAATGAATGTGATTGTTTGGGGGAGGGCAGTAATGGGGGGAAGATTGGGAGGGGAACACCCATATAGAATGGGAAGGGGAGGGGTTAAGGGGATGTTGGCCTGGAAACTGGGAAAGGGAATAACATTTAAAATGTAAATAAGAAATAGCCAATTTAATAAAGATGGGGAAAAAAGTTATCAAGAATTTACAATTATTTCCCACCGTGGCTATCATTATTTTGGTTTTCTACTAGCAATAAATGGGAATTTTATTTCTCTCCATACTTCCTTTTTTTTTTTTTTTTTTTTTTTGGTTCTTTTTTTCGGAGCTGGGGACCGAACCCAGGGCCTTGCACTTCCTAGGTAAGCGCTCTACCACTGAGCCAAATCCCCAGCCCCTCCATACTTCCTAATACTTGGTATTTTCTGTTTTTTGGTTTTCTTGGGAGTTTTTTGTTTTTGTTTTTGTGGTAAGGATTAATGTACTTAGCAATGATGTTGTATCTCTATGTTTCATATCCAAAGGAATTAAGATTTTACTGGGAATATTTTAGGAAGCCATTAAAAACAATATGATCTGATATATATTTATAATCAGAAACATGATAATCTATGGAAAGTGGATTAGTAATGAAAACAAGAACATAAGGAGCCCATTAGGAAGACCCAGCCATATGTCATGAAAGAAACAATAATGGTCTGTGCATAATGATAATGCAAAGTCAGTGGATTTTATAATTTATTTTAAAAATAAAGTTGACAAGATCTGCTAATAAACTGGATAAAAAATAGGATAAGTCTACAGGTTACTGGTTTAAGGGTTTAAATGGGATAAGTCTACAGGTTACTGGTTTAAGGGTTTAAATAGGATAAGTCTACAGGTTACTGGTTTAAGGATTTAAATAGGCTAAGTCTACAGATCCCTGGTTTAAGCAATTATATTAAAAGATGGGAAGGGCAGGGTTATAAGAAAATAAATGAATGTTTCAAGATGCCTCTTATAATATCCATTATAGAAGGCCAGCAAGATGGTTCAGCAGCTAACACACTTGATACCAAGACTGATAACCCGAATTAAAGTACTGAGACCAATACAGTGAAAGGAAAGAATGCTCACAATTTATCCTCTGACCTCAACATGTGCACCATGATACATGCCACACCTCCATCTATGTGCACACAAAATAAATGAGTGAAAATTGAGTAAGATCTAGCTTGGTTGTTCCCTGTGGACCTTTTCGGCCTTCTCTTCCTGCCCAACTTCATTGCTTTGTGTCAGCAGCCACTGATACCTAGGTAGGCAACTCTCTATTACAGTCTCTCCATCCTCACTCTCAGCCCTGGAGCAACCTGCTTATCCCTTCTGGACACCCAGACTAAATCAACACACCAGTGAACACCTGATTTTTATTAATAAGCCAGGAATATATATTGGAAAAAAGGAAACATCTTCACCAAAGGGTGCTGGTCAACTAAATGGCTGTGTGCAAAAGAATGCAAATAGATCTATATTTATCACCCCAAACAAAACTCAACTCCAAATGGATCAAAAACCTTAGAATAAAGCCAGATACCCTGAGACTGACAAAAGAGAAAGTAGGGACTAGGCTTACATTCGTTGGTACAGGAAAAGACTTGGATATATTTCCAAACAATGCTGCACATCCTACTGCCAAAATACTTTCTCATCCATGTCCACTAGTACTCTACTCAAAACAGTAAGAACCTGGCAAAATGAATGGATAATGAAACTGTGGTGTATTTACCCAATGGAATAGTATTCGGCTGTTAAAAACTGATATTATAAAATTTGTAGATAAATGGATAGAGCTATAAAAAGAAACACCCTGAATGAGGTAACACAGACCCCAAAAGACAAGTTTGTTTTCTCTTATATGTAGATGTTAGCTTTTAAGCCTTCAACAGGTATGCTCCAATCCATATAACCACAAAGGTTAGGTAACTTGTAAGAGACTAGAGAGGAGGGGAAAAGGCAAAGAAAGGGAAAATAGAATATACAGTTATAGAGGGTAAGGTGAGATTGGAGTGAGAGTATTAATAATTTGGGAGAGGGATGGAAGAGGGGTAGGGGAAGGAATATAGGGAGGGGCAACTAACACTAAAAGTCATTTCAGCGGTCAAAGAGAATGCAACTTAGTTTTTAATAGAACCATCCCTACACACACACACACACACACACACACACACACACACACACACACACACACACACACACAAAAGAAACATAAATGGAGTTACCATAAACAGGGAGACAATGCCTCAAACATCTCAGGCTATTGTCAAGGCTCCTGGTTCCTCACCATAAACTGATGGTAAAGCCCAATTATTGAAGACAACACCTATATATCTCATTGAACATGGAGAAGTGAACTGGTGCCTAACTAGAGCCTCTTGCACCCCTACTGACTGGTGTCCATCAAACTGGAAGGTATCCTGCATCCTACTAGTGGGAAAAGGGAACCATCAACCTAGCTAAAACCCTGCAATCTAAAACAGTGGCCTGTCGGCAAGAGATGCTGGTGTAATGGTGGCACAAACAGTGGTAGAAGTCGCCAGCCCCTCTCTGACTGGACTTGAGGCGCACTCTATAAGATGGAACCCATGCCTGACGCTGTTGGGGTGGCCAAGAACCCAAATAGGACGAGAAAGGCCATGAACCTAGGGAAAAACCAAATACTACTGTTCTGCTAAAGGACACACCAATGAGTCCTAACGCCATTCTGCTATCCTCATAGATCAGTGCCTCGTTCATCCATTATCAGAGAAGTTTCCTCTTGCATTAGATAAAAACTAACAAAGAGACCCACAAATAGACAATGTGTAGAGACTGAGAGATTTTGGAACTCTCACTCCTAAATGGGGTGTCTTTATCAAACTCCTTCCTTCCTCAGAGCTCAGGGAGCTATGCAGAAGAGGGAAACTTTTGTAAGATCCAGAGGTGACTACAGATTTAACAGTATTGATGCACATATGAACTCACAGAGCCTATGTTACCACACAGGGCTCACACAGGTTCAAGATATATGGATCTCAGTGTACAAAGGGGGAAGGTGGACACACAGTCCCAACTCAGTAGATATGGGTAGGCCCATGACCGACAGTAGATGGCCAACACAAAATGAACTCAATAGTATTTCTGTCAATTTTTTGTCTAATAATGCTTTGTTTGGCTAGCTTTGCCTGCTGGTCGTTTGTTTGTATATATGGCTTCTGGTTGTGGTTTTCTGGGGTTTCTGTGTATGTGTGTTTCTTACGGGTTTTGCTTGTTTGTTTGTTTGTTTGTTATTTTGCCAGTTCGATTTCTAAAGAGAGAGAGGGAAGTAAAAGGGCACAGAATGGAATAGGTATGGGTTGTGATGGAATGGATCTGAAAGAAGTTGGGCAAAGGGGAAACCATGATCAGATCTATTAATAAAGAAAACATTTTCATAAAAATTCTTTAAATATTTAATAAAACTAAAATAAAATGTAATGACTGGTATGTTTTGGTGTGTTTGTTTCACTTTGGGAGGTTTTCTGTTGTTGTTGTTGTTGTTGTTTTGTTTTGTTTTGTTTTGTTGAGACAGGGTTTCTCTACATAGCTCTGGTGGTCTTGGAACTCACTCTATAGACCAGACTGGCCTCAAACTCAGAGATCTGCTTGCCTCTGCCTACACAGTGCTGGGATAACAGGTGACAAACTGTAATAATTGAATAGTTGTTTTTTAAATCCACATGAAAACAAAAGGTACATAGTTGGGTATTAATTAATTAGAGCTGAGGAATAAGTCAAAACTGGAGAAATGGATTCAAAATTATTTTTGATACAGTATTTAAAAGTACATGATATGTACTAAGGGTAAGGTCATAGAGCATGGGGTCCTATACTGAATCCTGGGGTATTAATTCTAATTTTCTGGGTCATCTTGCAGTTCTTGCTTAACCATAAAAAATAAAATACATGTAAGTTTGTTTTAAAGAAACCTCTTATGATGTAGATATTACACTCATATACATTAAATAAATCTTACACACACAAAAGAAAAAAATTAGATCATATGTTACATCCCTGGCATAATCCTAGCTTAAAATAAGGGCTTAATATATACAGCATACTGGGCTGGAAATGCTGACAGACATTTTTAATCACAGAACTTGTAAGGAGATATAAGGGGAATGGGAATCTCTGAGTTCAAGGCTAGATTGGTCTACAAAGTGAGACCCTGTTTCCTAAAAGAAGACAAAGAAAGTGAGGTCATATACATATTGTTACTATTAATATATTAGCCTCTAAGTCACAGCTGAATGCCTGCCTGTAGGTTGATGTCACTATGCAGGTAAAGGCGGACAAGATAAAGTGAGGCCTGTAATTGGACAAGAAGGAAGGGAGGCAGGAGTAGAGGTTTTAGAAGGCAGGGAAAAGACAAGAGAGGGGACAGGAGTGAGGAAGAGGGAGCCGAGAGAACAAGGCAGCAGATGTTAAGATTCTTCTCTGTGCATAGTTACAGGTTGTTATGACTATTTTTAAGGAATGGGTGTATACAAGACTTTGGAACAGAGGATATTATGTGGTGTGTTCTTTCTTGTGACAACTTAGTTGAGTTCAAGAGAGTGTACGGTGGCAGGACTCACTAGCCCACCAAGGAATTGGGATGTGTATGCTGGCATGGTAACAACCGCCCTGGGAACTAGATGGGTAGACAGATTGCTACAGAGCTCAGACAGGCGAGCGCCTTTTTTATTTTTATGGTAACACTTGCCTGATCTTTTTTTTTTCATTTTTCTTAAAAAGCTACTTGGACAGTGTCAAGCTGACCACAAAATGAGAGAGAGCAGGAGTGTTAGCAGCCACAGCAACTTCTCTCACTTACTTAGATGGATCATAGGTTGGGCAAAAAGGCAAAACAAAACAAACTACCAAAACAGAGTAAAACAAAAAGCAGCCGAGAAATTGGGCCATTTAAAGTTCAACAATACATTTTGTGGTATGAGCCAATGACTCAAAATAATCAAAGAAATATGTGTAATTATGGTATCTTTTCTTACTGACTCACCTCAGTTCAGCAGTAAGATCCTTTATTGTAGTGTATTTTTCTTCTAGTGATAACTGAGCCTTTTGTAGTACATCTCTCAATTCCTGTAGTTGTCTTAAGGTACTTTTCAATTCTCCATGAGCATTCTGTAGTTCATTTTCAAGAGCTTCCCGTTTCTGCGTGGTTTCTGTTAGTTCAGTTTCTGTGTGGTGTTGTAACCTTTCTAACTCCTTCACTATTAAGAAGATAAAATCATTTAAAAAATATATGGGGGTTGGGGGTTTGGCTCAGTGGTAGAGCGCTTGCCTAGCAAGCGCAAGGCCCTGGGTTCGATTCCCAGCTCTGAAAAAAAAATAGGAAAAAAAATATATGTAAAGCATTTTTATGAGTAAGTATAACTAATAATGTTCAAGGAGCAGTGAAGATGCTTCAGTTACTTAAGGTAACTTAAGTTCTTACTTAAGGTAACTCTGAAGAAAGAAAACGTTTGGGCTAGAGAGATGGCTCAGCAGCTGATGCTCTTTCAGAGGACCAGGTTCAATCCCCAGCACCCACATGGTGGCTCACAACTGTCTGTAACTCCAGTTCCAGGGGACCTGACACTCACACAGACATGCACTCAGGTAAAACACCACTGCACATAAAATAAAAAGAAATCTTTTTCTTAGAAAAAGAAAGAAAACATTTAATTGGGGGCTTGCTTACAGTCTGAGAAGTTTAGTCCGTGGTCATTGTGGTGGGGACTATGATGGCATGCAAGCAGAAAATGGAGTAGCAACTGAGACCTACATCCTGATCCAAAAATGGCAGAACAAAGCCAAACTGGGCCTGGCTTGGGCTCTTGAAACTTTCTCTTTTGGGGGGGTGGTATGTGCGTGGGGGGAGCTTTTGAAACTTTAAAGCCACCACTAGTACCATACTTCCTCAAACAAGGCCATACCTATGCCAACAAGGCACAGCCCGTAATCCTTCACAAGTAGTGCCACTCCCTTACGACTAAGCATTCAAGTGTATGGGCCTATAGAAGCCATTCTTATTCAAACCACCGCAAATATATACACAGGTATTGTATTTGAGGTAAATTATGCTAACTAGTTGCTTACCTGAATTTGTTTTCTTTTCTAGTTCTGTTTTTGTCTGATCTAAAATCATATCTAACTGAGAAAGATGTATGGATTTATTTTCCCCATCTCGTTTCAAATGAGTTATTTCTTTTTCCAGTTTAGACAGCTCCTCTTTGTACTGATCAATCTCAAGTTTGGCTTGCCTAGTTAAAAAACCAAACAATAGAACATGTAATTTGGAAACTTTAAACCAAAAGACTTGTCTCTTACTTTAAATATGCAAATTCTACTAGGTTAAATATTAGCAAAATCTCTACTCAGATTTTTTTAAAATCAAATGTTCTTTAATTTCATAGACCATATGAAACATACTGTGTAGGCATACAACAGTGTTGCAGTTTCCAAGTATACACAGATTAGAGTACAGAGGTTAAATGCTGCTTTACTGACCACAGCCGCAACTTTAGATAAAACTTTATATAAAACATACAATCCCCACTCAGAGGTTTAAGTCACCTATTACATGTTTTAAATTTCCAGTCTGAGTACATATGACTTTATAAGATTGTGTAGGGATTGAGGACACGCAAGGAGAAGCCCATGATAGTCCCATTATCTGAGACATAATGAAGAGGCAAATAAATTATCATGAAGACCATACTAATCCTACAGAACCAGTGAACTGAGTTAAGACTTATTAGCAGGATGCCTTTTTTAGTATTAAAAGTGGTTAGAAATTCTTAGATTGATCAGCATAAGCCAAAGAGCAGGCTAACAGAGTGGTTTTAATGACCAACTTGATGTTGCGGTCAGTAAAGAAGAGTAAAAGCTATAGTCTCAGTTCAAGTGGGGAGAGGGAGATAGAAACAAAGTCTGTAAGCTGGAAGCAGCCCAAACTACATACTAAGGCCCTGTCTCAAAGACAAAACAGAGGGAAGGAAGCAAAAGGCTATCATAATAGTAATATATTAGAAATAATAGTAAATATTAGAAACAGTGAGCTTTACGGCAAACTATGGGGATGTCTGAAGAATGATGGAAATATAATCAAAGAAAGCTTTTAAAAAAGAAAACTCAATCATGACATGAATCAGTTAAATGAATACTGATTAACCAGAGCTGACATTGGAGAGAACAGTAAGTCAGGTGGACATTGTTCAGAGTACAACTCTGACTCTGGTACAAGAACATGGGGAAAAGATTCTTCAGTTTAGAAGCCTGCAAGAGAACTAGTAATGTCCTCAGGGTAATGTCAGAGGTTTACTCTAGTAAGAGTAAAGAAAAGGCAGAGAATACAGCAAAAGCTTGTGAGCTGCAGAAGGTACAAAAGGAGTTTCTAGAAGTTGGCTGTCATAGAAGAAAACAGTGGTGGGCCTAGGATTAAAAATCTAGCATTTCGGGGTTGGGGATTTAGCTCAGTGGTAGAGCGCTTGCCTAGCAAGCACAAGGCCCTGGGTTCGGGTCCCCAGCTCCGAAAAAAAAAAAATCTAGCATTTCTTGTGTTTCTTGTATTTTGTATCCTTGTATTTCAAGGGTAGCGCTAGAGCATGGTAGACTTCCTGGCCTCACAACTGTCACTAGTGGAAAACTCTTTAAGGAACAATGGCACTGTTGAGAAGTGTGTGTCTGGTCAAGTAAGTACTACTCTAAGTCCAGAGGCCCTGTCAATGAGGAAGGAAATCTGGGGACATAAGGTTTAGTTCCTGCATGTAAATTCACATTTGACTGCTACTGGTATACATGGGGGTAGAATTATGTGCATTTACTGGGATAATTTTGAATGTCTAGTCAAGGCTGAGAACTATTTCATTTATCCCACATACAATTAAGTCCCCTGGCTGGGTGGTGGTGGTGCACACGTTTGACCTCAGCACTTGGGAGGCAAAGGCAAGTGGATTTCCAGTTTGAGGTAGCTTGGTGCTCAGAGTGAGTTATAGGACAGCTGGGGCTACACAGAGAAACCCTGTCTTGAAAAACCAAATGAAACAAAACAAGAACAAGGACAACAAAAAACCCAAAACACTCAGTTAGGTCCTCTGAGAGTTTCCACAGTGTGAGGACCACTTTGCCTGTAACTTTCAGTGTTATTTGTAATGTAATATAGCAGTTACCGAGTGCCTGTAAACTATAAGACCTAGGCTAGTTATACCAAATGTTGTGGGGAACCCTGAAATAAGCTAAGCAGGATCCTTACTTCAAGATTAGAAAGTGAAAATTGTAGTATAATAAAAAAAGAGAATGAAGGACATGAGGGAGATACAAGACAATGCTACAGGAACTTAGCCTATGAAGAAGCTAATTCCTCAGAGAAATATCTCACTGCATATTATCAAATCTGAAACTCAAACTTACCAACACAAAATTGAGAAGGCCAATAAAACTGCTAAATTCAAATTTTACCTGGCAGTACCAGTTAGCTCGACAATTTTTTGCCTTTTCAAATCTACATCATGCATGGCTGCTTCATATTTCTCTTCCATTTTTCTCAACTTTTCTGTTGAACTTTCCCTTTGTTTCTGCAGCTCCTGTTCTTGCTTTGATACCTGTTAAGCATGTTTTCAGTTAAGTGCTTAAATTTAATTACAAGCCAACACTATCCAGAAATACAGTACTTTACATGTAGTCTAACCTATCATTTAATTTGAGATGTATTCTAAAAACCAAGGTAAGCTTTGGTATGGTAGACTGTAACTGCAGCTCAAACATGGAAAAGGCTGAGGCAGGAGACTGTCTGAGTCCTGGAGCTCAAGGCCAATCTCAGCAATATAAAAAGACTCCATCTCAAAAATCAAATTTAATATAATATTAATAATATTAAAATATGAACGAGGATGCTTGAAACCATAACAGCAAGACTAAGTTAGGGTTAGTGAGGTCATTCACAGACCTCCGTACAGTAGTGGCACATCTGTAACAGTAAAGTGAGATAAGAACTGAGCAAGTCCGGGTGAGCCTGAGTGCACGACTGCTGTACATGAGAGGCCCCAATTCCTCCCTAGCACAAGTAAGAAGAAGGAAGGAATGTAAACAAGGAGGGAGGGAAAGAAATAAACAAAGTAGTAAAAATTTCCCCTTTCATTGTTTTCTTAATAATTTTTTCATTTTATGTGCATTGATGTTTTGCCTGCATGTGTATCTGTGTGAAGCTGCCAGAACCCCTGAAGCTGGAGTTACCTATAGACAGTTGTGAGCTGCCAAGTGAATGCTGGGAATCAACCCAAGTCCTCTGGAAGAGCAGCCAGTGCTCTTACCACTGAGCCATCTCTCCACCCTATTTCCCCTTTTTATTATCCCTATTTGAAAAGGCTTTTTCTCTTCATGTCACAAACGGGGGAAGGTAGGGGGGAATTCAGAAAAAAAAATATATATACACACACATACATATATACATGTATATGTAATATATTTAATCATATATGATTAAAAATTTATGATATACTAAGATGAAATCAGAAAATCTATAATTTTTATATTTTTTATTTTTTATGAAAGAGAAAAAATGGAATACATATGAAAGAAATTGAGAAAGTTAATAATGAATTAAAGAAAAAAGATTACTCTCTAGAATCAAGTTTTCTAGGATTCTTTCAATGAAATAATAACATGATTATTTTAACAAATCTTGGTTGTCGTCTTAAAAACTGAACCCAGAGCCTTATGTGTACTGGACAGGCACTGTACCACTGGTTTTAACGGATCATAACTGATTTGCATAGCCCAGAAGCAGTTATATTTTTGAGGAAAAGGATTCTTCTTTTATTTTATTGTTTTGCCATTTCTTTAAAGAATACCATACCACATGTGTTATTTAAAAGGGAGACATCAGAAGATATAATGATCCAGACAAGTATTAACTTTAGATTCAAGAAAATAAATTCAGTCAAGAAGTTTAAATTACAATAAAATTTTATAGCATGAGAAATCTGGTCGTGGTACTAAGAGATCTAGGTCTGGTTACATAAAAAAATTATGTTTACTAATCAAAAATCTGCAAGTGATTTTTAAATTTTATATCATAAAAATCAACCTTTGTAATCAGTAATGTATACCTGTTTTTCCAGTTTACTCTGGATATCTTCTAGCTCTCCACTTCTGAGGGTCTCCTGCTGTAACATCTGCTGCTGCTGCTGAAGCGTATGCTGCAGAATAGCATTTTGTTCACTCGTCTCTTCAAGGTTATGAGTCTTTATCTTTAGCTCTTTCTGCAAACAATATACCTAGCAAAGATACACATTTCTTGTTACAATGAAGTGTTTCAATTAAAACCCAACAAATGTAAAATGTGTCCTCCTTAATTGTCCCAGTTTTCACATGGCACAGTTGGTCACAGAGGGAGAAGGGCAGGGTCCACTATTCAGACTGGGGAGATGAATCACAATGCTTATAAGGGTTGGCTCTTGTTGGGTACCATTTTGAAAAGTTCCTATGCAATACAGTGTTTTGGCTGGCTAGGATTCTGAAACAGGCTTCCTTCCTGAAAAGGAAGGAAATTTAAATACGTATGGGCTCGTAAGCTATTCTGATGTGACTTTGTACTCTGAAGTCATACATAGCTTTCTCTAGGTAGGAAGAGTACACATCATGTCACATTCTAATGTTGTAGGAAGACTTTCTACAACCCATCTCAGCATGGGAAGAACAAAGGGAACCCTGGATTGATCTACACTTCATTTGATGATACTTCCCCTTTACAGATATAAAACCAAAATCACTACATAGTAAAATCAGGTGATATTTATAATACTAAATATAATACTATTGAAAGTTTATATAATATTGCAGCAAATCAATCCAGAATATTCACATTCTAACATATAAAGGAATAACAATATCAACTACAAAATTTTAGTGATTCACTTTGAATATTTAAGGTTTCAGTACACTGGTCTCCAAAATTTCTTTAAAAGATCTCTCTAAGGTAAGTATGGTAGTACACACCTAAAACCCCAACACTTGGGAGGCTGGGGCAGAAATATTACAAGTTACAGGCTAGCTAGAGCTGTCTAAAAAACAGAACAAGTGAGTAGAAGCTGAGGTTATAGTTAGACTTAACAATTTGTGTTTCATGTGTGTTGTGTAGGGGTAAGGGGACAAGCTGGGGAGTTGCTTCTCTTTTACCATGTGGATTCTAAGATAGAGTGCAGGTCCTTATCAGGCTTGGGGAAAGTGGCTTGACCTGCTGAGCCATCTCTTCAGCACATCAAAAAGGGTCTTTAATCTAGTAACTGCAAATTTTATCTCAATAAAGTTTAGTTGTTAAACCTGATTTAAAAAAAAAAAAAAGTATCTCACTATGTGACCATGGATAGCTTGAAACTTGGTAGTTCAGAGAGATAGTGCCAGGACAAGCAAGAGCAGGACAGGCAATGGGCAACTCTGTGCCTCACCGAGGAAAACCCTCGGTGATTTCCCTCGGTGGGCAAAGGAGATCCTAAGAAGCAGAGAGGCAAAATGTCCTCATATGCATTCTTTGTGCAAACTTGCCAGGAGGAGAACAAGAAGAAGCAGCCGGATGCTTCTGTCAACTTCTCAGAGTTCTCCAAGAAGTGCTCAGAGAGGTAGAAGGCCATGTCTGCTAAAGAAAAGGGGAAATTTGAAGATAAGGCAAAAGCTGACAAGGCTCGTTATGAAAGAGAAATAAAAACCTACAACCCCAAAGGGGAGACCAAAAAGAAGTTCAAGGACCCCAGTGCCCCCAGGGGCCTCCTTCAGTCACCTTCTTGTTCTGTTCTGAGTACCGCCCAAAAATGAAAGGCATCCTACTTATCCATTGGTGATGTTGCAAAGAAACTAGGAGAGATGTGGAACAACACTGCCATAGATTACAAGCAGCCCTGTGAGAAGAAGGCCGCCAAGCTGAAGGAGAAGTATGAGAAGGACATCGCTGCCTACAGAGCTAAAGGAAAACCTGATGCAGTGAGAAAGGGAGTGATCAAGGCTGAGAAGAGCAAGAAAAAGAAGGAAGAGGAAGAGGAGGAGGATGAGGATAAGGATGAGGAAGACAAAGAAGATGAAGATGAAAAGAAGAGGAAGAGGAGGAGGAGGAGGAAGAAGCTGGTTCTACCGCAGTTTTTTTCTTATCTATAAAGCATTTAACTCCCCTGTACACAACTCACTCCTTTTAAAGAAAAAAATTGAAATGCAAGGCTGTGTAAGATTTGTTTCTAAACTGTGCAGTGTCTTTTTTTGTATAGTTACACACTACTGAATGTGTCTTTAGCTAGCCCTGTCCTGGTGGTATTTTCAATAGCCACTAACCTTGCCTGGTACAGTCTGGGGGTTGTAAATTGACATAAAAATTAAAGCAGGTTCTTGTTGGTACACAGCACAAATTAGTTATATATGGGGACAGTAGTTTGGTTTTTTTTTAAAGATTTTTATTTATTGTATGTATGTGAGTACACTGTAGCTGTCATCACACACACCAGAAGAAGGTTTCGGATCCCATTACAGATGGTTGTGAGCCACCATGTGGTTGCTGGGATTTGAACTCAGGACCTCTGGAAGAGCAGTCAGTGCTCTTAACCACTGAGCCATCTCTCCAGCCCCAGTAGTTTGGTTTTGGTTTTGTTTTTTGTTTGTTTTTTTTTTCCTTTTTTTTTTCTTTTGGTTTTCTTTTTGGGTTTTTTTTTTTTCATCTTCAGTTGTCTCTGATACAGCTTATACAAAGATAATTGTTGTTCTGTTAACTGAATACCACTCTGTAATTGCAAAAAGATTGTGGCTGTTTTGTTGACATTCTGAATGCTTCTAAGGAAATACAATTTTTTTTAAAGATTTATTTATTTTTGTTTATATCAGTACACTGTAGCTGTCCTCAGACACACCAGAAGAGGACATCTGATCTCATTAGAGATGGTTGTGAGCCACCAAGTGGTTGCTGGGATTTGAACTCAGGACCTCTGGAAGAGCAGTCAGTGCTCTTAACCACTGAGCCATCTCTCCAGCCCCCAATACAATTTTTTTACTTTAAAAAAAAAAACAAAAACAAAAACAAAAAAACAAAAAACTAGGTAGTTCAGGGTCACCTAAAACTCAGGATCCTCCTGAGGCAGTCATCCAAGTACTGCGATTATAAGAATGCACCACCATGTCGAGCTTCTAAACCTGATTCTTTTTTTTTTTTTTTCGGAGCTGGGGACCAAACCCAGGGCCTTGCGCTTGCTAGGCAAGCGCTCTACCACTGAGCTAAATCCCCAACCCCTCTAAACCTGATTCTTAACCCTTATACAGGAAGAAGAAACAAAAACAAAAACTTTTAATTTTGGCCAAGCAGTGATGGTGCACATCTTTAATCCCAACACTCAGGAAGGAAGCAGATCTCTGATTTTAAGAGCTTCCTGGTCTACAGAGTGAGTTCAGGACAGCCAGGGCTACTCAGAGAAACACTGTCTTGAAAACCAAAAACCAAAAAATAAAAAATAAATAAAAATTTTTAAGAATTTTATTCTCCTAAATCTAAAACAATGCCTTAGATATTATTTAATTTATATTAAAATTATTCTGTAATACTTGTAACTTATTACTCTGATTCTAAAAAATAAATGAATTTGAATTTTAAGGTATATTTTATGCTGTAATGAAATAGTCTGTTCTTTAAAGAATATATAATTTAAAATATTTTAATGTCATATATATTACATATAAAGATGTACTTTTTAAGCATATTAAGGAAATAAGGATGTAACTCAGTTGTTAACGATTCTGCCTAGTGTGGTGATCTGAAAGAGAATGGCTCTCAAAGGCATATTACTGGGTACCTGGTGGGTGAAACTGTTTTAGGAGTGTGTCCTTGTTAGAAGAGGTATGTCACTGGGGTGGGGCTTGAGGTTGCAAAAGACTCATCCATTTGCAGTTAGTGCTCTGCCTCCTGGCTGTGTCTCAATAAGCTCTTGGCTACTGCACCAGTGCAATGCCTGCCGCTATGCTCCCTATCATGGTGGTCACAGATTCTAACCCTCTCATGCTGGAAGTCACAAATAAGTTCTTTCTCCTCTATGTTGCCTAGGTCATAGTCTTACCACAGTAATAGAAAAGCAACCTGGGGTACCTAGCCGCTCTGGGTGTCATCTCCAGCAGCACCAAAACCAGGTATGGCTAAACACACCTGTAATCCAGCACTTGACAAGTAGAACTTAGGTTCTATATCAGTTCTATATCAGCTCTGTATAAGTTATTTAGTGAGTCTGAAGTCACTGTTGGATATCCTAGACCAATCGTGTCTTTACAAATGCCAAACAAAATAAAGTATATTGAATATACTATTTAAAAATAAAACAAAACCATAAGAGCAAATTTGGGGCTGGTGAGAGGACTCAGCAGTTAAGAGCACTGGCTGCTCTTTTAGAGGTTCTGAGTTCAATTCCCGACAACCATATCGTGGCTCACGGCCATCTAGAAAGAGTTCTAGTGCCCTCTTCTGGTATGCAGGTATACATGCTGACAGAGAAGTCATACATTTAAAAAGAAAAAAAACCTTGCAAAATTTCTTTCTTTCTTTTTTTTTTTTTTAATTAACTTGAGTATTTCTTATATACATTTCGAGTGTTATTCCCTTTCCCGGTTTCCGGGCAAACATCCCCCTCCCCCCTCCCCCCTCCCCCCTCCCCCCTCCCCCCTCCCCTTCTTTATGGGTGTTCCCCTCCCCATCCTCCCCACATTGCCGCCCTCCCCCCAACAATCTAGTTCACTGGGGGTTCAGTCTTAGCAGGACCCAGGGCTTCCCCTTCCACTGGTGCTCTTACTAGGATATTCACTGCTTCCTATGAGGTCAGAGTCCAGGGTCAGTCCATGTATAGTCTTTAGGTAGTGGCTTAGTCCCTGGAAGCTCTGGTTGCTTGGCATTGTTGTACATATGGGGTCTCGCGCCCGTTCAAGCTCTTCCAGTTCTTTCTCTGATTCCTTCAACGGGGGTCCTATTCTCAGTTCAGTGGTTTGCTGCTGGCATTCGCCTCTGTGTTTGCTGTATTCTGGCTGTGTCTCTCAGGAGAGATCTACATCCGGCTCCTGTCAGCCTGCACTTCTTTGCTTCATCCATCTTGTCTAATTGGATGGCTGTATATGTATGGGCCACATGTGGGGCAGGCTCTGAATGGGTGTTCCTTCTGTGTCTGTTTTAATCTTTGCCTCTCTATTCCCTGCCAAGGGTATTCTTGTTCCCCTTTTAAAGAAGAGTGAAGCATTCACATTTTGGTCATCCTTCTTGAGTTTCATGTGTTCTGTGCATCTAGGGTAATTCAAGCATTTGGGCTAATATCCACTTATCAGTGAGTGCATACCATGTGTGTTTTTTCTGTGATTGGGTTACCTCACTCAGGATGATATTTTCCAGTTCCAACCATTTGCCTACGAATTTGAGTAACTTACCTCTTCAGATTTCTTCTTCAGCTGTCTTTCAAATTTTTCCTTATTTCCTTCCAATTGATTCAAATGCAAAGCAAGTTCTTCCTTACAGATTTCTAATGCTGAATCCAGTTGTCTGACCTAAAGTCAAAACAAGCAAAATATACCATCAAAAAACAAGAAAAACCAAGGCTGGATGTGGAGGTACATGCCTTTCTCCTGGCACTCAGGAGGCAGAGGAAGGCTAACCTTTGAGTTCCAGGTCAGCCTGGTCTACACAGTGAGATGCAGGAGATCCAGGGCTATATAGGAAGAGTCTGTCTCAAAAATAAACAAGTAAATAAATAAGCAAATAAATGGAAACAAATCAGTACTAACTGAATGAATTAACATCAGTGCGTGTTTATTATATGTACAATGTTTCAGAGCTGTCTCTTAATGTTACTTACTGCTTTACACACTGAAGCAGGGCCAGTGAGGTGCCTAAGCCACAAAAGCACTTGCTATACAAGCCTGGTGTCCTGAGTGTGGTTCCTCAACGATTACGAGTCTAACACTCCCTGAAAAAAGCAAGCTTGAGACCACCAATCCAGCCCAGAGGGGCTCCCAGGGCAGGGAGCCCAGGCCAGAGCCTGGAGCCACTTGGCTAGGCAAGAGCAAACCAGAGATTAGAAGAATTCGAAGGTCCTAGGCAGGGGTGAGCCCAGTACATGACCCTGGCATGCGGCCACGCAGGTGAGCCTGAGCAAGGAAGGAGCCCGAGATAACCACCAGCCCAGTGCTTTGCAGGCCTGGGGGACAGACTATTCCCAAGATGAGCCCTGTCTGGTGCCATAATGCATTGGTTGGGCACTCCTGAAATAACCCCACTCAGAGACTCTGAGAGCAAATAAGAGCGGGGAGAAATAGAGCAGAGAAGGATGTGGGAACAATGAGGAGAGGCAGAACGGCAGACTTGAAGATAGTGAGGATCAGTCTGATGTGAGTAGCCAGTGGACCAGGTGGTATCCTAGCCTGTGGTGCCACTGGGGGCCAAGTCTGGACCATGGCCTGCAGCAAGGGTTTGTTAGCACCTAGTCTGGATCCATGGCCTGCAGCAGGGTTTGTTAGCACCTCGTCTGGACTGCTGCCCAGGAACATGTTGATGTCTGAGGTGTTCAGAACTGGCTCCACCATTACCTTGGCATCGTTGGAGAGCTGACCCTGGGGGCATAATAAGATCAAGAGAGCTGACGCCATCCCTAGTCAGCTGCAGTAATCTGGTGAATGGGCCTGCATATCACCCAGAAGCAAGAGAGCTAGCTCTAGTTACAGGATTTGCAGGTAAACAAGCCCTGAGGGTAGACTGTGGTAGGGCTGGCCCCTTCACTCATCTTCACTGCTCCCCCTCTACAGCAGGCAGGACACCTATCCCTGAGATCATGAAAGCAGGGGAGATGACCCTGCAAATCACCTGGGCAGCACAGTAGAGATGGCCCTGATGGCATGGGGGTGAGAAGCCAGCCCCACGGTGGTTCTGCTGTCTGCTGGCTATGGCACTGACTAGGTCAGTCAGGAGCAGGACAGGAGAGCCCATCCCAGTGTAGGATGAGCTGGTGGAGGACAGCTGGTGGGTTGACCAGCTTAGATAACTCTTAGGTCCAGACCCAGGGCTTTGGATTGACCTCCCCAACATCTACCCTGTCATGAATTGCTGGTGTGTATAAAGAGGTCAATCTTCAGATCCCAAACTACAGGATATCCATGGCCTAGGTGAGGAAGTTCCAGTATTGATAGTGTAACAGAAGCCAGAAGTCTGTACCAGAACAACAACCCATAACCCATGACAGTGAACACTTAAAAGCAAAGAAGAGTGGACAAAGGTATACAACTTCCACAGGGAGATTTTTTTTCCCCTCTGCTGAGGGAGAGGCTGCAAGGGTAGAACACAGCTATGAGGGGAGAAGAAGATTAGGATTGGAGTGCATGAGATGAAATTTACAAAGAGCCAATAAAAAGTTTTTTTAAAGGCACCAAAAAGAAAATATTCAATGTATAACTCATTCATTTTCTGAGTTCATATCTCTTCTCTGGCCATTAATATTTGAAACACTGCTTAGATATTTTAGGTGATTTAAAGACTAGGAGTTTAACAGCTATGGAATATTATTTAATGAAAGTTCCGTGCCTACAACCTTACATGAAAAGTTATTTACCTTTCCCCCAGCTTTTCAAAAAGTACTATTCTGGAGCCTGAAACCCATGATGTAGACCAGGTTAGCCTCAACCGTTTAGCAATCCTCTAGACTCTTCTTAAAGGCGGGGCTACCTCTGCCTGACCTGCACACTAAGTTTTGAAATTAAGTTTACTATTACATCTGTAATGAATTGACATGACAATAAATGTTAAAGAATTATTGGGGGCTGGGGATTTAGCTCAGTGGTAGAGCGCTTACCTAGGAAGCACAAGGCCCTGGGTTCAGTCCCCAGCTCCGAAAAGAAAAAGAACCAAAAAAAAAAAAAATTATTGAATGCTACAGGAGTAACTGTGGAGTGATGGTTAATGTTACATTTAAAGTTAAGACTGACTATGCTTGAGACACCAAACAGCACAAAATGCCTCTAACATGTAACTCTAACTCTAACAGGTTGTACCCTAGCAGTCCATTTCCCAGACATAGAAACTATTTTTAAATTAATGTTCTTATAAAATTTGTGTTCTAACAAGATGGTGAGTAGTGGTCACACACTAAGTACTATTTCAACTTTGAATTCAAAAGCTGACTCTTGCTTACTGTGCTCAAAAGCTGACTAGGACAACTGCAAGACATCATGTTAAACTGAGACCCTGCCTACACATAGACAGAAAACATGCAATCTGTGGGTTTTGCCTTATAAAACCTCGAGCTGATATGGTGCTACCTCTTGGGAGCGCTCTTAAGTACGGTTGTGGTTCCACAATGGATGCCAGTATCTAAAACAAAAGCCTCTCCTTGCTAAAATCTATTTATGGTCACAGTGAATCTGAGTGAGCCCAGATCCATAACAATAAATAAAGGTTTAACTGTCGGGCTGGGCAGACAGCTCGTGCAGTAGAGTGCCTGCATGATAAGCACTCACAGGTCAGGTCACAGGTCAGGTTTTAGCACTAGCTCAGCAGTCAGCGATGTCAGCATGCATGTGTATATAATTCTAGGGTCAGGAAGACAGAGACAGGCACATCACTGAAGCTCACATACCAGGCAAAACAGCTCAAGTGACAAGCTCCAGGCTAGGTCAGAAGACTATCTTACAAATTACAAAGTAAGACTGAGGGATTTAAGGTTGTTTAAATTATATTTGTGCCTGTTGGGGAAGATGTGTATACACACGAGCTTTCCTTCTGTGTTATTTCTCATTGCTAACACTAATGAGCTGCAACAATAGATAAAAAAACAAATTATTTAAAGATACCTTTGTGTGTACTCTGAAACTAAAAAGAGATGGGATTCCCCAGAGGCTGGAGCTACAAGCCATTGTCACTGCCCAACAGACCGCTGGAAGTGAATTCAGGTCCTACTCAAGAACAGTACACTCTCTTAACCACTCAGCCACTTCCCCAGCCCTTTAATGACTTTTACACATTACAATTTTTTAATAATTTATCAAAAGGAGAGGCACACATGCATGTGTGCACATACACACGCACACACAGAAACACAGAGAGTGTACAACTATACTAGCCTTGATTGTTTCTTCAGACACATGAATCTGCAATGCTTTCAAAGCTTCATCTTTCTTCATATTTTCTTTTTCCATTTCCTATAAACAAATTTTGTTAAGAAAATATATGGTTATGATTGCAAATAAATATTGAAATATATAAAATTTACGGAAACATTAACTAAGATGTAAGCTCTTACCATTTTACTTTCTGTTAAGAGTCTGTCTAGTGATTCAAGGTGATGTTGTTTACACAGTATATCTTGCTGCAAAATGGACATAGTCTTTTCCTGTTCTTTAAATTGTTGATCTCTTTTCTCTAGCTGAGTTTCAAGCTAAATATAAAAACACGGTTTTCATATACACTTTAAAAACACTGGGAACACTTTAAACATAAATATATTTGAAATGATGTAAATTTTTGCATTTTAAAAATTTCCTTGAGTTTTTCTAATTTAAAAAATTAAATATATGCCTATCTCTTTCCCCTTTCTTCCACTCGTCTTTATCATTGACTGGTCAATTTATTTTTAAGATTGTATTTATTTATTATATATAAGTACACTGTAGCTGTCTTCAGACACACCAGAAAAGGGCATCGGATCTCATTACAGATGGTTGTGAGCCACCATGTGGTTGCTGGGATTTGAACCCAGAACCTCTGAAAGAGCAGTCAAGCACTGTTAACCTGAGTCATCTTTCCTGCCCAAAGCAAAAATTCTTATTCTCCACAATTTAATCAAAACCCGGTAAAAGCAAACTTTAAAAAAAATATATTGTTATTTGTATGTGCCTGTGCCTGTGTATGAGTGTGTGTGTGTGTGTGTGTGTGTGTGTGTGTGTGTGTGTATTTACACATGTATGGAGCCCAGAGGTCTCTATTAGTGGTCTTCCCTCTATTTTCTACCAGTTTACTTTTTGAGAACGTAAGCTTTCTCTTTCGTTGAGTCCAGTTTAATAGTACACTAGGCTGGATGGCTACTGAGTTCTAGGATCTACCTGCTAAGCACTGGGAGTACTGATACTTGGCTTTCTGTGAGAGGAATGGAGACCCGAACTCGGATCCTCATGTTGGTGCAGCATGCACTTTAATCCTGCACCATCTCAAATCAAAATAAAATAATATCCTAAAGTGGAAAAAGTGTATAAAGTTTATAAAAAGTCATGATTCTGAACATAATTCAAACACAAACCATTTAGTGAAATGCAGTGGCTTAGAATTACGTTTACTTTAAGCGTGTGTATACGTATATCATCCAGTCACTCCCTATTATTTGTATGTGTTCTCCACATCAAAGGGTTCTGCAATCTGTATATGCCAACACTACACAATGAAAATATTTGAAAACATTTATCTCTACTGACTATGTGACTATTTCCTAAACAATAAAGCATAGTAACAATTTATATAGTATTTCCATTGAATTAGCTATCACAAGTACTCTATAGACATTTAAGAATGTAGAGAGAAGTTATACACAAATTTAGGTTATTTTACATGAAGAATTTGAGCATTCTCAGGGAAGCATCTGTGGGTTGAATTTCCCAAGGATCTAAAGGGATGATTGCATTACATATAGGCAGTTTACAAACATGGGAAAGAAAACAGTTTAGAAGACATAAAATAAGGTCCTAACAATTCTACACCATTGCCTATCCATTTGTTTATTGTTTATTGGCAGAGTCTCTGTATTACAGCTCTGGCTGGCCTAGAACTTACTATGTATGCCACACGGACTGAGTACCAGGATTACAGGTATGTGCCACCATACACAGATGAATTATGTAACTTTTGTGTATGCTGGAGTGCACATTTGTTCATCATATGTGACTGCCGGTAAAGGACAGAATGGGTATCAGATCTTCAGAACTAGAGTTTTAAGAGGTTGCAAATGGACAAGATATGGCTGGTGGGAAATGAATCTAGGTACTCTCAAAGAGTAGCAAGTAACCTTAACTACTGAGCTATCTCTTCAGCCCATAGACTTTAAATAGTGTCTTAGGGTTTTACTGCTGTGAAGAGACACCATGACCAAGGCATCTCTTATAAGGACAATATTTAATTGGACTAGCTTACAGGTTCAGAGGTTCAGTCCATTATTATGAAGGTGGGAGCAGGGCAGCATCCAGGGAGGCATGGAGCAGGCAGAGCTGAGAGTTCTACATCTTCATCTGAAGGCTGCTAGTGGAAGACTGGCTTCCAAGCAGCTAGGATGAGGGTCTTAAGTCCATGCCTACAGTGACACACCTATTCCAACAGGGTCACACCTCCTAATAATGCTATTCCCTGGGCCAAACATATACAAACATCACATATAGTAATCATTTTTTTTAACTTTAGGGTTTTTATGTGTTTGTATTTCTGTACAGATGTGTGTCCATGTGCATTTACAGGTCAAGGGCTGGTGTTGTTTGACTTCCTTAATCATACTCTGCCTTGTTTTTTAAGACCGGGTCGATCACTGAACCTGTAACACAGATACTGCTTGATTGCCTTGTTAGCAAGGCCGAGAGATCTTTCCATCTCTACCTCCCCGTGCTGGGATTAAAAACATGACCCACTTCCCCTGTCTTTTTACATGGGTGCTTGGGACCAAACTCAGTTTTCATGCTATCTCTGTATATCTCTGTATGCCCTATGCTTTCAAATTTCCACACACATAAACTCAGGAAACAGCAAACACAGGTTATAGAATAGCTCCTGTATTCTCAAGTTAACATTGTGCTGGCCTTTTACACTCAGACCTTGTCACTCACTGACCTGTTCTCTAATACACAGTTTAGGGTTCATAGCAAGTACAGGGCCAGCCTGGGCTACAAGGGACCCTGCCTCAAAAAAACAACAACCCAGAATCATAGTTTATTCATTCATCCAAGGAAGTTGCAGGGTTGTTTCCAGTTTTAACAACTATGAGTAATCTACAATAAAGCATATTTGCAGGCTTTATTATAAACTAGGTTTCCAATGTCCTAAGACAAATAACTAGGATTATAGGGAAATATATGAAGCACTTTTTACTTAGAAAATGTCAAACTGTTTTCTAAGCAGTCATATTTTGTTGTGGTGTGAGTTCAGCACACTATGCTTGCTTGACTGAGGTGGCGCGTATGGTCTGAGTGGGGACTCCCTGAAACCCTGCAACTCCCCTTCACATTCTAATGAGAACACAGTGGCTTTTATTGTCTTTATGTCACTTTTGTACTTAAGGTGGTTCATCTTCTGGTCAACTTACAGTATCAGTTATTTCTTCCTCCAGTGTTTGGAAGAAGTTACCAGTCAAACTACATAGATCTAAAATTTCTTTTGGAAAAATATGCAACTATGCTTATTATATTTTGTTTTGAAAAGCCAGATCTCATTATGTATTCCTGCTGGTCTGGAACTTGCCATAGAGACTACAGTGGCCTTGAACTCACAGAGATCCACCTTGCATACCAAGAACTGGTTCAGCCTGAGTGGAATACTTCAGTTTGTATTTTATGGTTTACAATGGTGATGATATACATCTTTTGATTCTAATTCTTTTAAACTTCTAGGTCAAACTAATTACCAATTTATAAATTTTACTGAACACTTTTAGAAACTTTCTTATGTGTTCTTGAAAAATAAAGAGTATTACACTTTATTTCATTTTGTGTTTAAGTGCATGAAGGTTCAAGGACAACTTTCAATTAACAGTCTCTCCTTCCACTATGTGGGGTCTGCAATTTAAACTCCAGTCATCAGGCTTGGAAGTAGGCAACTATGTCTGCTGGGCCATCTCCCTGGGAGAGTATCTGCTGAATATGCACAATGTCCTGGGCTCCATCACCAGAACCATGAAAAGTAAAAAATAAAGAAACAAACATTGGAGCCTTGTGAAGGGGCATAGTCTTTGATCAAGGACTAGGGAGGCATAGGCAAACGGATCTCTGTGAGTTCAAAGCTAGTCTGGTCTACAGAATGAGTTGAGTACAGGACAGCAAGAAATTTATAGTGACATCCTACCCCCACCCCCACCAAACACAACCACCAAAAAAAGGAAAAGAAAAAAAGAAAACGAACATTGGAAAATTATTATGAAAGAGTTAGATTCTTATTGCAGGTTTTATTATTAATTTTTTTTTTTGGTTCTTTTTTTCAGAGCTGGGGACCGAACCCAGGGCCTTGCGCTTCCTAGGCAAGTGCTGTACCACTAAGCTAAATCCCCAACCCCTTATTATTAATTTTTAAGCCTTTGTTTCTTCTTTGGAACATAAAGAACTTTTAGGTTAGAATGTATTAAAGAATATATTACTTGTTCAATCTGTTTTTCCATTTCTTTATGCTGTTCAAGATGAATTTTCTTTGCTTTTTCAAAAGCAAAACAAATTTTCTCATGTTCTGTGTTGATATTGGATTCTAGGCTTCTAATTTTTTCATTTTTCTCCTAGAAATAAAAGAAAAATAATAATAAAAGAAAAAGCCAAGTTGAAATAAAACTACATGAATCTAACAATAAACTGGATCTTGGACCTTCTATTCATAGGCAGCAAATGTTGGACTGGCTGGCTAGAACACAGCCTGTAAGTCATTGTAATAAATTCTCTCTCTCTTTGTCTCTGTCTCTCTCTTTAGAGGGAGGGAGGGAGGAAGAAGGAGAGAGACGGGGGCGGAGGGGGGGCGGGATTTGTTCTGTAAGTTCTGTACTCTAAAGAACCCTAACTAGTAAGAGGATAGCCACACTTTAAAAAACAAACAAACAAAAAACAAAACAAAACAAAAAACCCCACTACTACCACCAACAAAACAAAAACCAGGGGATAAATAATCCTAGACCAGCAATTCAAAATAAGAGAAACAAAGGGCCTGGAGAGATGGCTCAGCAGTTAAGAGCACTGACTGCTCTTCCAGAGGTCCTGAGTTCAATTCCCAACAACCACATGTAATAGGATCCAATGCCTTCTTCTGGTGTGTCTGAAGACAGTGACAGTGTACTCATGTACATAAAATAAAATCCTTTAAAAGAAAGGGGGTAAACACACATACACCACAAAAAAATAACAGGAGTCAACAAAAACTGTTCAGTAATAAATTCAAGATCAGTGGTCTCAATTCCCCCAATAAAAAGAATAACAGAATGAATTTGAAAATAGGATCCGCCTGGTGCTGCATGCAAGAAAAACACCTTAACATCAATGATAGATATTATCTCAGGATAAAAGGATGAAAAAAAATAATCCAAGCAACCAGACTTAAGACCTAAACTGGTACAGCCATTTTAAAATCTGACAAAATAGGACTTCAAACTAAAATACTCAAAAGAAATAGAGAAGAATACCACATACTCATCAAATAAAAAAAATCCACCATGAAAATATTGCAGTTATTACTTGTTTGTTTATTTGTTTGGGGCAGGGTTTCTCTATGTAGCCCTAGCTATCCTAGAATTCACTCTATTGACCTGGCCAGCCTCAAACTCAAACTGCCTCCTGAGTGCTGGAATTAAAGATGTGTGCCACCACTGCCCAGCTGAATGCTGCAATTCTTAACACCTATGTACCAAACACAGAGGACCCACATTCATAACACAAACACTGCTACAGCTTAAATCACATGTCAACCCTCATACCAATAATGGGTGATTTCAATACCCAATTTTCAGCAAAGAAGCAGGATACAAAATTAACAATATCAAGACAACAATATCTTTCAGGATAGCCTGAAAAAAAATACAAAATATCTTAGGGTAGCTTTAAGTAAACAAGTAAAAGATCTATAAAATAAAAACTTTAAGACATTGCATTTTCAACTAATGGTGCCGGTTCAACTGGTGGTCAGCATATAGAAGAATGCAAATCTATCTATTCTTATTGCCTTGAATAAAGCTCAAGTCCAAGTGGATCAAGGACCTCCACATAAAACCAGATACACTCAAACTAATAGAAAAGAAGTGGGGAAGAGTCTTGAACACATGGGCACTGAAAATTTCCTGAATAGAGCACCAAAGGCTTATGATTTAAGATCAAGAATGGATAAATGGGACCTCATAAAATTGCAAAGCTTCTGTAAGACAAAGGATACTGTCAATAGGACAAAAAGGCAACCAACAGATTGGGAGAAGATCTTTACCAATCCTACATCCGATAGAAGGCTAATATCCAATATATACAAAGAACTCAAGAAGTTAGACTCCAGAGGATCAAATAACCCTATTAAAAAATGCGGTACAGAGCTAAACGAAGAATTCTCAATTGAGGAATATAGAATGGCTGAGAAATACCTAAAGAAATGTTCAATGCCCTTAGACATCAGGGAAATGCAAATCAAAACAACCCTGAGATTCCAACTCACACCAGTCAGAATGCCTAAGATCAAAAACTCAGGTGACAGAAGATGCTGGCGAGGATATGGAGAAAGAGGAACAATCCTCCATTGTTGTTGGAATTGCAAGCTGATACAACCACTCTGGAAATCAGTCTGGTGGTTCCTCAGAAAACTCGACATAGTCCTACCTGAGGACTCCCCTGTATATACCCGAAAGATACTCCAATATATAACAAAGACACGTGCTCCACTATGTTCATAGCAGCCTTATTTATAATAGCCAGAAGCTGGAAAGAACCCAGATGCCCTTCAACAGAGGAATGGATACAGAAAATGTGGTTCATTTACACAATGGAGTACTACTCTGCTTTTTAAAAACAATTAACTTCATGAAATTCTTAGGCAAATGGATGGAACTAGAAAATATCATCCAGTCACAAAGAACACACATGGTATACACTCACCGATAAGTGGATATTAACCCAAAAGCTTGGAATACAATTCACAGACCATATGAAGCTCAAGAAGAAGGAAGACTAAAAGGTGGATGCTTCAGTCCTTCCTAGAAGTGGGAACAAAATACTCACAGGAGTAAATGCAGGAACAAAGATTGGAGCAGGGACTGAGGAGAGGCCAGCCAGAGACTGCTCTACCTGGGGATCCATCCCACATGCAGACAACAAACCCAGACACCATTGCTGATGCCAAGAAGTGTTTGCTGACAGGAGCCTGATATGGATGTCTCCTAAGAGGCTCTGCCAAAGCCTTACTGATACAGATGAGGATGCTTGCAGCTAACCATCAGATTAAGAACGGGAACCCCAATGGAGGAGTTAAAGAAAGGACTGAAGGAGCTGAAGGGCTTTGCAACCCCAGAGGAAGAACAACAATATCGACCAACCAGACCCCTCCAGAGCTCCTGGGTACTAAACCACCATCCAAAGAGTACACATGGAGGGACCCATGGCTCCAGCTGCATATGTATCAGAGGATGGCACTGTCTGGCATCAATAGGAGGAAAAGCCCTTGGTCCTGTGAAGGCTCATTTCCCCAGTGTAGGGGATGCCAGTGAGGTGGGAGTGGGTGGGTGGGAGGGGAGCATCCTCATGGAAGCAGGGGGAGGGAGGATGGAAGAGAGGGAAACCAGGAAAGGGGTAACATCTGAAATGTAAATACATAAAATATCCAATAAAAAAGACACTGAAGAAAGAAATCAAAGAAAATATAAAAATATAAAAGGACCTCCCATGCTCATGGATCAGGATTAAAATAATAAAAATGGCCATCCTACAAAAAGCAGCCTACAGATTAAATGGAATCCCCACCAAAATCCTAACACAATTCTTCAAAGAACTTGACAGTGTTCAGCTTCATATGTAAACACACACACACACACACACACACACACACACACACACACCCCACGCACACACCCCAGGATAGCTAAAACTAACCTGAATAACAATTAAAAAAATTTCTGGAGGTATCACCATCCCTGACCTCAATTGTACTACAGAGACGGTATTATATTGGCACAAAAAGAGATACATTGATCAATGGAGCAGAATTGAAGACCTTTTTTCCAGGATTTGATCCTTTTGTGAACCCCTAGATTATGAACTGTAAGAATCTATTTCTGGGGGTTGGGGATTTAGCTCAGTGGTAGAGCGCTTGCCTAGGAAGCACAAGGCCCTGGGTTCGGTCCCCAGCTCCGGAAAAAAAAAAAAAAAAAAAAAGAACCAAAAAAAAAAAAAAAAAAGAATCTATTTCTAGTTATATAGCTCAGCCTTTGATCCTAGAGCTTTTTGTCTACTGTACTTGTGGTATGGTTCAGCCTTAGTACACACCTTTAATCCAAGAGCTAAATAAAGACAACTGTAGGTAGAGGTGGAGCAAGCAAACAGCTGACAGGGAGTGAACATAAGTAAACAGAAAGAATGGTCTTTGAGTTGAAGCATTTTTAAGACATTGGGGAGAAGGAGAAAGACCTTTTCCTTCTTGGACATTTTTCTTCTGAGAAGTCAGTGGAGTAGGAAGGTCAGCTGGGTGCTTTCTCTGCCTCTTTGAGCTAACAGGCTTTCACCACAGCATCTAGATCCTAAGTCGTCATTTGGAAAAATCAAATGGCTAGATTTTTGATACGTATTTACTTATATGTAGATGTTAGCTGTCAAGTCATTACACACATGCTACAGACTAATAACTGAAGAGGTTACGTATAGAGTAAGAGACTGGAGGGGAGGGTGGTCTCTCTGGTAAGGAGAAATGGAATAACTATAGATGAGGTAGGGTGGGGACTGACTGGAATGTATGGATCAAGTGGAGTGAGAGGGAAGAGGGGATGAAGGATGGAATCCAGAGGGACAGAGGGACAGCTAAAGCTAAGGGCCACTTGAGGGACCATATGGAAACCAGCAGGACACAGAGCCCCAAGTGGACATCTCTCAGCACCAAATGAAGCTGCCAGTACTGAGAATGGGTTACATGGTCAAGTTGTTGGCCCAAGGAGCCCCATGGGAACCCCCAAACAACCCAAGCTATTTCCAAAGCTATTGGTGGCTCTACACAAACTAACGGTAAGGTGCTATTGTTGAAGACAGAACCTACACAACTCACTGAACAGGAGAAGTTGAGCTGGTTCCTACATAGAGGCTCCCCCTACATTCATGGTACTGGAAAGTACTCTGGGCACTACTAAAGGGAAAAGCTAAACACCCAATCAGCTACAAATCCTTCCACCTCCAAAAAATGACCTACCTAAAAGATACTGAGGTGCAGTAGTGGAGTAGAGCTTGTGGGAGTAACCAATCAATAACTGATCTGACTTAAGGCCTACTCCACAAGATGAAACTCATACCCAAAATTGTTTGGGAGGCCAAGAGTCTGAAACCAGATAGGCCAGGAAACTAGGGGGAATACTGCTCTGCTAAAGAAACAGTAACAAAATGACTCCTAACCACATTATGCTGCACTCATAGACCAGTGGCTTCCTCAGTCATCAGAGAAACTTCTTCCTAAAGCAGATGGTAATAAGTCCAGAGCCGCAGACCCAGACATTATGCAGACAGTGAAAGCCCTTGGGACACTCAGTTATAAAGAATGTTTCCACTCAATCCCTCCCTGCAGGACTCTTGGGTATGAGGAGGCAGAAAGTATTTAAGAGCCAGAGAGATGGAAGACACCAAAGAATCAAGTCCTTCTGACACAGCACTGCTGGTCACACATCTATCTGAACTCAGAGACGGTGGCAGCATTCACAGGGCCTTTACTAGTCCACACCACACCTAAGCTGAGCAGAGAAGTAGACACACACCCCCATCCCTAACCTAGAGTGATCTCCAATTGGTAGCTACTGGAAAATGAAAACTTAATTTTCTCCAAGAGAGTCTCACTGGGGAAACAAACCACTCTTAAGGTAGATGGCCGAAATAAAATGAACTCAATGACATCTTTGGAGGCTCTCTGTCTCATAACATTAAGTCAGGGTACTTTTTTATTTCCCCTTGCAAGTGCTTTGTGTATTTTGACTTTGGTTTTAAGTTTTAAGGCTGGGGATTTAGCTCAGTGGTAGAGCACTTACCTAGGAAGCGCAAGGCCCTGGGTTCGGTCCCCAGCTCCGGAAAAAAAAAGAAAAAAAAGAACAAAAAAAAAAAAAAAAAGAAGTGGCATGGTTTTAAGTTTTATGGGATTCCTATATGTACAGACATGTGTGTGTCTGTGTCTATATGCATTTCTTATAGGATTCATATAGGGTTGCTGTGTATACCGACATGTGTGTGTCTGTGTCTATATGCATTTCTTATAGGATTCATATAGGGTTGCTGTGTGTACTGACATGTGTGTCTGTGTCTATATGCACTTCTTATAGGATTCATATAGGATTGCTGTGTATACCGACATGTGTGTCTGTCTATATGCACTTCTTATAGGATTCATATAGGATTGCTGTGTGTACTGACATGTGTGTCTGTCTATATGCACTTCTATGCTTCTTCTCTGGCTCTTTTTCTTGTTTGGTTGCTTAGTCATACTCCAACTTGTTTGGTTCTTTTATTTCACTTTATTTTATTATTATGGATGTAGATGAGATGGGAGGTGGGGGAGGAATTGAGAAGGAAGGGGAAGAGTAACTGAATTCAGATTATATTATATAAAAACTGTATTTCCAAGGAAAGAAAAATTAAAAATAAATCAATGATCTCAAAGAGGATACAAACAAGCAAATGTATGGATTAATGGCATAAATCCAAGGATTGTATAAGCACGTAAACTATACAACAAGGAAACTAGCAAAACAGATGAGAAAATAATCAATATGTATAAAATAAGGTAACATTGTAGGTTAAAATGAAACACAGAGAGATCTGGAAATACAGACAGAAATGTTAAGAGATAAAAGCACAATGGGTCAAATAAAAAATACAGTTATAGACTTAGATAAGTAGAAGAGAGATATTGGAGGTGAAGGAAAGGTAAGAAAAACATGAGGAGGCAGACATGGGAGGAGAGGAAGAGGAGGAGGAAGACTAGGAGGAGATGAAGCAGTAGAAACACAGCCACAACTTGCAGAAATCTGGTATACTATTAGGATAGCAGACCTAAGACTCCACTGGGTAGGAGAAGGAGCTAGGGTTAAAACCAAGCACTAAGAACAAGTATTCCCTACAGTCTACAGCAGAAAACCTAACAGAGTTTGAAAACAGACACTCAAACGCAAGAGCACAAGTGACTGGAGAAGGGACTCTCTACAACACACTCCAGCCAGTACTTCAAAACACAAAACAGAGTAAAGTGGTTCCAGGGCAAAGACACTTGGCACCAAGTCCGATGACTTGAATTTAGCCCCTGGAATCCACTGTCTTCTGAAAACTGTCCTCTGATCTCCACATGCACAGGAAGATACTCAGTGTGTCTGGTGTAGTGGCAGAGGCCTTCAATCCCAGTTCTTAGGGAATAAAGGCAGGAAGATCTCTGTGAGTTCAGGACCAGCTAGGACCATATAGTGGGATCCTGTCTCACAACAAACAAACTTAAAAATAAAAAACAATCACCCAGTGTTGATGTCTAGATGCTATCTATGCACTCATGGCTGAGGGCAGCTCCACACATGAAAAAGACATAGCAAGTGTAAATGTGCACACTGAATGTTAAGGCTGCAATTTCAAACACAAAAGAAAAACAGGCTAGAGGTCCTGAAAGAGTAACAGTGCAGTATTACCTTTAACTCAGTAATATCAATTAGAAACCAACAAAGTAACTTCAAAGTCAAATATATCATAAATTAAATAGACATAACAACTTTAAAAAAACAAAAAGGTAAATTTTACCATGAGCTCCTGTTCAAGTTCTGCATTTTTTGCAGCAATAGAAGAATATTCATTAATTTTTTCTTCCAGCTGTTTCTCTAGAATTAAAAGTTGAGAACATTTCTTCGTCATCTGGAAAAAAAAAAAAAAAAAAAAAAAAACCAAACACAAAACACAGCTTTAAAAGTACTAACTTGCATCTTAAAGTCAATATCTGCTCCTCATTCCAAAGCCTGACTGACTACACTGTAGTAACCTGGAAAACGTTTTATGGTAATGGATACTTAGACTATGCAGTGAATAACCTTAGTTTACCTTACTTGAAAATTAGGCTGGTGATGCAACTTGTCAGTACACTGCCTTCCTAACGTGAGCTAAGCCTCCACTCAAGCCCAAATACTGGCCAAAAAAAAAAAAAAAAAAAAAAAAACAACACAAATTAGAAGAATTTAGAAAAAAAAAACAAAATAGTAAAAAAGGTAGAGATAAGTATTTCGTATTTCTCTTTCTTCCACTGTATTTAATATGTTCAAGTAGACTATGCTATATTTGTTTTGCTTTTCTGTTATATTTATGATTTAAAGGTTATTATAATCAGCATTTCCAAAGTTTGACACATGGTTGTAATTATAAGTTAACTAAATCTCCTTTCCATAGCTATAAGTTTCTATGTAAAAAGTATTTTCATTACAGTTGGTTATAAGTCTGAAAATATAAAGTCAAAGGTGGAGACTTGGTTCAGTGGTTCAGAATACTTGCTGCCCTTGCAGAGAACCTGAGTTCAATTACCAAACATCTCAGGCTATTGTTAAGGCTCCTGGTTCCTCACGATAAACAGACAGATGGTAAAGCCCAATTATTGAAGACAACACCTATATATCTCATTGAACAAGGAGAAGTTGAACTGGGAGAGGGATGGAAGAGGGGTAGGGGAAGGAATATAGGGAGGGGCAACTAACACTAAAAGTCATTTCAGCGGTCAAAGAGAATGCAACTTAGTTTTTAATAGAACCATCCCTACACACACACACACACACACACACACACACACACACACACACACACACACAAAAGAAACATAAATGGAGTTACCATAAACAGGGAGACAATGCCTCAAACATCTCAGGCTATTGTCAAGGCTCCTGGTTCCTCACCATAAACTGATGGTAAAGCCCAATTATTGAAGACAACACCTATATATCTCATTGAACATGGAGAAGTGAACTGGTGCCTAACTAGAGCCTCTTGCACCCTACTGACTGGTGTCCATCAAACTGGAAGGTATCCTGCATCCTACTAGTGGGAAAAGGGAACCATCAACCTAGCTAAAACCCTGCAATCTAAAACAGTGGCCTGTCGGCAAGAGATGCTGGTGTAATGGTGGCACAAACAGTGGTAGAAGTCGCCAGCCCCTCTCTGACTGGACTTGAGGCGCACTCGATAAGATGGAACCCATGCCTGACGCTGTTGGGGTGGCCAAGAACCCAAATAGGACGAGAAAGGCCATGAACCTAGGGAAAAACCAAATACTACTGTTCTGCTAAAGGACACACCAATGAGTCCTAACGCCATTCTGCTATCCTCATAGATCAGTGCCTCGTTCATCCATTATCAGAGAAGTTTCCTCTTGCAGTAAACGTAAACACAAAGAGTAGTGGTTTCGGTAGGGCATTTGGACTTTTGTTATTAGGTTGGGGGGTGTTCTGTTTTTATGTTTTTGGTATGTATGTGTTTCTTTTGGGTTTGAGGAAATTGTGTATTTTTCCCTTTTGTTTGCCTATTCCTTTTTTTTTTTTTAATAAAGAGAGAGATAAAGAAATGGCATAGAGTTTGGTGGATTGGGAGGAGATGGGGAAGATCTGGGAGGAATTGAGGGAAAAGAAAAATATGAACCAAATATATTGTAAAAGAAAATTCCAACTTAAAAAGATTTATTTTAAGGGGCTTATGAGAGTCTCTAATCTATAAATAAAAAACATTCAGAATGAAGAAGAAACTTTCTCAGACAAAAACTGTAAGAATTTTTTTTTCTTTTTTTTCGGAGCTGGGGATTGCTAGTCAAGCGCTCTACCACTGAGCTAAATCCCCAACCCCAAGAATTTTTATACTAGTAGATTTGCACTAGAAAACTTTTTAGAAGTTCTACAAGCAGAAGAAATATGCCATATAGAAACAAATAGGATAAACATATAACTTTTTAAAAAGGAACTAATGATATAATGAAAACATGAATTATTATCTTTTCAGATTATAACCACAGCATCAGATTCATGTGCAATGTTTTAAAATGGGAATTCATGAGTTATTCATCTGAGTACAACTGCCAGAATCTCAGAACTCTTAAGGTTAACAGATTTCCAAGGTGGCTCTGATGTTAGCTAAAATTAGGAAGGCTGGAGGGATTGCTCAGTGGTTAAGAGCACTGACTGCTCTTCCAGATGTCCTGAGTTCAATTCCCAGCAACCACATGGTGGCTCACAACCACCTGTAATGGGATCCCATGCCCTCTTCTGGCATGCAAGCATACATGCAGGGAGAATGTTGTATACATAATAAATAAATAAATCTTTAAAATTTGAAATCCTATAATACCACTCCTTTTCTTCAAATCACAGTCTAAGACCTACAAACATTTATTATTATTATTATTATTATTATTATTATTATTATTATATAACTTGTGTTTTGTTCTATCAAATTTGAGAGATCTTTTAGCCATGAGGTAGTATTTTCCTAATTTCAATATAAATCAAACATACATTTCCAGTATGATTTAAAAGGAATTTATAACTTATATGGTACCATTTTCCAAAGACTTATAAATCAAGATTTCAATAGTAACAAAATCCCATAGTAATAATATGTTTCTATCTCAAACTTTATCACTTCTAACCCAGGTAAATCCAAACTTACTTCGTTTTCTAGTTTGCTAGCATTTGAAGCTTTCTCTAGCAGCTCCTCTTGAATTAGCTGAAACTGACTAGTTCTGTGTGCCATGTTAACCTTCAAGTCAGAGTTCTCAGCTTCTATCTGTACCAGCTTAGCACGCAGTTCTTCTATTCCAGTGGCAAGTCGTTGCTTCTCTCTTTCATACTGTTTGTTCACTGTCTGCTGACCTTGATCCTTTATGCTTTCTGAAATTAAAAATATTGCTCTTACTAAAAGTTCAGGAATCAAAAATCAACTTAAATGGTTGAAAGATTTAATAATAAAGTTTAGTTTATAATATAAACTAAGATAGTTTATATTTTATTTGGTTTATATTTAGTTTATAATATAAACTAGGATATGCAAATTAGTAGGTGTAATATATAAAAAAACTTTAGGACAAAAACCATATGACCATCTCAATTAATGCACAAAAGGCCTTGAATAAAGTTCAATATTCTTTCATAATAAAAAAACCTGGGGGCTGGAGAGATGGCTCAGCGGTTAGAGCACTGACTGCTCTCCCAGAGGTCCTGAGTTCAATTCCCGGCAACCACATGGTGGCTCACAACCATCTGTAATGGGATCTGATGCTCTCTTCTGGTGTGTCTGAAAACAGCTACAGTGTACTCTTACGCATAAAATAAATAAATCTAAAAAAAAAAAAAAGCCTGAAGAAACTAGGCATAGAAGGACTATATATTACCATAATAAAAGCTGTATACAACAAAACTTTTGGCCACTATTATACTAAAGGGGAGAAAATGAAGAACATTTCAATCCAAAACCTGGAATGAGACAAGAGGGACCACTGTCTTAACAGTGCTTCAAGTCTTAGCTGGAGCAATAAGACAAGAAAAAACAAACAAATAAACAAACAGAAATGGGGATGGGAAGATACAGAGAGTAAAGAAGTAAGTTAAATCATCCCAATTTGTAGACAACATGATCTAATATTTAAAGTACCTAGAAGTGACTAAGGAGATAAAATACTTCTATAATGAAAATTTTAAGAGACAGTAGAAAGAAACTGAAAAGAATATTAGTTGGAAAGATCTCCTATGCTCATTGATTAGCAGAATTAACATTGTGAAAATGACCATAGTACTCAAAGCAAACTACAGATTCAATTCAATAATATCAATCAAAATTCCAATGATTTTTTCAGAATTAAAAAACGAGTTTCACCATTATATGGAATCATAAATGATCACAAATAACTAAGGCCATGCTTAGCAGGAAGAATACAAGAGGTATCACAACACTTGATCTCATTTACATTACAGACCTGTAGTGTTAAAACCAGCATGGTATTACTGAGCATGGTATCCCACACCTTTACTTCTAGAACCTGGGAAGCAGAAGCAGATGGATCTAGTAAGCACAAGGCCAGCATGGTCTACATACACAGATCCTGTCTCCAAAAAAAAAAAAAAAAAGACAACAACAGAAAAGTAATGGCAAACGGCAAAGTACTGGCACAAGAGCATTAGTACTAGGCGGACCAATGGAGTAGAGAACCCACAAAGACGCCCACACAAATATAGCACTTAATTTTTGATGAGTGTCAAAAATGCACATTAGAAAAAAGAATATGTTAAGAAAATGTGCAAGGAAAAGTGGATTTCTATAAGGAGAAAAATGAATTAGATCCCTATCCTTTATCCTGTATAACAATTCAAGATGAACAAATACCTTGATGTAAAATCTGAAATTCTAAAGTTATCTGAGGAAAATATTGTAAAACACTTCAAGATATAGGCAAGGATTTTAAGAACTCCAATTGCAGAGATAATAGTCATAAGAATTGATAAATGAGATTAGTATGAAATTTAAGTTTCTGCATGGTAAATCAATCATCAGAATAAAATGTGTATTGCACTGTCTGCCAGTTACAGGTCAAACATGTGAATATCTACAATATTAAATAATAGTAAAAATTAAACAACAAAACTCTAATCAATAAATGAGCTAATGAAGTGGATAGAATGCTTAACAAAAAAAATACAAACAAAAATGGCCAATAATGGCTTGAAAATGAATTCAACATATTAAGCCATCAAGGGAATGCATATTAAATTTGCCTAGAGAGCCCACCCCACACTAGTAGAATGGCTAATATCAAGAACAAATGACAATATGAAGTCATTATGGACATCAAAATAGATGTTTTTCTTAAGAAAAGTTGTATATGTGTGCATGCATATGTGCCACAGAATGCATGTGAACAGAGGACACCTTTCTAGAATCAGTCCTCTCCTCACTGTGTGACCCTGGTACTGAACACAGATGATCACACTTGGTGGCAAGCACCTTCACCCACTAAGCCAACTTGCCAAACCTAGAAGTTTTCAAACCTTTACAATCAACATACTGTAGCTAGACCACTCTATGTACAAGAGACAACGCCAACACACAGAACACTTGCACATCCATTCTGTGTAGTAATAAACATGGATGTCACAGAATAGGCACAGAGTGGCATTACGTCCTTTTCTGGAAAGTGGGTACAAATGAAGATGATAATGTTAAATGAAATAAGCCAAACTCAGAAAGACAAGAACCATGTTTTTTCTTCTAATATGTACAACTCAGATTTCGATTATAAATGTTTGTGACAGTACAGAACACACATGTGTAAATCACAGAAATTAGAATAAGGGAGTGAAGAGGGCATGTTAATGGAATGCATGAGCTGAGGAAGTGTAAGAGGGACAGGAGGAACTAGCCAGAGGTGCAGGGAGCACAGGGAGGAACTGGGAGAGTAGAGCAATTAAAACAAAGTATTATGACAAAGCCATCTTGGTTACATTGTTAGTTCAAGGCCAGCCTCAGTTTTAAAACAGTGTATTTTTTTTTCCTATTTGCTTGTAGGGGAGGAAGATTGGGCTAGAATGGTTCCTTGCTGACAGACCTAAAACAACACACAAGCCAACAATCACATATATTTGAAGGTTTTAATACTACTCTTTCAATACTTGCTACAAGAAAATACTGAAACTCATCAGGTATGAAGAAAATGTAAAACTAAAACTATAAACCTAGTATGACTGATATTTTAAAAGACAGAGAGAGAGGCTGGACAGACTGTTCAGCAGCTAAGAGGTCTTACAGCACGCCTGCCAGGCAACTCCTAATGCTTGTAATCCAGCCCCAATCAGATATGCTCTAATGGCTTCTGTAGTCAACTGCACTCATATGCACAAACTTCTGCAGAATGAGATGCAGATCTCTGAATTCAAGCCTAGACTGGTCTACATAGCAAGTCCCAGGCCAGCCAGGCCTACATAAAGCCTTGGGCTGAATAACAACTACTAAAAAAATAAATAAGAAAATTACATAAAATATGTTCCCTGACTACTACTGATTTAAAGATATTTTGAAAATCTCTGAATACTAAGCAAAATAAGTCAGACTTAGAAACACAAAGCCCAAGATTCAATCACTAAAGAAGGAATTTGTTTAAACTGTATAAAATGATAATACGACATAAAAACTAGAAGAATGCAAAGTATTACTTAAAGAAAAGTTTATCCCCTTAAGTACTTATATCTGAAAAGAACAGCTTTCACTTTTAAGAGAATTTAATAAAGGGCTGGGAATACAGTTCAGTCCCTGGCTCAATCCCCAGCACTGAAAAGCAACAACAGAAAATTAAAACTAAAGAAAACTGAAAAGGACTATAAAGGAGCCTGATAAAAATGTTACATGTTTCAGCTATGGTGATGGTAACAACTGTATAAACATACTTAAAAACAAACATGCAAGCCAACTGCATGCAAGCAAATATAGATATAGATATAGATATAGATATAGAGATAGAGATAGAGATAGAGATAGAGATAGAGATAGAGATAGAGATCTGTGGGGTTTTTTTTTTTTTTTTTTTTTTTTGGTTCTTTTTTTCGGAGCTGGGGACCGAACCCAGGGCCTTGCGCTTCCTAGGTAAGCGCTCTAACCGCTGAGCTAAATCCCCAGCCCCGGGGTTTTTTTTTTAAGACAGGGTTATACTGTGTAGTTCTGACTGCCCTTGGACTATGTACACCAGGCTGTCACTGAATTCACAGAGATCACCTGCCTCTGCCTCTGCCTCTGCCTCTGCCTCTGCCTCTGCCTCTGCCTCTGCCTCTGCCTCTGCCTCTGCCTCTGCCTCTGCCTCCGAGGTGCTGGAATTACAGGTGTGTGCTCCATGCTCAGCAACCCAGCTGCATATTTGAAAGACGTACACCACTGGATAAATTCTGTTGCAGCAATATTATTTTTTAAACAATGCAAAGTCTAAGAACTACACAATAATTCTTGTCTTTACAAACCGTAAGTATTAATAGGAGACTAAATGTTTTCAATATTATCAATTAATAATCTTTTCCTTTAAATGCTATCAACAAAAGCTAATTGTCATTTATTAAAGTAATTCAATGTAATAAACTCACCAGCTAGTTTTACAGGTTCTGTTTCTAAAGTGTTTACTCTGCTACATTCTCGACTGTCATAAGCAACAATGCTATGAGACAACTGGTTCACAGTCAGATTTGCATGAAGCTTTTGAATTTCAGCCTCTTTTATTGCAAGCTTAATCCTAGCACAAAAGAAAAGAAGCCAGGAAGTTATTGCTTAAGATTCTTTTTTTAATTTTCTTTCTTTCTTTCTTTCTTTCTTTCTTTCTTTCTTTCTTTCTTTCTTTCTTCCTTTCTCTCTCTCTCCCTCCCTCCCTCCCCCCCTCCCTCCCTCCCTCCCTCTCTCTCTCTCTCTCTCTCTCTCTCTCTCTCTCTCTCTCTCTTTCTTTCTTTCTTTCTTTTTTAAGACAGTGTTTCTCTGTAGCCCTTGTCCTGGAACTTGCTCTGTAGACCAGTCTGGCCTTGAACTTGGAGATCTGTTTGGCCTGCCCCCCCAAATTCTGGGATTAAAGGCATGCATCACCATGCCCTAGCTAAGACATGAAGGTTCTCACAACCCACTAACTGGACTATAAACTGCTTCAGCCACTTTAAAAACATAATAAAAGCTAGTAAAATTGACTATGGGACCCATATGAGCTAGTAAAAGTCATATATGGGACTGGCAAAGGGTCAAAGGATTTACAACTTGTAAATTTTTTTAGAATAGATTTAAAACAACCACACACACAAAAAAAAAGAATCAATTTTAACTTGGGCAGCCAGTATTTTTATAAGATTCTCTGTAATTTCTTTTATTTGTTAAGCTAATTAACTAACCATCTTAATTTAAAGACCAACAAAACATTCTTTTTACTGTAACTTTAAAAACTGAAAAGTATACCTCAATTCAGAAATCACCAACTTATTTGCCTCACAGCAGCCAATGCATTTGTCCTTATTAGAAACACTATTCATCTGGTGCTTAGAAAGAGAGGACTTAAAGCCAACTATTTCTCTTTTTAACTGCAAGTATAAAAACAAACATTCATAACTTAAAGTACATATGTGATACAACTGTTTTCTTAATACTCAGCTCAAAAAACTATGAATTTTATGAAACAATCTAGCATTTATAAATAGAATATATAAGTATGTTTGAGTTATATAAATCAATATGAATACATTTCAAAACATAATAATTAAGGCAAATTATATTATGTACATAGTGTTTTCAATAACTCATTAAGCAGTCATTTTAGATGCATTTATACATAGCAATGTTTAAGATATGAATAGAATACATATAAATTTCAAAATATTACAGGATTTTAAAAAGTAGTTATGAGGGGTTGGGGATTTAGCTCAGTGGTAGAGCGCTTGCCTAGGAAGCTCAAGGCCTGGGTTCGGTCCCCAGCTCCGAAAAAAAGAACCAAAAAAAAAAAAAAAGTAGTTATGAAAAAGAACAAATGTCTAATAACTTGAAACAATAACCATCTCTGCTTTCTAGAAATTAAAAAAACTCACATTTCCAAATCAGACTTAACATTTATAAGACAAAGGATCAAACATGCATAGTAGCCACTTTTAGAATCATATGTGAAATCATTCTTGACACTGAACACAAGTAAGGATTTCAATTTAAAATGTATTATATTTGTCTTAAAAGGAGAAAAATAGTATACTAAAATCTTGGTAAATCTAAGAAAAGCAGATAAAACAAAGGCAAGGAGCTTAGGACCTATTCCTGCTAATTGACCATTAGACTGGTATCCCCTGCACCCATGTCTTTTCACAGTGAAACAGCAGTATCAAATCTGATGATTTCCAAGCTCCTTTCAGCTTCACATTTCCATGACTGACAATACTTTAAAACTTGTTAGGCTGCCATGCAGTCTATCATCCATTACTAAGCGAAACAAACCGTGACATACATGTCTTAATTTCTCATTCTTACCTTATTTCATACCTGTCAATGTTCTTCATGTATCTAATCCCACTGACATACATGAATATTTAAAATTCTACACTATTTTAATAAGAATGTATAAAACTGTTCAACATTAGCAATCAAAAAAATAAAAATTAAACCCATTAATGAAACACCAGTTCACATAGACTATGATGGATCCAGCAAGACATATAACAAATGTCAACAAGGATGCAGAGAAAGAATTATAAACATGATGACATAAATTTACTGTATTTCCAAGAAATTTTGCTAGTAGGTATCTATCCAAGAGAAATTAGAATGTGTTAACAAGAAGACTTCTATGCCAATATTCGCAGTAGCATTATTTATATAGACTAAAAGCGAAATAGCCCAAATGTTCACCAACTGGAGCTTCAATAAGACACTTGCTCACAAATGAATACCATTCAAAACTAAAAAGAAATAAAATACTAATATGTCTCAATGTGAATGACCCTCAAAATATGAAAACAGATACAAGGGGTTGGGGATTTAGCTCAGTGGTAGAGCGCTTCCCTAGCAAATGCAAGGCCCTGGGTTCGGTCCCCAGCTCCGAAAAAAAAGAAAAAAAAAAAAAAAGAAAAAGAAAACAGATACAAGAAAATCCACATGCCATTATAACTTTATTTATATGAAATGTCAAGAAAAGACAAATTCATAGAAATACAAAGTATTATTGGTTTCACAGAGTGGGGTGCATTAAATTGTAAAGAGACATAAAGGATATTTCAGGTATAATAAAAATGTATAAGACTAGATTGTAGTGACTGCTCAATAGTACACTTTAAAGGAATGAATTTTCAACACATACATAATCCTTCAATGAAACTCTTCAAAAGTTCTGTGTAGTTCTTATATATGCATCTCAGAGAGTAAGAAAAGGTAAAAGAGGAGAAAGGTGAGTGTGAGGGACATAGGGACTCCACAAGAGAACTGGCTAAGCAAACAAGGACAAGAACAAAAGCTAGGAACGCAGCCACAGAATGATGCTCTGCAACAAGGCAGGTTCCTTCTGCACTGCAGTCAGGTTGCTACACTTCTTTTCAAACATACTTACTGGCATCTGGGATATCAGTTTTTCTAAACTCCTCAGTTCCACCCTTGAATTATCAATATCCTGCTGACATAACTCTAGTCGTTCATTCTGTGTTGCAACACGAACCTTCAATTCTCGATTTTCATTTATTAAAGAAAACTTTTCTCGTAATATTTCGTCTTTGTCCTCTAACTCACTCTCTAGCTTCAGAATACATTGTCTAGATTCAGTTAACTGTGACATGACTTCTGAGTTTTTCATTGCCATAATCCTTAATTTTTCTTTTCCACTGTAATGGTCTTCTTTTAACTCCCTATAAAGAAAAAAAGCATTAAAGTAAAATATGCACACATTTTTTAAAAATATTTATTTATTTTATGTATGTGAATAGACTGTCGCAGACTTCAGACACACCAGAAGAGGTTGTGAGACACCATGTGGTTGCTGGGAATTGAACTCAGGACCTCTAGAAGAACAGTCAGTGCTCTCAACCTCAGAGCCATCTCTCCAGCCCATACACACTTCAATATCACATTTTCAATAATCACATTTATATACTCTCACTTTAAACCAAGGACACAACAACAAAAAATAGTAAAGGAGAGGCCAATATCCTACACAAAAATAGCAAAAATCCTCAACAAAATGCCAGTACACCTAATACAGCCCATACTGAAGACTAGTCACAATGACCCAATGGCATTTATCCTAGGGACACAAGGATGGGAGGACAGGCATAGTAGCTCACATGTATCACCAGCAACCAAGAGATGAAGGCAAAACAACTATTCCAAGTTAGAGCAGAGTCTGAGCTATACAGCGCCTCTAGATTAGCCTGGGCGACAGTGTGAGAAAGAAAGGAGAAAGGATGGAAACAGCTAGGAGATGAGGAGTAAGCTCTGAGGTAAGCAGGGAACTATTGAGAGCTGTGTCCTGATTGTACGCATGCATTAAGCATCACTGTGGTTAAACGTCCTTAAAGCTGCAGTTGTATTCTTCTCACTCATGAGAAACTGAGGCACCGGGGCACTTTCCTAACTGCCACACAGGCAAACTAACTAACAAAACACCGTACACTAAAAGGATCTCTACAACATTGTAGTTTTGGCAACTGCCCCTCTCATATTTGTGAACTTTCAAGAGGATTGGGGGAAGATCCTGTTCACCATGATCTGGCAGGGGAAAAAAGGTCACTACACCCACAAGAATATGCCATCCACTACAAAAATATCTGTAAGTGTCCACACAGAGAACCAAGAGCTCTTACCCTGCCACCTCAGGACAACCCACTGCACTCTCCTCTGGTGTGCATGCTCTGCTCTCCTCTGCTCTGCTCTGCTCTGCTCTCCTCTGCTCTGCTCTGCTCTCCTCTGCTCTCCTCTGCTCTGCTCTGCTCTGCTCTGCTCTGCTCTGCTGTCCTCTGCTCTGCTCTGCTCTCCTCTGCTCTGCTCTGCTCTGCTCTGCTCTGCTCTGCTCTGCTCTGCTCTGCTCTGCTCTGCTCTGCTCTCCTCTCCTCTCCTCTCCTCTCCTCTCCTCTCCTCTCCTCTGGTGTACATGTTCTGCTTTGCTTTGCTTTGCTAAGTAAACTTCTGCTTAAACTGTATGTCTCTAGACTGAATTTCCTCTGAGAACAAATGGCAAAGAAAAATATTTATGCCTGGCATGGTGCTGTGTGTCTTTAATCTCAGGAGGCAGAGTCAGGTAGATCTGAGGTCAACCTGATCTACAGAATAGGTTCCATTATAGCCAGGGCTAAACAGAAAAACCCTGTCTTGAAAAGAAAAGTCTGAAAAAAAAAATAAAAAGATAAGAATAAATAATTAAAACCAGGCAGAAATTACTGGGAATAGAGTTGCTGGCCTCTAAACCCATAATTTGGATGGCAGAAGCAGGCAGATCTCTGAGTTAAAGTCCACCCTGGTACACAAAGAGTTCCAGAACACCCAGGGCTGTTACACAGAGAAATCATCTTGGAAAAAGAAGGCAGGAGATTACTGAAATGGAGACAAGGAATCAATGGGACAAAGAATCGGTACTTTGAAAAGAGAAAAATGAAGGCTGGGAAGACAGCTCAGAAATTAAAGCCTCTGCTACTCTAGTATGGGGACTTAAGCTCCAATCCCAGCACCCATGTCAGGTGGCTCACAGCTATCTGTAACTCCAGCTCTAGATATCCAATGCCCTCTTCCAACCTCCAAAGACAATGTACTCACTAGCACAACACCTCACACCCAAAACAGACACATATACACATAATTTAAAATAAAATCTTTTCAAAAGTTATTTTATAAAATATAACACAAAATGTTAGTGGTCAAGCATTTTATCAGAGTATAATTAGTATGTTATAATTGATAGCATGAGGTCCTAGGAATTACTCTAGTAACTTTATCTCTCTATCAAAATACTGAATGTATCCACCTTAAGGAAAGTGTGCTATAATTATACAATTAGACAAAAGAATATTAATTGTTCTTCCCACCTTAAGTCTGAGATGGTAAAAATGGATTAATATTACCTTCTGAAAGTTGACCAAATTATTAGTTATGAAAAAAATTATTATATAGAGCACCAGAGTCAGAAGACCCAGTTAACACATTTAACCTAATTTAACTTTTTAATTCATTCATCATCATTATTAGTGTGTATGGGGTAGGAAGGGACAGAGACTGACAGAGACTGGGGACAGCATGTACCGCAGCACATATGTAAGTGTTGAAGGACAGCTACATGGAACTGGTTCTCTCCTTCTTCTTTTATGGGTGCCAGCAATCAAACTCGGATGGCGGATTTGTGCAGGAAGAGTCTTTATCTGTTAAGACACCTCACCAGTCCCTAATCTACCCTCTTTACTATGGAAAAATAATAATGGCTGTTCTTTGAGCCTGTTTCATCTTTTATTAAAAAAAATTTTTTTCATGAGTAATTTTCTTCCTATTTAAGCATCTTTAATAACTAGCTAATGTAATTACACTCCAAAAACATTTTGTCTGTATTGATCTGCATTATTCTACATTTACAAATGTGTTAGAATTAAGATGTCTTATATTAAAATTAGTTTTATACCTAGAAAATTTCAGTCACAAATCTTAAGCCTTCTAAATTACTAAAATGTCCATATTTACAATTTAAAAAAATGTGTTTTTCTACCAAATTCCTTCTATGAAACCACAATTACTCTTATACCTAAACCACACAAAGACCCAACAAAGAAAGAGAACTTCAGACCAATTTTCCTTATGAATATCGATGCAAAAATAAAATTCTGGCAAACCGAATCCAAGAGCACATCAAAACAATCATCCACCATGACCAAGTAGGTTTCATCCCAGGCATGCAGGGATGGTTTAATATACGGAAAACCATCAACGTGATCCATTATATAAACAAACTGAAAGAACAAAACCACATGATCATTTCATTAGATGCTGAGAAAGCATTTGACAAAATTCAACACCCCTTCATGATAAAAGTCCTGGAAAGAATAGGAATTCAAGGCCCATACCTAAACATAGTAAAAGCCATATACAGCAAACCAGTTGCTAATATTAAACTAAATGGAGAGAAACTTGAAGCAATCCCACTAAAATCAGGGACTAGACAAGGCTGCCCACTCTCTCCCTACTTATTCAATATACTTCTTGAAGTTCTAGCCAGAGCAATCAGACAACAAAAGGAGGTCAAGGGGATACAGATCGGAAAAGAAGAAGTCAAAATATCACTATTTGCAGATGATATGATAGTATATTTAAGTGATCCCAAAAGTTCCACCAGAGAACTACTAAAGCTCATAAACAACTTCAGCCAAGTGGCTGGGTATAAAATTAACTCAAATAAGTCAGTAGCCTTCTTCTACACAAAAGAGAAACAAGCCGAGAAAGAAATTAGGGAAATGACACCCTTCATAATAGACCCAAATAATATAAAGTACCTCGGTGTGACTTTAACCAAGAAAGTAAAAGATCTGTTCAATAAGAACTTGAAGACTCTGAAGAAAGAAATTGAAGAAGACCTCAGAAGATGGAAAGATCTCCCATGCTCATGGATTGGCAGGATTAATATAGTAAAAATGGCCATTCTACCAAAAGCGATCTACAGATTCAATGCAATCCCCATCAAAATACCAATCCATTTCTTCAAAGAGTTAGACAGAACAATTTGCAAATTCATCTGGAATAACAAAAAACCCAGGATAGCTAAAACTATCCTCAACAATAAAAGGACTTCAGGGGGAATCACTATCCCTGAACTCAAGCAGTATTACAGAGCAATAGTGATAAAAACTGCATGGTATTGGTACAGAGACAGACAGATAGACCAATGGAACAGAATTGAAGACCCAGAAATGAACCCACACACCTATGGGCACTTGATTTTTGACAAAGGAGCCAAAACCATCCAATGGAAAAAAGATAGTATTTTCAGCAAAAGGTGCTGGTTCAACTGGAGGTCAACATGTAGAAGAATGCAGATCTATCCATGCTTATCACCCTGTACAAAGCTTAAGTCCAAGTGGATCAAGGACCTCCACATCAAACCAGATACACTCAAACTAATAGAAGAAAAACTAGGGCAGCATCTCGAACACATGGGCACTGGAAAAAATTTCCTGAACAAAACACCAATGGCTTATGCTCTAAGATCAAGAATCGACAAATGGGATCTCATAAAACTGCAAAGCTTCTGTAAGGCAAAGGACACTGTGGTTAGGACAAAAAGGCAACCAACAGATTAGGAAAAGATCTTTACCAATCCTACAACAGATAGAGGTCTTATATCCAAAATATACAAAGAACTCAAGAAGTTAGACCGCAGGGAGACAAATAACCCTATTAAAAAATGGGGTTCAGAGCTAAACAAAGAATTCACAGCTGAGGAATGCCGAATGGCTGAGAAACACCTAAAGAAATGTTCAACATCTTTAGTCATAAGGGAAATGCAAATCAAAACAACCCTGAGATTTCACCTCACACCAGTGAGAATGGCTAAGATCAAAAACTCAGGTGACAGCAGATGCTGACGAGGATGTGGAGAAAGAGGAACACTCCTCCATTGTTGGTGGGATTGCAGACTGGTACAACCATTCTGGAAATCAGTCTGGAGGTTCCTCAGAAAATTGGACATTGAACTGCCTGAGGATCCAGCTATACCTCTCTTGGGCATATACCCAAAAGATGCCCCAACATATAAAAAAGACACGTGCTCCACTATGTTCATAGCAGCCTTATTTATAATAGCCAGAAGCTGGAAAGAACCCAGATGCCCTTCAACAGAGGAATGGATACAGAAAATGTGGTACATCTACACAATGGAATATTACTCAGCTATCAAAAACAACGAGTTTATGAAATTCGTAGGCAAATGGTTGGAACTGGAAAATATCATCCTGAGTGAGGTAACCCAATCACAGAAAAACACACATGGTATGCACTCATTGATAAGTGGCTATCAGCTCAAATGCTTGAATTACCCTAGATGCCTAGAACACATGAAACTCAAGACGGATGATCAAAATGTGAATGCTTCACTCCTTCTTTAAAAGGGGAATAAGAATACCCTTGGCAGGGAATAGAGAGGCAAAGATTAAAACAGACACAGAAGGAACACCCATTCAGAGCCTGCCCCACATGTGGCCCATACATATACAGCCATCCAATTAGACAAGATGGATGAAGCAAAGAAGTGCAGACCAACAGGAGACGGATGTAGATCTCTCCTGAGAGACACAGCCAGAATACAACAAATACAGAGGCGAATGCCAGCAGCAAACCACTGAACTGAGAATAGGACCCCCGTTGAAGGAATCAGAGAAAGAACTGGAAGAGCTTGAAAGGGCTCGAGACCCCTTAAGAACAACAATGCCAAGCAACCAGAGCTTCCAGGGACTACCTAAAGACTATACATGGACTGACCCTGGACTCTGACCTCATAGGAAGCAATGAATATCCTAGTAAGAGCACCAGTGGAAGGGGAAGCCCTGGGTCCTGCTAAGACTGAACCCCCAGTGAACTAGATTGTTTCGTGGAGGGCAGCAATGTGGGGAGGATGGGGAGGGGAACACCTATAAAGAAGGGGAGGGGGAGGGATTAGGGGGATGTTTGCCTGGAAACCAAGAAAGGGAATAACACTCGAAATGTAAATAAGAAATACTCAAGTTAATAAAAAAAAAATGTGTTTTTAAATGTTTCCTTTTGCCACATTTGCATATCAAAAATATTTTCCATAATAAAGTACCTGAATTTCTCTTTCAAAATTTCAAGTTCACTTTTATACAGATTACACTTTTCTTGAAGTCTTTTATTTTCCTTTTCACAGTTACAAAGATTTCTCTCTAATATTTCTTCTTCAACTTGAACCTAAAACAAAAAATTGTTTTAAGTGAATATACTACTTCACTTCATACATTTTACCTTGTTTCAAGCTAAAACTATGAGTAGTGATTTTGGAAAGAAACAGGAATAGGCTAAGTATTTCTTATATCTAAGTCCCTGGTACTATAGTGAAAGGAAACAACTTAACACAAAAGACAGGAAGGAAGATGTTACTACCTACTCAGAAATGCTTAATGGCCAGTAACAGATTGGCAAGAAAGATGGCAAAATGCTCAGGCTAATAAATATGAACAAGGCAAACAATTCAGATAGGGATTGCACATCAAAGTAATTCAATGCCTGTGTTTCGGAAGTGTTATTTTTGAAAATTTAAAACACTCCCAATGAAACAGCAATCCAAGTGGCAAACAAGGTAGATCAGTGGGTATGGCACTTTCTGTGTAATAATGCAAGCCTGACAACCTAAGTTCCTCCCCTGGAACCCATTTGCATTGGTTTAAATGAGACTAGCTCCCATAGACTCCTGTTTGAACAATGGAACTTTTGGGAAGGATTAAGTCCTTATTGAAATGTGGCCTTATTGAAAAAGGTGTGTCACTGGAAGTGGGTTTGGAGTTTCAAAAGACTGCCATTATTTCCAATGTGTTCTCTGCTTCCTGCTTGCAGATCCAAATGTGAGCTCTCAGCTGTTTGTCACCATGCCTTTGCTCTGCCATCATGGACTCTTAACCATCTGCAATCATCAACCCCAAACTAAAAGCTTTCTTCTATAAATTGCCTTTGGTGATGGTGTTTTGTCATAGTGCCTGAAAAGACACTTGTGACAGTTTGACGCTTGGCCCAAGGAGTGGCACTATTAAGATGTTTGGCCTTTGTTGGAGTAGGTGTGGCCTTGTTGGAGTGGGTGTGTCACTGTGGGTGTGGGCTTAAAAACCCTCATCCTAGCTCCCTGGAAGCATCTTCTCCTAGCAGCCCTCAGATGAAGATATAGAACTCTCAGTTCCTCCTGCACCATGCCTGCCTGGATGCTGCCTTTTTCTCGTCTTGATGATAATGGACTGAACCTCTGAACCTGTAAGTCAGCCCCAATTAAAGGTCCTTATAAGAGTTACCTTGGTCATGGTGTCTGTTCGCAGCAGTAAAAGCCTAACTAAGACACCATATGAAGGTGGAAAGAAAAAAAACAACTCTCCTCTGATTGTCTTGTGTGCACTGTTATGCACACACACTAACACACATATGCACACACAAATAATGATAATAATAAATTACAGTATGCTCAGGTTGGAGCAAGAGTGGAGGACTGAATGAACCTATTCCATTTCCTATGTTATCCTTTGTTATGTCAATCCAACTCCATGGTTGTACTTAGCAAAATTAAAAACTACTAACACTAAGTAAATTTTTAAAAATCTATTACATTATCTTTTTTCCTTGAAGACATTCTTCCAAAAAGTATTTTTCCTCTAATATCACCTTGCTGAAAGAAAGTCCCTTCTAAGACATACATTCCCAGGAGAACCTTCACAAAGGCTTTCAAAAATAGTTTTCTGATTATTTCATGTGTAAATTTACAGTATCTAGAAAAAATTAATACTTTATATGGTTTAATGGCATTTACCGGCCAGCAAGTTATCTTGGTGAAAAGGGCAATTACAGTGTGACCTGATGACCTGATTTTTCTCTTAGAACTCACATGGTACAAAGAAAAAATCCAAGTCTCATAAACTGTCCTCTAATCTCCACATGGGCATTATGGACGGTGCACACACACATGCACAGGCACACACACACACGCACAGGCACACACACACACGCACACACACACACACACACACACATGCACACACACACACACACACACACACACACACACACACACACACAGGGACAGAGACAGACAGAGGCAAAGAAAGAGGAAGAAAGAAAGTGGAGAGAGAATGAAAACATATTTACAACTTTACTACAAAGGAATGGCAAGTGCAATCTTTCTCCTTAGAACCCACTGACTGACAACTTGTTGAACTCTTCCTCATACAGCAGGAGGCTGGACTTACAGCAGTCTAGCCAGTTGTTCATTTGTATTATGCTCTTGCCCTTTGTATGTTCCCACTGAAAACTGTGGCTTTGACTACTTTCCCTCTCATCTCAATCTCATATGAGAAGTGCTCACCCTGTAACTCCAAAGTCCTTCCCATCTCAGTAGACCGAAAACACACAATATAAAATACCTCAACTTTCCTATGGAAAGCACTTTTCAAACATTTTCATCTGTATGTATGTTTCCATTAAAGGGAAAAGTCTGTACTTGGTTAGAATGAGGCTCTTGGGCAGGTATGGGTGACCAGCTCAGAAAGGAGAATCATCAACTCCAGGCAGTGATGGGGGTGTCACAAACTAAACAAGCATATTCTCTACAATTACAACATCTTGAATAGCCCAACTAGTGCCAAGTTCCTCTCTCTTATCCCTGCTCCCTACTGCCTATTTCCTCTGCACTTGATATACAGAACAGTGGCTACGTTTTCTGAAATTTCCTTTCTCCCACTGCAGCTGTCTCATGCTTCACTACTCTTGACAAATCTGAAACATCTGACACTGGCAACCTTCTTAAGGATCTTTTTAAAACTAGCACATACTAATAATACAAAATAACCTGCAACATTATAATAATTTTATATATTTATATATTGTAGATAACTGTTCCCTAACTGATCATTTGCCAGTATATTCAGAAGTTGTTCTATTTATGATCGTCCACAGTTGTACCTTTCATCTTCCTCTCACTCTGTACAATTTGTTAATGTCCAAGATTTCCACCATTAAATACAACCAATAATTTCCTGCTTCTGCTTTTCCTTTTTTTTTTCCCCCAGAGCTGAGGACCAAACCCAGGGCCTTGTGCTTGCTAGGCAAGCGCTCTACCACTGAGCTAAATCCCCAACTCATGCTTCTGCTTTTCTAATTCCAACTTCTACTCACCTACTCCTTCTTTCTCTGTATTTTTTTCTTGTACTTACTCTTCCTTCAATAAAAGTTTCTTCTGATAATAAAAGTATTGGTAAAGATCTTCCTTAACTAATATTTTAGAACCTTTTATATTGTTAGACATAATGTTCCAAGTAGCTATAATCCCAGCTTCTTCAGAGGCTGAGGCAGAAGCACTCTGAATAACTTCATGAAAGGTTATCTCAAAACATACACAGGGCTGGAGAAAAATCCAGTTATTAAGAACAGGCACTGCTATTGAGGGGACCCAAGTTTAGTTCCCAGCTGCCTGTACCTTGAGTACAAGGGGATCCAAGACTTTCTTCTGGCCTCCATGGGCACCTATACTCATGTGCATATAGCCACCCACCTCCCAAATATATATGTAATTTTTTAAAAATTAATGATTTTTTTTTAAAAAGCACAAAATAAAAATCAACTTGAAATAAAAGTTTGGGGGTTTTGTTTGTCTTGTTTTTTCAAATCAGAGGGGTTTTTTTGTGTAGCCTTGGCTGCCCTAGAACTAGCTTTGTACACCAGGCTGGCTTTGAACTCACAGAGATCTGCCTGCCTATACCTCCCAAGTGCTGGGATTTTGGAGTGCACCACCACCTCCCAATTGAAATAAAAATTTTATTTTATTGTGAATAAAATCTTAAAATTATTATTCCAGAGGTAAAAACATTCTATGTATTATCTACTTTTAACGATGGACAGTAATCCAAGACACTGAATCTGAACAAACACTTCTCTCACCTTTTCCAGTTTTTCAGCCACTTTTTCTTTGTACAGCTGGAAAGCTTTACTCAGCTCTTCTGCATTATATAGTGCTTCATTCCTTTGTCGTTCAGCTCTACCGTTTAAAAAGAAATAATAAAAGGAATTCTCTGCATTGAGAAGTGACTCTTTAAGCAAATATATGTCTACGTGGGTACGCGCATGGGTGTGTGTCGCGTATGTGGTACACATGCTTTTATGTATGGGTGCATGGCTATCCATCCATGTGTTCGGACATGCATCTAGAGGCTAAGGGTCACATCAACTCTCTACCTCAACTGTTCTCCACTTTCTTCTTGGGAGCAGGGTCTATCTGAACCAGGGCTCGTTGTTTTGGCTAGACTGGCTAGCCAATGAGTTCTGAGCCTCCATGGTGCCATCTCCCTAGTGCTGAGATTACAGGTCGTATATGCAAGCGTGCCTAGTGGGTGCCAGAAATCCAAACTCAGGTCCCCACATTTATGCAGCAGATTTTACCAACTGTGTCATCTTTCCTAGCATATAGTAGATTTTCCTTTAATCCAAAACAGAGAGTAACAGGCTTTACTATGAAATGATGGGTTGGTTTTACTACAATAACTTTCTCACTCTAGCAACATAAACAAAATGTAACATAAATACTTATCAACTTTGAAACATACACAAATTCCTATGTATAGGCAATTCAATCCCCTAATCTGGAAAACAGAGGAGAGAAGCATTCTTACACTGAACAACACATTTCTAAAGATTATGCCTTATAAAATCAGATACCCACCCATCACAAAAATTTTAACCAAGAATTGTTCCTATCTAAAGGAAATGCAGGGACAAAAATATGGAGCAGAGACTGAAGGCCATCCAGAGACCACCCCACCTAAGGATTCATCCCATCTGCAGACACCAAACCCGATACTATTGCTGATGCCAAAAAGCACTTGCTGACAAGAGCCTGGTATAGATATTCTGCCAGCACCTGACCAATACAGATATAGATTCTAACAGCCAACCATCAGACTGAGCACAAGGACCCCAGTGGAAGAGTTAGGTGAAGAACTAAAGGAGCTGAAGAGGATTGCAGCGCCATAAGAAGAACAAAATCAACTAACGGGACCCCCTCAGAGGTTAACCAAGAACTAAACCAACAACCAAAGAGTACACATGGAGGGACCCACGGTTCCAACTACATATGTAGCAGAGGATGGCCTTATCTGGTATCAATGAGAGGAAAGGCCCTTGGTTCTGCAGAGGCTCAATACCCCAGTAAGAGGATGCTAGAGCAGTGAGGCAGTGGTTGGGCGGGGAGCACCCTCATACAGGTAAAAGGGAGGGGAAATGGGTTGGTGGATTTGTGTAAGGGAAACTGGGAAGGGGGACAACATTTGAAATGTAAATAAAATAACCAATTAAAAAAGTAATGAAAAAGTAAACACAAAAAAGGATATTAAGTTATTCTACTGTCAAATGTCTAAAATAGTGACACTTCAAACTTTTCTTTAGAGCAAGGCAAAATGACTAAGCAAACACATTACCATGTCTGTAATATCAGCATTCAAGAAACTAAGGCACACACCTGAAGGTGGATCTCTGAGTTCAAGGCCAGCCTGGTCTATAGAATTAGTTCCAGGACAACCAGGGCTACACAGGGAAACCCTGGGAACTGGGCTGCCCCATGAACACCAGGCCAGCCAAGATCACATGGCAACATCCTATCCAAAAAATAAATTATAGCTTTAAAAGAGATATGGTTCAGCGGTACAGCAGCTGTATAGCATGCACACGGCCAGTTCTACAGATAAGTAAATCTCACAATACCACAATCCTACAATCCCACATACCTTTTTCCTTGTTTACTCTGTTCAAGTAAGTCCACTTTCAATTTTATACATTCTTCTTTGGCTTCTTGTAAACTGTGTTCCTTTTCAATCACCATTTTCTGACTCTGCTCTAATTTATCTTCTGCTTCTCTATAAGTAGAGAATAAGCTTTAAGAACTGGTAAAATGATTACTGGAGAAATATAAGAATAATGTGACATAGTTACTTTAAGAATAAATGAATCAGTGAGTTAAAAAGACAAACACATGAGAGAGGAAGGCATACTCTTAACTCATCAACAGAAGACCGCATGGCGTAAATACTTCCATCAAGCGGGAAACCCATCTCCAGTAAAAGCTCACATGACATTCTACAGTCAGTTACATTCACAGCGTTCGTGAGTGTTTGTAAGGCACGGGTAGTAGGATCAGGAATTCAAAGTAACTCAGCTACAGTTTCTACAAACAAATATATTTCATACAAACTAGAAGTACTACTATATACCTCAGATACAAAGCAAATGTAATTATTATCCCTTCTACAACCAAAAGTATCTTTGTTCTACCCATAAAAAACACAAAAATGAAGTACAAACTCTAAGAAAGAAAATTTTTGTTATTTGTTGATAATTATCATTTAGTTACCTAGAATACTGAGGACAATCAAAATAAAAAGTTATTAGAATAGCAGGGGCTGGAAGATGCTTGAGTGGTTAAGAGCACTTGCTTTTCCAGGAGATTAAGTTTCAATTCCTAGCACCCTTATGGCAGCTCACAAACATCCTTAACTCCGGGTCCAAGGGGTCTGACAGCCTCTTCCAGCCCCATGAGCAGCAGGCATGCACAGGTGCACAGAGCCCCCACGAGCAGACAAAATGCCTGTGCACATAAAGAGTGAACGTGAGTACAGAATGGTCCAGGAACACCTCTAACACCCAGGAGGCAGATCTTTGTGAATCAGACGCAAGCCTAGATACACAGTGAAACAATAATAACTAATACACACAAAGAAGAGTCAGCAAGATTGCTAAGAGGTGAAGGCTACTGACATTAATGACTTGAACTCAATCCCTAGAACCCACATAGTATGAGCAGTTACTCCAGCAGGTCGCCCTGACCTTCACATGTGTGCCTGGCATGTTTACATCACCACCCCCCAATGAAAAAAAAATGTAATAGAAACAAATCCAAATATAAATATCTATTATATGTGATATAAATATCAAGCCAGATACAATGATGTGTGCCTTTAGTCCAACCACTTGGGACACTGAGGCATAATGATGACTCAAGGCTAGCCTGAACAATACAGCAAGGCCTCATCTCTTAAACTCATAGAGGTTAGGTTAACTAGTAAGAGCAAACAGGAAAGATCTTTCAAGAACTGGGTGATAAAACAAAGGATTATAAAAGAGAAAGGTGGAAAAATGAGACAGGAGGAAGAATTAAATCATGTGGGAGATGGGAAGACAAGGTAGAGAATATTGGGAAAGAAAACTAACACTAGAGGCCTTATGATAAAGTCATATGAAAACCTCATATCCATATATATAGTTAAATATAGTTATACAGTTATATAGCTATATACATTTATATATTGAGTTATATCCATATAGTTTTATCTTTACAAAAGTTCAAATGGAGTTATTCCATAATGGAGGAAGGGACAGTTCCCCAAAAAGATACCACACAATACCAAAAGAGAGAGAGAGAGAGAGAGAGAGAGAGAGAGAGAGAGAGAGAGAGAAAGAAAGGAAGAAAGAAAGAAAGGAAGAAAGGAAGGAAAGAAGGAAGGAAGAAAAAAGAAAAAAAAATCAGCCTACCATGCCAGCAACAGATTACATCTTTTTGAGCCCTGGCCAATTTGAATCCCAAATTTAGAGGCTATTGCCATTGTTCAGTTACCCTCCAGAATTTGATGCTGAAGACACTACATACTTGAGTAATAGGACATGAAGAAATTTAGATAGTTCTCAACTGGAAACGTATCCCTGACTAGCTTCCACAGTGCAAAAAGGTTTTATGCCTGCAGATTTAAAGTAGAAATGATTGATTGATTGCTTTTTATACAAAAGTTTAGATTTGTGATTAAGATTTTTATAAGATTACTCTTTAAGATAAATAATAAAATAATTGATCTTTTCTTTGTAATGACAAATTACAGCCTATTAGTAAGAGAAACTGGCTGAGAAAATTACCTTGCTTGGTTACATTTTGTTAATCTGTAACAACTTGCTTAGTTATGAATGTATTGAATTCTTGGGAATAATTTGTTGGTTTTACCTGTACTATGTAATGTTTATTCATGTGAGGGTATTGGGGAATATTTTTCTATATACACTCATTGTAATTGAGAATTGTAATGAAAAATAGAATGCAATCACATTGTGATCTTTATACTGCTTGACAGATTTTGCTGGGATATAAAAACTTGGGAGAAAAACTAAATTTGTTGGAGCTTGCTTGTTGTAGCTTTGCTCCATCCACCCAATCTGTGAATATGTGTGTGTGTGTGTGTGTGTCTGTGTCTGTGTCTGTGTGTCTGTGTCTGTGTGTATATGTATGTGTGAAGAAGATGGAGAAAGCTGAAGCTTGCTTGATCCACCTAGTGTGTGTGCACATGCATGTGTGTGATTCTTCTCATTGGTCACAGGGAGTACTTTGCCAGCCCCAGAGAATCAAACATTGTTCCCTCAGAGAAAAGTATGCTGAATAATTAATCCCCAACTCTCTGCCCTGCCTCAGCTTACCCTGGTCTGCCAAAGCCTTGTTCAGTTACACTCATCAGTGCATCACAACATCATCAAAGAAGGTTCTTACAGTAGATGGCAATTAACATAAGACCCACAACCAACTGGTCAATGTGTAAAGAATAAGAGGTTATAGAGTGTTCAGCCTTAAGTTGGAAAGGAAACCAGGGTTCAGATCTTCATGGAAGAGAGAAGAGAAGGATTTTAAGAGCCAGAGAGTAGTGTGTGACTTTAGGGAAAACAGTGTTTTCCAGAAATTCCAGAATGGAGGAAGAAGGTAGGTACTAAGCCCAACCCCTAACTGAGGAGCTACTGGCATTTGATACCTGCTGAAAGAATGAGATTTATTTTTCTTTAACAGTGCTATACCTGGCTTTTCTCCATTACTCTAAACTATACTCCAGGACAGGTCCAAGAAATAAAAGTTGGCCAACACAAAAGATTCAAAGAGTGGGTGGGGAGAGAGTGAGCAAGTGAGTGAACGAACTCACACACACACACACTCACACACTCACACACACTCACACACTCTCACACACACACTCACACACACTCACATACACATTCACACATACTAACACACTCACACACTCACACACATACACTCACACACACACACTCACATACACATTCACACATACTCACACACACGCATATTCACTCAAACTCTCACACACACACTCACACTCACACACACTCACACACACTCACACACACACGCATATTCACTCACACACTCTCACACACTCACACACACTCACACACTCTCACACTCACACACAAAGTTGGACGCATGAGAAGATAAGGGTGAATAAGAGAAGAGTTGGAAGAGGGGAATGAATATGATCAAAATACATTATATGAAATTCTCAAAATATTGATAAAAACACTGATCAGAAAAAAATTCACAGAACACAGAATACATTTAAGCTAATGTATGTATTACAAAGAAAACTCTAAAACTGATAAACTTAAAAGAAATTTTAACATACATCAAATTCACCTGTGGTACTTATTAAAATTTAGCTGGGTGTGGTAGTGTACAAGTCTTTCATTTCAGAACTCTGGAGAAAAAGGTAGGTGAATCTCTAAGTTCAAAGCCAGCCTGATTTACAGAGGGAGTTCCAGGACTGCCAGAACTACACAGAAAAACTTTGTATCAAAAAACAAAAAAATAGGGGGCTGGAGAGATGGCTCAGCGGTTAAGAGCACTGACTGCTCTTCCAGAGGTCCTGAGTTCAATTTCCAGCAACCACATGGTGGCTCACAGCCATCTGTAATGAGAGCTGATGCCCTCTTCTGGTGTGTCTGAAGACAGCTACTGTGTACTCATATATAATAAATAAATAAATCTTTAAAAAAAAAAAGACTAATTGGATACATTTAAAAAAATATATATATAATGTATGTATTATAAAATTTATACACACACACAAATATGAGATAGGGCTCAATAATCCACATTTCTTCTAAATTCCCAGATAATGCTAATACTGCAAGTCCCAGAACAGTAATGAAAATAACTCAAATGTAACATGATGTTCAGTACACGTTATATTTAAAATAGAAGATAAAAGTGAATGATAAAAATACCCTTTTTCTTATACTTAAACTCCACTGAAGCAATGGGTGCATATTGCATTATAGGGCAAAAATGAACCAAGTCCTATTAAATGAAAGAGTGCAAATAAGCATCTCACCTGAAAATGACCCATGTTTACTCCCTGTCACTGCATATAACTACAGCTAGAGATGCTATACCTGACTGAAAAAACTTAACAATGTGATAAGACCTAATTAGGTCACCAAAAACTTCCTGCAATAGGGATAAGAGACAATTTTTAATAACAAACAGAAATACAAAATAAGGGGCTGGGGATTTAGCTCAGTGGTAGAATGCTTACCTAGGAAGCGCAAGGCCCTGGGTTCGGTCCCCAGCTCCGAAAAAAAGAACCAAAAAAAAAAAAAAAATACAAAATAAAAACTTTCAGCTATACAGTGCAATTACCTCAAAACTTTATCTTGAGCTGAAACTTCTGCTTCCAAATTTATAATCTGTTCTTCTAAGATTGGAATGTTGGCTGCCTGCTCTTGTGTAGACTCAAGCATAGCAATCTAAAATATAAAGACAATTTTTATGGCACCATGTTTCAACAAATAAGTCAATCTATTTGAATATTAGTCTTTCCTTATCAGATCAGAAGTTTCATTAGGACTCCTCAGTCACTGGCTAAAATATTAGTTGATCAGCTCATATTTGTACACACCGTGATCAGAAGACAGGCTCAGCATAACTTGCCACTATCCTCAAATATCTCAGTATACTTGGGGAAGCTACATACAATAATTCCTAACATCGCCTAGGAAGATGAATTTCATGTAAGTTAGATTGTGTGTATGTGTTGTTAGAATATATACGTTATATGACCAAAATGAAAACTTAGGTAAAAATATATATATTAAATTTTTATGACTTAAAAACTAATTTCAGAAAGCATGCTTAATAGAAAAAAATCTAGATAATTAAGAAAAGCATAGGGCTGGAGAGATGGCTCAGAGGTTAAGAGCACTGACTGCTCTTCCAGAGGTCCTGAGTTCAATTCCCAGCAACATGGTGGCTCACAACCATCTGTAATGAGGTCTGATGCCCTCTTCTGGCCTGTAGGTGCACATGCAGGCAGAAAAGCTGCATGATGTATACATAATAAATAAATAGATATTTAAAAAAAGAAAGAAAGAAAGAAAAGCATAATAACCCTACAGCCAGGAAGATATAGTAAAACTACCGAAACAGGGAAAGAATCCACAAGTTAGAAATGTTAGAATGGCAACTCATTAGCAGGTCTGACAAACACTCAGGAGTTGCGGCTGGGCACCAGAAATAAAAAACATTTTCAATGTACACACCCTCTTTCTCTACACACACACATTACAAACATTCTCTCCCTGCCTCCCCACATATACTACACTCTCTATATATGACACACACACACTAATAGACACACACAGAGAGAGAGGGAAACAGGAATAGATTTTACAGAAAGAAAAACTGAGGGGCTGGGCATGATGGCATATTCCTATATCCCAGAACTTGAGATGGCAGGAGATCAGGAGTTCAAGGCCATCCTCAGCTACATGATGAGTTCAAGACTAGTACAAACTACACAAAATCTCAAAAACATAAACAACGAACAAAAAAAAAAAAAAAAATGGGGCTGGGGATTTAGCTCAGTGGTAGAGTGCTTACCTAGGAAGCGCAAGGCCCTGGGTTCGGTCCCCAGCTCCGAAAAAAAGAACCAAAAAAAAAAAAAAAAAACGAGGGCAAAAGACTTGACTCAGTTTGCAGAGCTCTTGCCTAGCATGCAAGAGACGGAGTTCTATCCTGAACATCCATCCATTAACTGGGTATAACAGCTGCCTGTCATTCTAGCCCTCAGGACGAAAGGGAGGAGGCTCAGACGTTCACGGCCATTTAATGATAGCCTGGAATAAATAAGATCCTGCCTCAAAAGCAAAATCTGAGGAAGGAAGAGAAGGGATGGGAGGGCAAGGGGAAGGGGAGGGGAAGGGGAAGGGGAGGGAAGGGAAGGGGAGGGAAGGGAAGGAAGACAGGCAGGCAGGCAGGGATGGGGAGGGAGAAACTGAGACAGTAAATGTGTACAGCTCCACCATGAGTTTGGGTGGCTGTTTTGGACTTTTAAGACTGGCCACGGCAGGTATGGAACTTCTTAAATAGACTGACTACCTTCAAACTCAAGGTTGGTCTTCATGCCTCAGTGCTAGGGTTATAAGTGTGATCTGTCATGACCAGATATACAGGGGGCCTTGAAATTGACACATAACGGAGAATGACCTTGAATATCGGACTTCCTTCCCCTCAACTCCCACATAGTAGCTATCATAAATGAGTGTCATTTACCCTCCTCAGTCTTTCATGTAAATCAAGCAACTATGCATGTTAGTTCTTATATTTACCTTTTTTCTTTAAATAAAAGTGTAGGTGTATGAGTGTTTTGCCTGCATGTATATGTCTGTGCACATGTGTACAGTGCCCAAAAGAGGGCATTAGACTTACAGACTGTTGGGAGATACATGCAAATGCTGGGAACTGAACATGGGCTCTCTACAAGAGCAACAAATGTTCTTAACCACTGAGCCATCTCTCCAGACACACGACTGTTTAAAAAAAAAAAAAAAAAAGGCCTTGCTGCAATCTGTTTTATGGATACACCAGTTTACATTACCATATCACTGTGAATAGATTTCTTGAGTTTTCCCATTTTGGGATATTCTGTTAAAAGGTGAAGTGCTATTTGTATATGCCACTACAACCAGCTAGTTATCACTATTTTATGATACCAATAATACAGTAAATATATATATATATGTATATGTGTGTATATGTATATATAAATTTTAGATAAGATTAAGTTATGATATCACATAATGAAATATACCATTAGCAAAAAGAAAGGAAGGAAGGAAGGAAGGAAGGAAGGAAGGAAGGAAGGAAGAAGGAAAAAGCCATGTAAAAGAATCTAAAAATGTCTAAGAGTACATATAAAGTAAATGCCTCAGCAGTTAAGAGCTCTGGCTGCTTTTTCAAAGGACCCAAGTTCAGTTCCTAGCCTGTAAGGCAGAAGAGATTATCAGACCCTTGAGCTGTAAATACAGATATTCGTGAGCCACTATGCAGGTACTAGAAAGAGGAGCAACTGGGGCTGGAGAGATGGCTCAGAGGTTAAGAGCAATGACTGCTCTTCCAGAGGTCCTGAGTTCAATCCCCAGCAACCACATGGTGGCTCACAACCATCTGTCATGGGATCTGATGCCCTCTTCTGGTGTGTCTGAAGATAGCAACAGTGTACTCACATACAGGAAATAATTAAATAAATAAAGCTTAAAAAAAAAAAAAAAAGAGGAGCAACTACTCTCTAACCTGTAAGCCATCTTTCTAGTCCTTCTTTTTCCATTTTAAGTTACCAACAATAAGATTTTAAAAAGTGGATTTATGCAAATGTAAGATTAATTAAGTTTCCTAAATTATTTTTATTTACTTTATATATAAAAATGATTCTATTCCTTATCAATATTCAACTAGAATATAAAACTTTATACCTACTAGACAGGTACTATAAATGTTTTCCAATTATAAATCATAAAATATTAGAAATATTCTCTTAACACATCACGAGACATACTTTTGTTTTTGAGTGTGTCAATTCAAAGTGGACAGATTCTATTTTAGTCATTAAAGAATGATTCTGTGTGACCAAATAGGCATTTTGTTGCCTAAGTTTATGAAGTTTCTCTCGGAGGTTTTTAACCTCTTGATCCATAGTAACAGATGAAAAAGGCACCTGAAAATAAAGGGAAAAAAATGTTCATTAAATTAATTGATGTGTATATACAATTAATAGAAAATAGCAGTAATTGTCATTAAAATTATTGAAAAACTCAGGACAATGAGCATTAGGAAGTATAATGTGAGACATGCCTTTCTATTCACAGTAGTACAATAAGTACAAACTGGAAAGAGTGGTCCACTTTATTAAACTAGGGTATTACTTGATAAGTCAACTCACAGTATCACTAGTGAATATAAACAGAATGGAAAACCTTGTGTTTCTATACCTTTATACTGTGTATAAAAGGGTATGGAAGGAATCCATGATCCAAGCAACAATGAGAAAACAGTCTTTAATGTATGCATATACTATTACGACGCTGTTAATTTTATAACGTAATATATAAAATATTTTAATTTTGTGAGTTATTTTCAATTTTTTAAGAAATATATATGCATAAACTATAAAGTCAAGCTAATAAAAGAAAAAGAATACAAAAACATCTTCTTGGTGGTGGACATCTTTAATCCCAACACTGGTGAGGCAGAGGCAGAAAAATCTCTTTGAGTTTCAAGCCAGCCTAGTCTACAAAGCAAGTTCCAGCCAGGACTGTGACACAAACCCTGTCTTGAAGAGAAAAAAAATATATATCCTGCCATCTTTTACACATTAGCTCTTTTACACATTAACTTTTTTTTGAGACAGGTTCTCTAACCCAGACTGACCTCAAACTCCCTATACCCTACATAAGAAAGGATGACTGTGAACTCTGATCTTCTTACTTCTACCCCTTCAGTGCTGGGGTGAATAGACAAAGTCACTGTGCCCAAGCTCAAAATCAAACCCAAGGCCCATGCTTACTAAGCGAGAACGCTATCAACTACGCTTAATCTCCAGTCTTTTTGTTGGTTTGTTTGATATAAAGGTTCAGGCCTTGGAATTCTCCATCTCAGTCATCCAAGTGCTAAGATTGTAGGCATGAGCCACCACCATGCCTGGCTTTCTACTGTGACTTTATAATTTGGTTTTCCAGTGATTCCAAATGCATATAAATAATTACTAACTTGTATTTCTTTTTTTAAAAACCTACCATATTTTTTAAAGATTTATTTTATTTATTTTAATGTATATAAGTACACTGTAGCTGTCTTCAGACACACCAGAAGAGGGCATCAGATCCCATTACAGATGGTTGTGAGCCACCATGTGGTTGCTGGAAATTGAACTCAGGACCTCTGGAAGAGCAGTCAGTGCTCTTATCCGCTGAGCCATCTCTCCAGCCCCAAAACCTAAGATATTTTACTTTTTAAAATTTATATAATATTCATAATATATTGAAAAATTCATAGTATTCCTCTTAGGAATTTTCATTGCATAAAAAGTTAGAATATAAAAGGAACATGTCAGGAACCATGTAGGAGAAGCCAAAAACTAGCAGGCAATCTTCCTGAGAAGGTTTCACCATAGCCTGTAAAGCCATGATGGGTTTGCTCTTCTAGGCAAGGCAAAAAGAGACTGCATTTAACGAAAGATTCCTATTAATATGCTCTTCCTGTTATTATTAATATATAATAATCTCTAGGCATTAGACCACCCTTTTGAGCATAACTGCAGAACAATGAAGATGTACCATCTTGTAGTGATGCTACATAGACAATTAGATTAGTTCTTAATTATGTGTGTGCATGTAATTATGACATAAGTATGTAGCTGGCCCCAACAGGATTGTAAGATGCATATATGTATATCTGTAAATGTATATACAGATGTGTGAGCTTATGCATATTTACTTGTGTAAAAGTTGTTCTTCTGGGAGCATGACTTTCTTCTCCTGGTTCAATCAAAGTTTATTGCTCCAAACCTCTCTACAGCCTGACAAGCAGAGGCAAAGCTTCTTGGCAAGAGAGAAAAATAGCCCTAGCAATTAATCCTTTGCTTAATCCCCCACTGTTTGCTGAAATGCTAAACTCCAAAGACCACAGTTTCTGGCCTCAGAGGAACTCAGGCAGGTCAGCTACCACTACAAGGTAACTTAGACTTAAGGCAGGTAAACATTTTATTATTAAAAGCAACCCTAAATATCTTGCAAGACCAAGTCTTGCCCCTGCCCATGCTCTTCCTTGCCTCAACTACCTTCAAGACAGAACCAGAAGAACCACCAGGGCTGGCCTCAGACAGGAATAATTATGGAGTTAGGGAGGTGGCTCAGGAATTAAGAGCACTAGTTGTTTTTCTCAAGGACCTGGGTTCAATTTCTAGCATCCTCATAGAAACTTAAACTGGAACTTACTGCCCAGAGCTCAGGACATTAAATTCAGGATTCAGGGGATCCAACACTTTTCTGACCTCTACATCATAATTGCAGGCGAAACACTTGTCCACAAATATTTAAAAAGAATAATTATATTTAAATCACAACAACTATAGTAAAAAAACTATAATAATGTAAAAACAGAAGACATCCAAAGAAAAACTTTTAAATAATCAGATCTAAAAATAATAACCTTATCTCCTGGTTTCTGTTGATAATCAGACCTATCAGATGTTTTACAAACTTTCTTATAAGGTGGGTAAATCAAACATCCCAGGTGGCTAGGTTGGGTGAGTTCTTCCAAAATAAGCCTTTCAGATCTTGAAGGATTGCAGACATAATCAGAATAGTCACTTGGACTAACACTACAGAAGAAAGGAAAACTACATTTCAGTTCTGACATAGTTTTTACCACAAATTTCTACATATGATAATCAGAAATTACATCCAAAATTATGAACCTAAGACTGTGTTTCCAATACACTTTCAGTAAATCACGATTAGTTTACATTAGCTATATATTTCATGAATCTCTTTACTTCAGGAATAAAAGAGTAGCCACAATAATGAAAGACAAGTAATCTGAATATACATTGTATACTAGTTCTTGATATATAAAAGACATTTTCTTCTTATGTAAATGTTTGTTATTATTTCCATTTTCACAAACTGAATTGTATTAAAAAGTACAGAAAATTATCTTAGTCCAGGGGCATACTTAAGCATAACATAATGAAATCTAGCCATTTTACATTTATAAATACAATTTATATATGCGATTTTATTTCCTTGCCTGGATAATTCTTCCCCTAAATTGTGCAAACTCCATTCTGTTATTTTCAGTTCGTGTCTTAGTGAAGCAACGTTTGCGAGCAAACTTTCCTCCTCATTGTCATCTTTAGTATAGTAGTCTGATGAACTAGATTCCATTTCCTTAACAAAAAATAGAAACTTCTTGGAAGTTTGCCTGAAGATTTTATGGTATAAGTTAAAGTAATCTCACAGCAATAAAATTGAAAACTCTGTGCTTGGCACCAATTATGAGAACCAAGGGTGCTCCTCAAGATGACAGATCAAAGGAGAGAACAGACTCCCACAAGTTGTCCATTGATCTCCACAGTCATGACACTCATGTGCACACACTCACACAAACACACACACAAATGAATGAATGGATGTAACTTTTTTAGAAGATGAAGTTGCTCAAAGACACACAAATTTTGGAGGGTCAATCTGAGATTTGAATCAAGGTAAACTTTTATAATTAACTTCAATATGAGATGTTAGAATTTAACTTTACATCTGGGGCATCAGATGTTACCACAACAATCTTCCATAAAGTCTTAAGAATGATTACCACCAGGTAAGTTATCTCCTCCCATTCACAGTGGTTGTAAAGTTTAACGACACTCACAAGTCATAATCACAGATCAAAATGACATGTAGAGAGTGGATATGGCTACCATTCCTTTAATCCTAGCACTTGGGAAGTCCGAGGCAAGTAGGTCTCTGTGAGCCAAGGCCAGCCTGGTCTGCATAGTAAGACATGGTCTCAAAAAAATACAAAACAAAACAAAAATGACATTTGGAAATTCAACTCTTAGAACTATACACAGTGAACTGTTTGTTGCATCAACTGGTGCAAGTGTCTCTAGGGTTATGAAATGTTTCTTGGCCATAAAAGAAAAATCATGACAGGCTCTGAGTTTAAAGGCGTTGCTCTTTCAAAGGACTGTTACTGATATTCTCAGCCCCCACATGGTGGCTTTCACTGGTCTGTAACTCCAGTTTCATAGGATCCCAAAACCACAGACCCAGAATAGAATTAAAATCACAGCAAAGGACACTTTATTATTATATTACTAAAATAAAAACTAAAAGGTTTTATATGTTCAAGAGTGTGTTATACTTAGGAAAGCTCAATATTTTGAATGGATAAATGCATAAACTGCCTTCTCCCTTCCCCACTCAGGTAAAATCGGTTTTGGTACATTAATATCCCACTCAAAGTTTCTCGGGAAATTTTTCTTGGATTAAGAAAAGAAAACTCTCACCTTATTGGAAAAAGTTGAGGCCTAAAATTAAATGAGTTGTTTTATAGCTATTAATGTTTCTACCCTCTTTCCAGTTTTGTTTTCACAAATTTGTTTCTGCTTAAGTTCAAATAATTTCCCAGGCAATAAGTGGCTCAGGTTCCGATGCTACTCCACATCTATTCAACATCTCTAGCTTCATACAGGATAATGAAGAAGAAAAAAAATGAAGAAACTTTAGACTAAAAAGTGCTGTTCAGTAGGAGACCATTTAAGTCAGGGTTTTACGTTCAGCAATTTTTGCATTTACACAGGAGAATTTTCTAGCCGTTCTGAACCAGTATGTCTGGAATTTAAACATCCTCATTTTCCTGGGGACCGTTTACCTGTAGTATGAGTGCATAGAGAGGCTGATCACCTTACCTATAGGGCGGCCCTGACAACGGTATCTTCAAGTCTAGTGTAAAAAAATGCGTTCTAGGTGGACACACGCACACTCATCGAGTGAAGGACAAGCACTTTACACTCTATAAAAATCCCGTGACAGGATTTTCCGCTTGAGAAAGAGTACATGGCTTTATACAGTATTTTATTTCAAGAAAGAGGTCCTCCATCTGCCTGTAGGAAGAAAAGCAAAATTCGGCATCCTCCTTTCCGATTCTGCCTCACATAAAACAAAACGCCTCCTCACAGGCAGGCCAGGAGCATTGCCGACTATCCCAAGAGAAACAAGCCCCTCAGGACAGCCCGTTTCCAACCAGGAGCCATTTGCTCACCACCCAGGTCGCAGCCAGGGTTAGCGCCCCCAGACCACGGCGCACCGCGTGGCTCCTCTGCGCTCGGAAGCCTGGGACACTCTCGCAGCCCACGAAGTGGAAGCCTCGGACTCTCGAAGAGGAGAACCAGCGAACCTCTGAGGCGCCGAGTTCGAACCGCCGCGGCAGCCGTTAGGACCCGCCTCCCCGGCCGCAACCCCGCCCCCACGCGAGCCCCGCAAAAAAACGACGCTGATCGCAGGGCATGCCGGGAAACGAGGCTGGACGCCCGGTTGGGCGGCGCGCCGAGGTCACATCGGACTACATTTCCCAGCGTTATCGCCGCCAACGTTGATTGGCGTGTGTGAAGGAAGCCGAAACCGACAAGTCCTCTGTGAAGGAAGGATGCGAAACCCAGAAGGGAGCAGAAACGGGCCGCTGGCTCCGCCCTCGCCCGGCCCAGTGGCAGACACTGCTTCCACTTTCCGTGGGAGCGTGAGCCGCTCCGCTGCTCTAAGTTCCCTCGGATCGGGATTTCACAGCGGAGGCGCCGGCATCCCGCACCTCCCTATACACGTCCAGTGTGAAATCGACAGGGATGGGCGTCAGGATGTGGTTGCCATTCCCCATGCTGCTCCTGTCCGCTCTGCCCGCAACGTTGCTGAGCGGGGCGGCCGGCTTCACACCCTCTTTGGATAGTGACTTCACCTTCACGCTGCCCGCCGGCCAGAAGGAGTGCTTCTACCAGCCCATGCCCCTGAAGGCGTCGTTGGAGATCGAGTACCAAGTAAGTGCGGGGGTGAGCTGGGCTTCCTTGGGCCGGACCGCACCATGTGGTGACATGGTCGCCTCGCAACAGCTTGGAAAACTTGCCGACCGCGACCGAGGTGAATCTGAGGGGGGCCTCCTGGGAAGCTGACCTGCTCGGCGCAGGCGTACTAGGAGTTCCTGGGAGCCTGGAACACACAAGTTTGACCAGTCCTAAAATTGATACCTACCCACCCTCTTCTCTTTCCTCTGGTAGGAAAGAGGCCAGCACTGGTGACGTCATTGGCGTTACTCTTTGTTTCTTAATTCCCCCATGCCATTTCAAGCTAGTTTGCAAACGCTACACAGTTCTGAGAAGTTCACAGGAAGGGGCTGGTATACGTTCTACTTTATTATTGGACGAAGTGATGACACTTTTTTGACTCACTCTCACCACTTTCACCAAATTCCAGTATTATAAAACCATCACGATGTTTTGAATTGTGGCTGGGCAGTGGTGGCACACGCCTTTCATCCCAGACTCCGGAGGCAGAGGAAGGTAGATGGATCTCTGTACAGTCAAGGCTGCACAGTGAACCCCTGTCTTGGGAGGAGGCGAGGAAGAATTGAATTGTGTCCGTGCAAAGATCTCTTAAGTCAGATTTTGAAATGAACTGTTGCAGTATTTACTGGTATATTGTCATCCCGGGTGTATATCCATCACTTTGAAATCAAACGTTATGACCTTTCTTCCTTTGAACTTTGTCAGCTTTCTAACCGCGTCATTGTTTTCTTTTTAGTATCAGCAGAATACATTTATTATTAAATCTTTTTTAATCATGTAGAATTTTTATGTGAGGATCCTTTGGGATTATTTATAGAAGTTTACATTAAAGGAAGTATCTAAAGTCATAATATACAAAATCTCAGCAAAACTGAAATTGCAGCTTAATATTTTTTGATTTCCATTTGTGAGCAAAAGTTCAGCATTTACTGAACAATTAATGTAAGCAAGGAATTGTGCCAGAAGGAGGGACAAATTAAGAAAAACCTGGTTCTCAGGATTTTGAGGGTTTATAGGCAGGTTTTGTTTGGGTTTGAGGGATTTTTGGTAGGTTGTGGTTGGCTGGTCGGTTGGTTGATCTATTTTTGAGACAAAGTTTCACTATATATCCCATGGCATTAAATTCAATATTCACCCCAGGCTAGCCTCAGATCTTCAAAGGAGTCCTTCTCCTCTGCCCTGAGGACTGGTAGTATAGCATGAACCATCCTACAGGTAATTCGAGTAAAGCAGGATTACATATTGTTAGAATATAATCATTTCTTGGCTTTCAGAGAATAGAGTTGTTGGAGAAAATAAAAATAAATCTGAAAATAAGATAATGCAAGGAATGAGGTCAGTTTTAGAAAAGGGAAGAACTGAGAAGACACTGTGATTTTAGAATGTATAGACTGAGTGTTCAGAGGTGTGTAAGTACTAAGTTTTTATTAGCTTTGAAGACTGTAAGGTCTTAGGGTAGGAGTAGCAAAGGAAGGAAGTACACCATACTGCTAGGCAACAGAGAAGGGACCATAAATGTGTTTTATGATAAATAACTTTTCCTTATTTTTTGCAAGGACATGTAAGATTTAAGCAGATAGGTAGGTAGACTGTAAAAGGCAGATTTAAAGGAAGCAAAAATAGAGAAACCAGCTATGGGTTTAGTGAAAGAGTCTAGATAAGAAAAGAAAATTTAGGGGTTGGGGATTTAGCTCAGTGGTAGAGCGCTTGCCTAGCAAGCACAAGGCCCTGAGTTCAGTCCCCAGCTCCGAAAAAAAGAAATTTTATTAATCAAAAACTTGGCTTGCAAGCAAGCATGGTGCTAATTCTAAATCCTCAGGAGGCTAAGGGAGGAAGATGAAAAGTTAAGGCCAGCCTGGGCTATGTGATGAGGCCCTGTCTCAAAAAGTAAGTTGGTGCACAATGCAGGAGGTCAGCATCTGGCCTCCACGTGCACATCTTTTAACAGTAGGGCATGGGGTGCATGCCTTTGATCCTAGCACTCCGAAGGAAGCAAAGGCTGGACAAGCCTGGTTTACATAGTGAGTTCCAAGACAGCCAGGGCCACATAAAGAGACCCTGTGTCCAGTTAAGTACGTAAATAGATAAAATCTTTTAAAAATCCTTATATCGTATGGTTTATTTTATAGAACTTTCTATTTTCAAACTTTGTAATATAAATTTTTCTCTTCTATAGGTTTTAGATGGAGGAGAATTAGATATTGATTTCCACCTTGCCTCTCCAGAGGGCAGAACCTTAGTTTTTGAACAAAGAAAATCAGATGGCGTTCATACGTAAGTTGAGACACTGGGGAGGGTGGGACAGGCTGGCTTGGAACTCGAAACAATTCTTTAACCTTGGACTCCTAGGTGCTAATTTGACAGGTTCATGCTACCATGCCCAGATAATATCCCTTGAGTTTGTTAAACTGACTCTAGTGAAAGGAAGAGAGGGCCAGTACGTCAGCACATCCATAGCTGTATGATTTTTGAACAGGCTTTGATAGTGGGCCATTTTTCTAAATTAAGACGTCTTCATTTCCAGTTTGTTTGTCTGTCACTACAGTCTGCTACTCTATTTCAGGGGATCCTCCTGCCTTAGCCTCCCCAGTGGCTGTGACCAGAGGTGTCTACCACCAAGAATACCACACTCAACTAATTTTTTCCTTCACTTTAGTTAATTTATTGTGACATTTTATATCTGCCTTCTTGGCTAAGAAAAAATGTTTTCTTGTGTTTGTTTTTGAGACAAGATCTCAATAGTGTAACTGATCGGACTGGAACTCAAAGGTCTGCTTACCTCTGCCTCCTCATGGATGCTAGAATTAAAGGTGTTTACCATGATGTCCAGGGTTTTTTGGTTTTTGTTTGGGTTTTTGGTTTTTTTTCAAGATAGGGTTTTTCTGTGCAGCCTTGGCTATCCTGGAACTCACTCTGTAGACCAGTCTGGGCTTGAATTCACAGAGATCCACCTGCTGTGTGTATGTGTGTGTGTGTGTGTGTGTGTGTGTGTGTGTGTGTGTGTGTGTGTGTGTGTGTGTCTTGCCCTTTTTTGATCAGTATTATACCCCCCTGGAATACATTCAGGGGTGTCTAACCTTTTGACACTATAATACAATCTCCAGAGTTTATTATTGTTTTATTTTGTTTTTGTTTTTTTGTTTTTTATTAGATATATTTCTTTATTTACATTTCAAATGTTACTCCCTTTCCCGATTTCCTGTCCATAAGCCTCCCTATCCCCTCACCCTCCACCATATGGGTGACTTCCCCCCATCCACCGCCCCCTCTGACATTCCCTTGCAGTGGGGGTCCAACCGTGGCATGACCAAGGGCTTCCCCTTCAAGGTGGGGAAGGGGAACAACAAGCTATTCTTTGCTACATATGCAGTTGGAGCCCTGGGTCAGTCCATGTGTAGTCTTTGGGTAGTGGTGTAGTTCCTGGGAGCTCTGGTTGGTTGGCATTGTTGCTCTTACGAAGATGCAAACTCCTTCAGCTTTTTCAATCCTTCCTCTAATTCCCCAAAAGGGGGATCCTGTTCTCAGTTCAGTGGTTTGCTGCTGGCATTCACCTCTGTATTTGACATGCTCTGGATATGTCTCTCAGGAGAGATCTATATCTGGTCCCTTTCAGCATGCACTTTTTAGCTTCATCAATCTTATCTAGTTTTGGTGGCCAGAGTTTATTCTTAAGAACTGCATAATCAGGTTATAAAAAAAAAAATCTCATATTTTTTAGCAAGTTTTACTGTTTTGTGTTGAGCTACATTCATAACTATCCTCTAACATGGGCAGCCTCTGAGGTACAGGTTAGACACTCTTGAAGGGATGCTGTCCTTCAGAAGAGTCATCAACTAGTTTTACAGTTATCATAAACGTCAATACATATGTTGATATATGTTGAGTATGATAGAAAGTTTTTCTCAGGAAATAATCTTTTCTTTCTATCTTTTTTTTTTTTTTTCTTTTTTTCGGAGCTGGGGACCGAACCCAGGGCCTTGCGCTTGCTAGGCAAGCGCTCTACCACTGAGCTAAATCCCCAACCCCTCTTTCTATCTTTTTAAAATTGTTGTCTACTTTATTCACCAGTATTTGTTCTGGCTATGACAAAGTGTCTAAAGTCAACTCAAAAGAAATAAGGTTTATTTTTTGATTTCAGAGATTTCAGTTTATGGTTACTGTCTTTAGGTTTTTAGTGCTGTTAAGAGATACCTAGGAAGCGCAAGGCCCTGGGTTCGGTCCCCAGCTCCGAAAAAAAGAAAAAAAAAGAAAGATACCATGGCGATGACAGCAGCTCTTGTAAAGGAAAATGTTTAATCGGGGCTAATCATACATACAGGTTCGTTTAGTCCATTTATTGTCTTGCCAGGAAACAGCAGCACACAGGCAGACATGGTACTGGAGAGGTAGCTGAGAATTCTACATTTGTATCAGCAAGCAGCAGGAAGAGAAATACACTGGTCCTAGCTTGAACATCTGAAAGATTACCCCCACTGCCACACTTCCTCCAACAAGGACACTCTCTTAATAATGCCACTCCCTATAAACTTTTGGGGCCCATTTTCACTCAAACCAGCACAGTTACTGTGTTCCATTTTATCCCAGGCACATGCATGATGAACAGAGAATATCATGGTAGGAACATTTAGAGGAGCAAAGCGTCTCACTTCATGGCAAGTGGAACGGGGAAAATAGCTAGAGAAGGGGCCAGGTTTAAGGACACACACAACAGCCACTCTCAGATCTGTTTTCTCCATGTTGACTCTACCTCCAAATAGTCCATACAGCACTTATGATCCAGTCACCTCTCAACATTTTTATGGGGCCAAGCCTTAGGAGAAGTTTTCATGTCCAAATAAAAAGAGGAGCTTGAAAGCTGCAGGCAAACTCTAAGCAGTATTATACCAAAGTCTATGAATTTGAAAGTCAGAGAACCAAGCCTTGGGTCTGGAGATGTAGCTCAGTGGTAGAGTGCTTACTTGGTGTATGTCAGGCCCTAGATTTAATCCCCAGTGCCAAAAGGAGGGCAGGCCAACCAAGCCTCATCTTGGCCCATAACAGACTATGTCATCATCTTACTCTGTTCTTCATTTTACCTAGAAAGATCAATTACACCAACTCCCAATGTAATAAGGATCAAAAGAGGTACAATATATGAAAATAGTGGCAAAATTATGGACAGGAGTAATAAGGGTTGACTAATTTGTAATGTAAAACTATTCACAATGCTCAAAGAAAAAAATAAACTAGAAATAAAGTGAGATTAACATAAAACATGATTATCACAGGTTGTATTTAAGTTCCAGAAAATAATATAAACCTGTGAGACTTGTTGTATCAGTATATTAGAAATGAGAAAACTTTAAGAATTCTTTTTAAGCCTCACACAAATAATCATAAGCAAAACTAAAATGCAGTTTGACTTGTATACTTTTCTAGTGTTAACTTAAAGGGATTGGGGGATGATTTGACCTGTGTACTTTTCTGGTGTTAACTTAAAGGGGTTGGGGAATGAATCAGATCAATAGTTGTCATTACATGGCAATAATAATAAAGCTGAGTTGTAAAAAAAAAATGCAGAGAGTAGTTATTAGGTCCAAAGTGTCCCTGAAAAGTCCCAAACTGACCTTGTCATGAGTTGAAGTCTAGGCTACACTCAGGCTGGACTCTGACTAGGTAAACAGGACTGCTACTTAAAAATCAGCATTCCTTTCAAAAGTGGGTTTCTGCTTGTCAAAAAAAGCCATTACTGTCCTATCTGTACCCCCAACCCCAACTACACCAACTACCTTCTGAAAGGGTAACTAGTTCCCTCTTAAAGCAAACAAGCCTCAGCAGAGGAAAGCGCCACACTAGGCCCTGGGCTGTCCAGCCAGCTCAATTACTCCCACTGCAACCTCTTATAACTGCGACCTCTTATAACTGGCAGTACTCCTGCCATTCCGGTTCTCTCTGCCCACCCTCCCTACCCCCACACACAAGAGAGTCTTGGCAGTTTGAATAGATTTTACTTTTCCATCCATGAAATGGTGGGTTCAGTAGCTTCACTGCAGCCTCCCTTTAATTAGTGATTAGAAAGAGGCACAAGAGTAAAACCTGAACATTATAAAGGAATATTGATGGTCAAAGGATCCATCACTGAGCTACATCCCCTTAGCAGTTTTGGGACTGGTTGGTTGGTTGAGGCAGGGTCTCTTTGTGAATCCCTGGCTGTCCTAGAGCTCACTGTGTTGACCATGCTAGGCTCTACTCAACCACCTCCACCCCCAGGTGCTAGGTCTAAAGGTGTCCACCCCTGTGCCAGCTGTTTTAGGCCTTTTTAAATGGCAGTAAGCACTCAGCCTTTTTTATATCATGACTCTTGCCCCCAAATTTACAGGTGCCAGATAGAGCTGAGTTTCACGGAAGATCTGCCTTTGTCAGGCATAACTGTCTATAGAAGGCTGAATGTCAGTCAGAGAGAAATGTAGACAAAATATGCTGAGATATAAGGAAGTGCAGGTTAATGTCAGATTTAATAAAGATGGTGAATTAGAGATACTAGAAGGAAGTAAAATAACTAATGCTGAACCACAACAGAGCAGCTCTGACTCCCCACTCCCCTGCTCAGATCCTCTAATCCCAGTCGCTTTCTCTTGAGAAATTGAAGATTGAATGGCAGGCAGTGTATATGTATCCAGAAAGGCTTTTTGTGTGGAATAAGATTCATTCAGGTAATATACATGCTAGTTCTTTGTAGTTTACAGTTTCTCTCTGGCTCAGTAAAAAGGACTCTATAGAAAACTATTACTTGGTCTGCTATAGACGTTGTAATTCAGTAGGCATGTCTGCACTGACTGTAGATGAATTGTTGATGTGTTCTCCAGTCTCTTGAGGAGTAGTTAGCTAAAGAGCAGCGGTGGTACTTAATTCACTGGAGAACAGGTAGTATTTTGTTATTCTTTCAGGAACTGGCATTTGTTTTGTTTGGGGGCAACTGTAGTAAAGGTCATTAGCATGTAGCATACAGAGTGTTTTCCTTTGTAGAGTTTTTCTCTAGCAAAAGGGACAGGGTGCAGAGCTTCTTAGAAAATCACTTATCAGCTTATGGTGGTTTGCTTTTCATCCCAGCACATGGGAAGCAGATACAGATGGATCTGTCTTAGTTGGAGTCCAGCCTGGTCTGCAGACTGAGTTCCAGGAAATCGGTTTTGAAAACAACAGCAAAAAAAGAAAAGAAAGAAATCACTAAATTAACTCTGGTCAAGTCAACTATTGTGAGGATGATAGGGATTTTTTGAGGGGCTGGGGACACCTTTGATCTCATTACTCAGGAACCAGAGGCAGGTGGACCTCTGTGAATTCAAGGCCAGCTTGGTCTATATAGCAAGTTCCAAGCCACCTGGGGCTACACACACTGTGTAGTAAACACAGTGGCCAGCAAGACCATGATCAGTTTGGTGTAAATGGCAGGTTGTTAGTATAGATAATCCCACAGGGAGTAAAGTTCCTTAGCTTTGTAAAGAATACAAAGATAATGTATTTTAAGAATACATTTAATGTGTTGAAAACCTGAAAGAAAGCCCTTTTACAAAAACAAATAAACGTGTACATGACCTGGAGGGTCAGAAAAAGATGTCAGATCCCTTAAAACTATGTAGAAATGGGTGCTGGGACCCTCACTCTAGTCCTCTGCACGAGTAGCAAGTACTCTTCAGCACTGAGCCATGCTCCCGTTTAACAATCGCCGCTTGTGAAAGCTAAACAAAACTTGGCTTAAAGAGTAATCTCAGTTGAAGGGTAGGTTGGTTGTCATAGTTGCATATGAATAGGACTTATTATAGAATTTCTTTACATTTAAAAGTAGTAAGTTTCAAATATTAAAACTTACTATGACCAATCATGTATTTCAGCTATGAATGGTATTTTTCCCAGACTCCCCTCAAAAAAATTAGATGAACATAACATAATTGATCAAGTAAGTTCCAAGCGTGTGTAACTTGAAACTATTTGAATATATGTATGTCCAGGTTGTTTCCCAGCTAGGACGAGGAGAACACTAAGTGCACTGTGCCTTTTTTAATGCAGTGTAGAGACTGAAGATGGCGACTACATGTTCTGCTTTGACAACACATTCAGCACCATCTCTGAGAAGGTCATTTTCTTTGAGTTGATCCTGGATAACATGGGAGAAGAAGTTGAAGGACAAGAAGACTGGAAAAAGTATATTACTAACACAGATGTTCTGGAGATGAAACTAGAAGACATCCTGGTTAGTGGACCTTTAATGAGTCATGACACTTCAGCAGCCAGTGTTTTACTGGGTGTCAGGGGTTGAACTAAGCATGCTTGGCTGTATTTTCCAGAAGCTGTTGGCTTTGCCTTATTTTTTATATCATTTCAAGTCTCAATGTTATGCTCACCCTTTTGTTAGAGTTTTTCTAATCACGTATCTTAAGTAAATCTTATCACGAAAATACTTTTTTCAGAAGCAGTGCAATTTAAAAACAAAATGAACTTATTTTCCTCACAAATCTGAAATGAATTTCACAGGTAAAGTCTTGGAAGTGTTGCTGGCATTCCATGGCTTGTGCCTCCTAAGTCATTCCAGACTTGTATGTGTTACCATACTGTGTGGATTACATTGAACCTGCCTGAGTGACATAACCAGCATTCAAATAGTAAAATATTACAGAGTCAGTGTATTAGGTAAAATATTATAGACACAGAAATGTAGTAACTGTCTAGACATTCATTGTACTAGGTAAAAGTTGACAGATAACTAAAAGTATAATCAGTTAGACCTTTTAAGACTTTATGAATTAAACAAAATTATTTTTACTGTTGTCAGGACTACAAGATAATACATATAAAAGTCCTGTTGCTGCTGGGCAGTGGTGGCCCATGCCTGTAATTCCAGCCCTTGGGAGTCGGAGGCAGACAGATTTGTGTGAATTCAAGGCCAACCTGGCCCACAGAGCAAGTTCCAGGACAGCCACAGCTACATAGAAAAATCCTGTTTTTTTAAAGATTTATTTTTTCATTTATTATATATAAGTACACTGTAGCTATCTTCAGATACACCAGAAGAGGGCATCGGATCTCTTTGCAGATGGCTGTGAGCCACCATATGGTTGCTGGGAATTGAACTCAGGAGCTCTGGAAGAGTAGTCTGGTGCTCTTAACCGCTGAGCCATCTCTCCAGCCCTTTTTTTTTTTTTTTCTTTTCTTTTTTTTCCGGAGCTGGAGACCGAACCCAGGGCCTTGCGCTCACTAGGGAAGCGCTCTACCGCTAAGCTAAATCCCCAACCCCGAAAAATCCTGTTTTGAAAGAAACAAAAACAAGACAAAAAAGTCCTGGTGCTACTCAAATCCATTGATCTTGTCTTTTCAATTCCTGGTAATCTTTATTCCTCTATTAAAGAAATTTAAATTTATCCTTACTATTTTATAATCTCATGGGGGCTCTCTAGGTGGTACAAGTCATACCTGCCCTGATCATATTGTATTCCCATCCATTTGAAAACTCGTTTTGATTTTTAAGAACTGGCATGAAGCAGATCATTAAAGGAATTTGTTGTTCGTACTTTTAATAGTAAAATTACTGTATTTATCTCCAGGAATCCATCAACAGCATCAAGTCCAGATTAAGCAAAAGTGGCCACATACAGACTCTGCTTAGAGCATTTGAAGCTCGTGATCGAAACATACAAGAAAGCAACTTTGATAGAGTCAATTTCTGGTCTGTGGTGAACTTGATTGTCATGGTGGTGGTGTCAGCTATTCAAGTTTATACACTGAAAAGTCTGTTTGAAGATAAGAGGAAAAGTAGAACTTGAAACTCCAGCACAGATTACTTAATGTTGAAAAAAAAAGGTAGAAAATTCTAATACACTGTCACAGTCAAAAGATAGTCATATTTCCCATAACATTTTCAGAAATGTATGTAAGTGTAAGATATGTAAATTTTAATATGAAAGGAAAATCATCACTTTATGTCCAGATAACTTTATTGACCCAGTTATACTTAAAAATAAAACAAGATGTCATATACAATTTATATTTAATTGAATGAAGCCATATTAACTATTTTCCTAAGGTTAAAAATCTTTCCCAGATATCACATATGAATGAAATGAAATAACAATGTTCATAAACATGCCACCAGTTTGCTTTTACCTAGAATTTTCTCTGTACATGTGGCAGCTACAAATTAATTAATTAAAGAAGTTTCCTATACATTACATTATAAATCACTTGAGAATTATATAATCATGGACTGGATAGATCAGCTTTTCTCTACCAAATCTCTCCATAAAAATAGAAGCATACCACTGAAAAAATATTTCCAATATTTTTACAACCAAATATAATGTGAAATATCCACTAGTATTATTTTATATACTTATCTATATTTCCAAAAGCTAACATTTTTATAATTAAAACCGGAAAGGCATTCTTTCCTCATAAAATTTAGGCTAGGCTGCGTCTTTGTCTTTGATAATAAGATATATAAAGGGTGGTTGATGTTTGTGAATAAGATGCATTCTGTCTAGACATTAGCTGGGATTAGGGATAAGATGAATTTATTTTTATATTACGCATCAACAGTGTTATGCTGGCTTCTGCACAGCTGTTGGTCTTGGCAATGCATTCTCACAAGCAGGTGTGAGGGACGGACATACTACTGAAGAGATGTGATGTGAGTGTAAATAGACAGCTCCTTTCTAAAGTCTCAGTCATGAGAAACACGAACAACAAGTTTACCTAAGAGAAGTGTAATATCTGGAATCAGAAGGGCTCTTCTTAGGGGCTGGGGATTTAGCTCAGTGGTAGAGCCCTTACCTAGGAAGCACAAGGCCCTGGGTTCGGTCCCCAGCTCCGAAAAAAAAAGAACCAAAAAAAAAAAAAAAAGAAGAAGAAGGGCTCTTCTTGCTGTCACAATTTTTTTTTTTTTCTTTTCTTTTTTTCGGAGCTGGGGACCGAACCCAGGGCCTTGTGCTTGCTAGACAAGCGCTCTACCACTGAGCTAAATCCCCAACCTGCTGTCCCAATTATAATAGAAATCAGATCAAAGGAGGGTAATCTGAAATTCCCTGGGAGAAATTATATTTATCATGGTTTTTATTTTCTAGTAACCGTTTTTATAAATGTTCAGATAGATTTTATCAAATGTACATCCTACCATAAGATTTAGCACTGGGTATACATATTTATTATGGTTTTTATTAAATTACCTCTGGCCACTTATTGACGTTGAAAGATTAGAACAACCCCAAATTATAAACACCTAATATAGAAATAAAAGCCAATACATACAAAAACATTCTGCCTTTCTGGTTTTTATCAGTCTTATTCAAGTACTAGTGATTTAAGTTCATCATGAAACAGAATCTAAGTTACACTCATTTGTAGTGTTATAATAAATGTATTGTCAATTAGAAATAGTCAACAGTCAAATCTGGGTGTTGAACCCATATATACATACATATTTTTTGCTGGAATTCTTATACATTAATGATCTTGCACACTACCCTGCTACCTCACACACAAAATTATGATACCCAGAGAAATACTGACTTCATTTACAATTTATACTCAGAATAGTTCAGAGATACATTTTTCTCCTTCTCCGGCCCTTGGGAGAAGACTAGAAATCTTTCCCTATTCAGAGTCTTTTCAAAATGTGAGATAAGTACTATTATATGATCAATAACTGACCAAGAAAATATCCCATTATCCAAGCCAAGCTCCTACAATAGATGCAGAACAGAGGTCAATGAGATCATTGCCCAAAAATCCTGTCTTCCCTACTTTAAGTACAAGAGAAGCAGGCTATAGGTACCATCAGTGATGAAGCGGAATCCACTGTGTCTTTTCTGTAAGACTGTGAGTAAGAATTCTACCTCTTAGATACAGCTAGTACTGTACTGTACTTAACTGCTTACTTAACACTGTATCGGTTACATCATCTTGTGTGTATGTAATTTGTGCCACTGATTTTTTTAACTCTTATTCAGTTACTCACTGCCATTTAAAATGGTAACAGTTGCTTTATTGGAAAAACAAATAACAGGAATGATTAAAGATTTTATTTTTATAGACAAAAGTAAAACTAAGACTAAGAACCATGTTGCCTGTATTAATCATAAAAAAAGTAAAATTGTAAGCAAAAACAAAATGTTTATTTTTAAATGTGTATTTTCTGCTTTATTTGAGTTTTCTGACCTTACTGTCTCAATTATAGTAAAATCAAGTAAGCCATCACTTGCTCTGATCTTTGTCTTGTTCTTAACTGTGTAAATTACTATGGTAATTGTATAAATTACTACGGTAGTTTAACAGAAGGTTTAGAGGTCACCATTCTGAGTTGCATTTGGACTATGTGCTCTTTTACGTGAATGTCAATAAACAGGCTAAATAAGTGTAAGAAAACATTGTTGAAATATTATAAATCAAAATGTACTTAGTAATATTTACCATTAAACATTATAATGTCTTAAAGTTAGTAAAAACCAAAACAAAAACTAGTACCTGTAATTTGGTACCTACAGTGGAAAATCTTTATCTGAAATTTTAAAATACATTGATTTAGCATGTCATTTTTTTCTTCTGGAGTGTAATTCAGTGTGGCTCAAATTGCCCCATGTGCTATATTTGTCAACAGTCATCCTAAATGAGCAATAGACTGAATGAGCTTTGTACAACTAATAAAAGTTACTATCAAAGAAATCTTACCAACCTATCGTAATTGTTGTCCACACCTTTAAGCTTCTTTAAAATTTTCAGTCTTAAGTAAATTTGTTTTCCTTTCCCATTTTGAAAGCCCACAGCTCTCAAGTTTTTATATCACTGTACTCACTTGGTTTCTCCATTCCTCAAACATATATTTTACCTAAAAGTTCTCTAAGATTTAGAGAAGCAGGGGCTAGGGATTTAGCTCAGTGGTAGAGCGCTTACCTAGGAAGCGCAAGGCCCTGGGTTCGGTCCCCAGCTCCAGAAAAAAAAAGAACCAAAAAAAAAAAAAAAGAAAGAACCAAAAAAAAAAAAAAAAAAAAAGATTTAGAGAAGCAAAGACCATTGGTTGCCCGAAGTCTGGGATGCTTAGCAAGCATTCAGGGACTTGGTTCACTCTTCTATCCCAAGAAGTGTACTAGGTATAAAGCACTTGCCACGCAAGCCTCACAGCCTGTGTTTGACCCCCAGGACCCACTTAAAGGTTGAAGGTGAGATTAGACTCTACAAAATTGTCTTCTTACCTTCATATCTAAATTACAGCACATGTGCCCACATGAATACATACAAAAGATAATAGTAATATATATTTTTATATATGTGTGTATGCATATATATATATATAAAATGTTACCATTCTTTAGGCCTAGAATGTGGCTCAGGAAACAGTATCTATTCAAACCAATATGGAAGTTATTCTTGAATACCAGCCAGCTAACTGGTCTTGGGAAATCTAAACTCCTTTGAGGTTATTTACTCCTACATTTGTACAAATAATTGTTTTCTTTATTTTTTTTTTCCGGAGCTGGGGACTGAACCCAGGGCCTTGTGCTTGCTAGGCAAGCGCTCTACCACTGAGCTAAATCCCCAACTCTTGTACAAATAATTAACTGTTATATATGTACAGATGTGGTGGGGCATGCCTTTAGTCCCAATACTCCAGAGACTGAGTGGAGATCTTCATAAATTGGAAGCCAGCCTGTGCTACATGACACCCCAATTCAAAGAAACAACAAAAGCTAGGTGGTAGTGGTGCACTCAGGAGACAGAAGGAGGCACATCTCTGAGTTTGAGGCTAACCTGGTCTACAGGGAGAGTACAGGACAGCCGGGGCTGTTACACAGAGAAACCGTGCCTCAGAAAAACAAAACAAGGACAACAACAAAACCCCACAAAATATATATGAAAGAATAGAATGATTGATATAGGGTTAATAGAAGTGATTATTTCCTTCATGGTATCTATATACACCCCACATACAGAGACCTTTGGGCTCCTTTCCACTGGATGTCCACATTTCTGAAATGTCATGTCATAAGCTACAGCAGTATTATGTTTAAGGCCTGCCCAAAAAAGAGGCACAGGTTCAAAAGCCGAATGCTCTCTAAAAGGGGCACAGGAAGATGTGTTTTGGATCCCTACGTATGTGTATGTGGGTAAAATACGTGCCGTGTGTGTGTGTGTGTGTGTGTGTGTGTGTGTGTGTGTGTGTGTGTGTGTTCCTACAGAGGCCAGTAGAGGACATTGGATTCCCTGTAGCTGGAGTCACATGCACTTGCACACTGATGACCTGAGCCATCTGTGCAGCCCCTGATAACCAGGTCTAAAAAGGACAAGACAATTCAGGGCAAGGAAAAACCTTAAACTTTTTTTTTTTTTAACCAAGAAACATCAGGAGCTGAGATAGCTCAGTGTTAAGAGTGAGTACTTTGTTGCTCACAAATTCAACAAGCACCTGGGTTCAATTCCAGCACCTCATGGTAATTCACTACCATCTATAATTCCAGTTCCAACCGCTTCTGACTTCCACAGACACCAGGCACACATGTGCATTCAGGCAGAATCACAGCATCTTTTTTTTTTTTTTTTAAGGTTTTCAAAAGAATCAACAGTGTGATAATGTGAGAATCTTGCTACTTTACTAAACTGTGTAACCAACTTAGATATATTGGTGTGTCTTAGAGAAGAACCAGGGAGGCAGTAAAAGGAATGATTAAAATCTATTACCTGATGCTGACACCAACTCCCCTAGGGAAAGGTGTCTATACACGATCCTGTAAGGCTTGGTTTTGTTGTTTTGGTGTGTGTGGTATGAGGATATGGAGGCCAGAGGTCAACACTGAGTATCTTCCTCAATTGGTCTATCCCTTGAGAAAATGGTCTTTCACTAAATCTGGGAGTCACTGATTTGCTACAGCTGTTCCAACTACTCGGATCCTGTTTTTTTTTTTTTTTTTTTTTTTTTTTTTTTTTTTTTTTGGTTCTTTCTTTCGGAGCTGGGGACCGAACCCAGGGCCTTGCGCTTCCTAGGCAAGCGCTCTACCACTGAGCTAAATCCCCAACCCCATCAGATCCTGATTCTTACATGGCAAACACTTAGCCAACTGAGCCATTTCCTCAGCCAGCCCCTGGAAGTCTGAGTAGCAATAGTCATCAAATATAGAGTAAATAATTTTTAATCCAACATTAAAGATTAGACCAAACAAGTTTCAATACTTTTCTTTTTGGTTGGTTGGTTTTGTTTGTTTTGGTTGAGATAGGCTCTCTCTGCATAGCCCTGGCTGTCTTGGAACTTACTATATAGACCGGGGTAGTCTCAAACGTGCAGAGATCAGCCTGCCTCTGTCTCTCAAGTGCTGGTACTAAAGACATTCACTACCATGCCTGGCTTTTTTTAAAATACATTTTTAATTAAGATGAAATTCACCTCCACCTTCCCTGTCTTCTCTTCCCTTCCTTCAATGTGCTCTCTCCAAACCCTCTCATGCCCCTCTACGATCAGATTGATAGTCTGTTATCAACACACACATAAACACACATGCACAAATATACAAACTGCTAAGTCCAAAACATTTTTAATAACCAACAAGGGGGTTCATCCCTGGGAGTGGCCAACTCTCACTCTCCTAGCAGTCCATGCTGTTCTTTGTCTGGTGGGGTTGGGGGGAACTCCAGAAAACTTTCCTTTTCTACAGTAGTGGGTCTATTATCACTGGAGGTGTAATACTGGGGAGGGGGAGATTTGTTTTTTTTTTAAGGGTTTACTGGCTGGCCTAGAACTCAGATCTAACTGCTTCCACCTCAGGGGTGCTGGGATTAAAAGTATACGCCATAACACCGGGCAAAACCTAACCTTTCTACCTTTGATTTAAAGAAAACCCCTAGTGAGCTGGAGAAATGGCTCAGCAGTTAAGAGCACTGACTGCTCTTCCAGAGGTCCTGAGTTCAAATCCAAGCACCCACATGGTGGCTCACAACCATCTGTAGTGAGGTCTGATGCCCTCTTCTGGTGTGTCTGAAGACAGTGACAGTGTACTTATATATAATAAATAAATCTTAAAGAAAAAAAAAAGAAAAGAAAACCCCTAGTAATGCCATTTGTACATGGAAGCTGAAATCCAGAGCTTCGAAGATATATTTTAAAATGTATTTGACAATATGGAAGAGAAATTGGATCATTAAAATATCACTAGTGGAATTTAAAATGCAACAACTTTGGAAAATAATTCTTGAGCATTTGGTTTCGGTTTTGGGGTTTTTTGGTTTTGCTTCTTGTTTGTTTGGAGCCTTTTCTTTTTTTTTTTTTTTTTTTTTTTCCGGAGCTGGGGACCGAACCCAGGGCCTTGCGCTTGCTAGGCAAGCGCTCTACCACTGAGCTAAATCCCCAACCCCCTTTTTTTTTTTTTTTTTTGGTTCTTTTTTTTTCAGAGCTGGGGACCGAACCCAGGGCCTTGTGCTTCCTAGGCAAGCGCTCTACCACTGAGCTAAATCCCCAACCCCGTTTGGAGCCCCGTTGGGACAGGATTTTTCTTTGTAGTCCTGGTTGTCCCAGAAGTAGCTCTGTAGACCAAGCTGGTATGTCTGTTTCTGACTCTACATTTACATACCACATGCATGCAGTGCCAGCAGATACCAGCAGTGCACATCAGATCCCCTGAAACTGGAGCTATACATGGTTGAGAACAACCAAGTTGGCACTGAGAACTAAATCAAGGTAATCTGAAATAGTAACCACGATACCTCTTAACAGCGGAGTCGCCTCTCCAGGACCCATAAATTCCTTTAAAAAAAGGGGGGGGGGCTGGTTGGAGATTTAGCTCAGTGGTAGAGCACTTGCCTAGCAAGCGCAAGGCCCTGGGTTCGGTCCCCAGCTCCAAAAAAAAGAAAAGAAAAGAAAAAAGAGAAAAAGAAGAAAAAGAAAAAAAAAAAAAAGCTAATAAGGGGCAAGGTATGGCTGACACTCTCGACATTTTTAATCCTAGCACTCAGGAGGGCAGGGATAGGTGGATCTCTGAGACCAAAGCCTGCCAGATCTAATTTCCATGTTCCAGGACAGTCAGGATTACATGAACCCTAATAATTATAAGAACAGCAACAGAGAGCTAGTCAGTGGCTCTGAGTTGGTCAAGTCCTCTGTTGGCAAACCTAACAAACTAGGTTCAATCACTGTGGAAGGAGAGACCTAAGGAAGCGAAGCTGTCCTCTGGCCTCTACAAAAGCCAGATATATAAATATCCCAACATTTGCCCTACCGAGCACTTATTCATGAGAAATGAAAATATTTAAATAAAATCCTACACAAATGCACAAAGCTACTTTGTAATAACAAAATATCAGATGTCTTTCAACAAGCAAATAAATACCAGTAATCTGTCTCAACATTATTACTCAAGTTGTTTTGTTAAAGGTAGGGGGAACCCCCCCTTTTACTGTCTGGGATTGAATCCAGGCCTTGCATGTGTGAGGCAAGCACTTTCCAAACATCCCAGCCAGGAAAGCCATTCTGACACTTGGCCACAACTTTGATGAGCCTTAAAGCACTTAACCTTGTAAAAGGCTTACATGTGCTTTGTATCTATGTAAACTCTGGAAATAAGTGGGCACGAGATACATGTGGCAGGCACATCTGTGGCATACGCCATAACCTAAAGATGGTTTTTTTTTTTGTTTTTTTTTTTTGGTTCTTTTTTTCGGAGCTGGGGACCGAACCCAGGGCCTTGCGCTCGCTAGGCAAGCGCTCTATCGCTGAGCTAAATCCCCAACCCCTGTTTTTTTTTTTTTTTTAATTTGTCTTTATGTATGCTCATACATTGTCACTATCTTCAGACATCTCAGAAGAGGACATTGGGTACCGTTACAGATGGTTGTGAGCCACCATGTGGTTGCTGGGAATTGAATTCAGGACCTCTGGAAGAGCAGTCAGTGCTCTTAACCGCTGAGCCATCCCTCGAGTTTTATTTTGGGTTCTGTTTGTTTATTTGTTTGTTTGTTTTTACCAGGAAGGACCACAGGCTTATTGGAGGCTGCACACATGCACACTCACATCACCACACGACAATGGCACAGTTACTCCGGACACCTATACCATCCATGTAGGGCCCAAAGGCAGTGGGTTCTGGCCTCCTGGTGGCCTAGACCCTGCTGGGTTCTTCCTCTGGGCAAGCGCGGTGGAGGGGGAGGGGTGTTGCTGTGGTGGGCCTTGAGTCTGGCAGGGGACGAGCAGGCAGGTTGGTCAGCACCTTGGTCTGGCTGGTCTGTCGGATTTCTCCTGCCAGGAACATTTCATCACCGTGTAAACCTTGTAGAAGTTGAACACCAGGTCCAGTTCACAGACATTATGGAAGTATTCATTTAACACTTCTATGAAGTTGTGGATGGTTCCAAGTTAGACCAGATTGTTGTCGTTGACGTCCACACAGATGCAGAAGTAGAGGCCAGCGTAGCGTCGGTAGATCTGGAAGTTCCGGAACTCCGCAAAGTTAGTGTGCTTGGCATCCCTGACGATGACCACGGCATGCACCTCCTCGGTCAGTCTCTATTTCTCGTCATCAAACTTCATGTACCACTGGCCAGGCGCGTCTTGCCTGCCGGGTCTCGATGAGGATGAATCAGATCATGGTGACCCCTGTCTGGACCCCAGAGGCCAGAGTCCTGCTGTAACTGGGTGGCTCCGTCTGTGCTTGCAGTTGTGAGGCCCAAGGCTAGAACTGACTTCTGGCAGGTCTCTCCAGTTTTTAAAAGGTTTGAATTTTCGACAATTGTGACATAACAGGTAAAAGGACATTTTAAAAATTAGGAATAAGTGATTCCTTCACCTGCAAAGTTATAACTGAAAAGACCTCAGAGTTAAGATTATATAACATACATACTTAATACCTAATATAAAAATTAAATCGTTTCAATAATTTGTAGAGAGGAGCTGGGTGGGCTCCAGTGTGACACTGCTCACATGCATTTTGGGAGGTTAGAACTGTGAAGTCAGTTCTCTCTTCCCACCATGTGAGTACCAAGTACTGAACTCAGATCAGGTTTGGCAGTGGCCCCGGAAATTTCTTTGTAAAAAATGTTTGTATGAGTGTTTTTCGTGCATGTATTTCTGTGCACTACTTAAGTACAGTGTCCACGTGGCCATAAGAGAGGGTTGAATCCTCTAGAACTGGGTTAACAGTGGCTGTGTGTCACATGTGGGTGCTGGAGTCTAAGCCCAGGATGTACTCCATGGCCCAAATTCTTAAATATACCAGGCCTATAAGCACTCTCCCCACTGAACTATCTTGCTAACCCAGGGCATTTTAAAACGGTACTGGCAAATATTGCTTGGCCAAACAACAAAGTAGTTTACCATGTACCCAGCCTTTGGACATTGTACCACAGATACTGTGTACAGCATTACACTTGAAAACTGAGTTTATACCCCCCTCACACACCCAAAAATTCATGTTTTCAGTAGCTTTATTATTTTGTGTTGGGACACATTTGTAGCTACCCTCAGCTATACCTGGACATACCTGGTAGACAAGAAATAGAAAAGGCCTACAAAATATGCAGATAGCCCATTTATTATTATATCAAAGGCAGTAATTTCCAAAGGGAAGACCAATGAACGGTTATCCTTTGCAGACATGACTTTCCCAGCATAAGCAAAGCAATGGCAATTAAAAAAAGCAATGGGGCTGGAGAGATGGCTCAAAAGTTAGGAGCACCCGACTGCTCTTCCAGAGGTCATGGGTTCAGTTCCCAGCAACCACATGGTGGCTCACAACCATCTGTGAAGAAATCCAATGCCCTCTTCTGGTGTGTCTGGGGACAGCTACAGTGTACTTATATACAATAAATAAATAAATCTTAAAAAAAAAAAAAGCGAAGTGCTAAGTATACTTGGGAAAACAGAGAAGCAAAGTCTGCTTGTCAGCAATCAGTTAGGGACAAAGATAGGAGTATTAACTACTCATTTTCAGTCTCAGCTTGCCTGCCATCTCTTGTTTTCTAGACTTTAAAGCTTGGGTTGTGTCTGTCTGGTGCCCATGGGAAACTTCACTGATCACACCAGCTCACATTGAAGTATACAAACCGTCTACTAACTGAAGGGAGAGAACATATCTATTTGCTACACATGATACCTAGTACATTAGCACATCATATATAATTGTCTTCAGCTCTGCTAGTATTAGCGTTACCAGTATAGATCACTACACAGAGCACTAAGATTTATTTTATGTGTATGAGTACACTGTCACTGTCTTCAGACACACCAGAAGATGGCATCAGATCCCATTACAGATGGTTGTGAGCCACCATGTGGTTGCTGGGAATTGAACTCAGGACCTTTGGAAGAGCAGTCAGTGCTCTTAAGCACTGAACTAAGCTTTGCACTAACCACACCTGCATTCCTATGGACCTGTTCTACTTATCTGCCCTTTCCCTGCCCACTAAGACAAGACCATTTGGAGGCAGCAGAGAAGTAACAAAAAAATTAACATTTCCTCCAAGTCAGGTTTAGATGGGAGAGTATTATAAGAACCAGGATTAGAAATTTTAAAGCTTTTTAAATTTATCATATGCATGTGTGTGAACATACACCATAGCATTCTTGGATGGGGGAGACCAGTGTCACAGAGGACAACCTTCAGGAATCAGTTCTCTTCTTCTGCTACGTAGGTCCCAGGGATTGAACTTAGGTTATCAGGCTTGGTGGTAAACATCTTTACCTGTGAAGTCACCTTACTGGTGGTTCAAGATCTGCATCCTTTGAAAGGGTTTCAATGTTTAATAAGCAAAATTCTAGACTAGACTAACAAATGCCTGTCACTTTTTTTTTTCTCTTTACACAGATTTTATTCCCCTCACAGTCTGCCCTCCAACTGTTCCACATCCCATGCCTCATCCCTGCCCTCCCTGTCTCCACGAGAATGTCCCTACCCCACCCACCCCACCAGACCTCTAAACTCCCTGGGGCCTTCAGTCTCTTGAGGGGTAGGTGCATCTTCTCTGACAGAACCCAGATCCAGGAGTCCTCTGCTGTGTATGTGTTGGGGTGTCGTTTTCTAAACAATTCCCAAATACCAAAAATAAATTCTCTAACCCAGAAATTCCTATAATTTTAGCTTTTGCTGTCTTTTCTGATGTTGCCCCACCCCCACACAAAAAGGACATTTTTACCCAGCATTCAAATGGTTTTAATATTTTTTAAAGATTTATTTATATATATGAGTACACCGTAGCTGTCTTCAGACACACCAGAAGAGGACATCGGATCCCATTACAGATGGTTGTGAGCCACCATGTGGTTGCTGGGAATTGAACACAGGACCTCTGGAAGAGCAGTCAGTGCCCTTAACCACTGAGTCATCTCTCCAGCCCTAAAATATTTAATAAATACATTAACCTTAGTTTTTCTTTCCAATGTTCTATTCCTTGTTTATTTTGAAGTAAACGTGGTGACTAAGGTGTTAATCAGTATGGCACATGCTTAGCTCACTTGAGGCCGGAGCCAGAATTCACCCCCAGTACAACCAAAAGGAGTATTTGCCGGCTGGTAAAATGGCTTGGTGACAACACGCTTACAGTGTAATCCTGACTGCCTAAATTTTTTTAAAAGATTTATTTTATATATAATACACACACACACACACACACACACACACACACACACACACACACACACTGTGGCTGTCTTCAGACACACCAGAAGAGGGCATCCAATCTCATTACAGATGGTTGTGAGCCACCATGTGGTTACTGGGATTTGAACTCAGGACCTCTGGAAGAGCAGTCAGTGCTCTTGCTGAGCCATCTCTCCAGCCCGACTGCCTAAATTTAACCCCTGGAACCCAGGTAATGGTGGAAGGGGAGAAGTGGCTCCTCTGACATCCACACACACATATACATACACATATACAGGCCATGCAAACTTTGTGGGTTTTTTTTGTTTTTGTTTTTTTTTTTTTTTTTTTTTTTTTGGTTTTTGAGACAGGGTTTCTCTATGTAGCTCTGACTGTTCTAAAATTCAGTCTGTAGACCAAACTGGACTCAAACTCTGAGACCCACCTGCCTCTGCCTCCCAAGTGCTGATTAAAGGTCAGTGTCCTCACTACACCCAGCAAAAATATTATTGAAAGTAAAACTTTATTCATTTATTATTATTTTTCTCAGTGTTTGTCTATGGAACCGTTGGGTTTTGTTGGAAATTTTTGTGATAGGCTCTGTATAGTCCTACCTGGCCTCTGCCTCCTTGCTCCACCATCATTGGAAAACCAAAATACTTTGTTTTAAGCCTTGTGTGTCTTCCCTCCATTTTTTGCACTCGCACCATGTCTGCCTGCACCTCTGTGAGACAGAAGAGTTGGACATCTGAACAGAGTTAAGAATGGTTGTGAATCACCATGTGGGGGTGTTGGGAACCAAACCTGGTCCTCTGCTAGAGCACCACCTACTCTAAATCAACCACTAAGTTACCTCTCCAGTCCCGCAATTGATTTTTGACAGGGTCTCATGTAGCCTAGGCTGCCCTTGAATTGTATACCTGAAAATGACCCTAAACTACTTACTCTCCGGTCTCCATCTCCTCAGAGTTGGAATTAGAAGCATGAACCATCGTTATCAGTTTTATTCAGTGCTAGGAATCAATCCAGGACCCCATGTAAGCCAAATGAGGGCTCTGTCCACTGAGCTACATCCCTAATCCAAAATTAAGCCCTTAAATCAAACACAATGAAACCCTTTCCAAGTATATTGGCATTTTCTTCTGAAAATTCTTTATTCTGCTCTAAACTATTTTTCCTGAATACCGCGCATTGACAAGAAACACATTTATGGGTTCTGGAGAGAGGACTTGGTGGCTAAGAGCACTTGTTCTTGCAAGGACCCAGGTTCAGTTCCCAGCCACCTATACAATGGTTCAGAAGCATCTGTAACTCTCTTTCCAGGGAATCTGATCTGGGACACTCTCTTTCGACTTCACCAGGCACCAAACACATATATAGTATACATACAAACAGAAGATAACACATAAATCTTTTTAAAAAACATTTTTATTTAAATTTTCTACATGTCCTGCCATGTACCATGTATCCATCACCACACACACACACACACACACACACACACACACACACACACACACACACACACACACACCCCATCAGTCCATCAGTGTGCTGTATGTTTTGTTAAATAGTGAAGAGCATGTAAGCGTGTTTTTGAAATAAGGGATATGAGTTGGGGATGCAGCTTAATCCAGTTTTTCTCCAGCACAAGTGAAGCCCTGGTTTGTTTGTTTTAAGTATTTACTTATTTATTGTGTATAAGTACACTGTCACTATCTTCAGACACACCAGAAGAGGGCATCAGATCCCATTACAGATGGTTGTGAACCACCACGTGGTTGCTGGGAATTGAACTCAGGACCTCTGGAAGAGCAGTCAGTGCTCTTAACCACTGAGCCATCTCTCCAGCCCCCTGGATTTGGACCCTCAACCCCATAAAACCCAGCATAGTGGCTACATGCCTGTAATCCCAGCACCCAGAAGATAGGGGCAAGAGAATCACAAGCACAGGTCATCCTGGGCTAAATGGCAAGGTCCAGACCAACCTGGGATAAATAAACTGTCTCAAAAATAATAAAAGATAAAAATGAAAACCATAAAATGCAAGCTGGGGAAATTTTACACTCAGTATCTAAGAGATCCTCTTCAGAGGACCAGAGTTCTATTCCAAGCACCCACATCATAGAGCATCCATGGGATCCAAGGCCTGTTCTGCGTTGACAGACACCAGAGGACAGGAAGCACGCCTGAGCTGTGTCTGTGTGTGTGTGTGTGTGTGTGTGTGTGTGTGTGTGGTGTGTGTGTGTGTGTGTGGTGTGTATGTGTGTGGTGTGTGTGTGGTGTGTTTGTGTGGTGTGTGTTTTGTTTGTGTGTGTGTGGTGTGTGTGTGTGGTGTGTGTGTGTGGTGTGTATGTGTGGTGTGTATGTGTGTGTGGTGTGTGTGTTTGTTTGTGTGTGTGGTGTGTGTGTGTGGTGTGTATGTGTGTGTGGTGTGTGTGTTTGTGTGTGGTGTGTATGTGTGTGGTGTGTGTTTGTTTGTGTGTGTGTGGTGTGTGTTTGTGTGTGTGTGGTGTGTATGTGTGTGTGGTGTGTGTGTGTTTGTGTGTGTGTGTGGTGTGTGTGTTTGTGTGTTATGTATGTGTGTGTGGTGTGTGTGTTTGTGTGTGTGTTTGTGTGTGCACACTTGTGCACTCGCTGACCCCTCTCGACTCCTCCCACCACTGTCAAGCGCTGTCACTGCTCTCCAACCGAACCTATCTCCTGCTCTGCCATCTGTTAGTCCCACCTCTCCATTTCCTCAGTACCCACTTCTCTTCTGTCTCGTTTACTTAACTAGCACAAGCTTCCCAAGTCCTCAAACTCAACGCTGTCAGTCCTACTGCTTCTGCCTAGGTTCTAGAGCCAGTTCTAGGACAAGCATCCTCCTTGGTTTTTAGGAGTGCTTGGATCCCAGAAGAAATAATTTAGAAAACAGTGATTATTTTCTGTGTTAGAGCTGTTTCTGAGGGAGCTTGAGTACTGCAAACAGTCCACAGTAAGGACCGAAATTGCAAGGGTGAGGCGGTGCTCCTTCAAGAAACGCTGAAATACATAGGTCAGATCTGGGTTTTGATATGGGGAACTTTAAATATAAATTTTGCAGGACAAGAATATGCACCCATCAGAGACTGGGCCTTCCTCTGCCTCCCACATTGTATTTCTTCCTGGAGTGACTCTTATTCTCTACTAACTGGCTTTGCAGCTCCCTTCTTTACCCTCTAGTTCACCCCACACACTTCAGTCTCATTGACATATCTAGCAGAAGTCACACCCACCCGAGTCTAAATCATTCCCAGCTCCAACCCTGACACTGTTGAGTCGAATTCTTGAAACCAGCAAACTAAACTAAACACTAGCTGTAGAAGACAGACAAGTTCCCAGGGCCTCAAACAGCAATGCCAGGTACCAATATAAAGATGTCTGTAACGCCTAACATCCAAAATAGTTATGAACACCTGGGTAGAAGAAAACATAAAATTGCTTATTTAAACACACATCAGGAGGTGGAGGCAAATGGATCTCTAAGAGTTGATGGGTAGCCCTGTCTACAAGGTGAGACCCTACCTCATAAAAGCACCAAAACACCTACGCTGGTATGAACCTAGGTTACAAGGTAGATGTGTGACAAGACTAAATACAGAGACTGGCTAGAGGCATAAGAATCCTTGATACTCATCCGCCCGAGATGAGATGAGCAAAGGACTTCAAAACAGAACCTGGAGCGGGTCCTCTCACTGCTTCTCTTGACGGGTTTTCTTCCAAGTCCTTGAGGTTTTTAGATCTTTTTTTTTTTGCCTTTTAGACTCAATGCTCAGTATGAAATGGAGCTGGGAAAAAGCATGCCACTTCCTGAACGCTGTTCAGTCTTAAATTCCCTTTGTAGAGATGAATTAGTTTGTCGCTTACTCTCATGCTCAGACAAAGTCACATTATGGATAAAGTGCATGCAAATTTGGATCTGAGAAAAGGCCTCAATGTGTAGTTTGCTGCAAATGCAGGAGGCCCAGAGTTTGAATCCCTAGGATCTACATACAGAGACAGGCAAAGTGTGGTAACATGCATGTCACTGCAGCACTCAGGACCTCCAGAGAAAACTTGCTGGATAGGCTGGATTGACGACCATAATAGGAATCGACCCTACTTCAATAAAGTAAAAGACAGAAGATTAACTAAGTCAACCGACCTATGGGCTCCACACAGGTGTATCTATGAGAATCTACAAGCACATACACAGAAGAGACCCAGCACATTCACTGCCATGGTGTAAGGGTAACACATTCCTATCCAACTGAAATTTCAAACTGTATTTGTTTTTCTATTCCTCCCCATGCCCCCTTCAAGACAGGATCTCTATAGCCCTGGCTGTGCTGGAACTTGCTCTGTAGTTCAAGCTGGTCTTGAACTCACAGAAATCTGCCTACCTTTGACTGCCTCCCGAGTGCTGGGTGGGATTAAAGATGTGCACCACCTCCTGGCTCTGTCCTCACTGCGACAGTATCCAAACCCCCTGACCCCTCACCCTGTTTCTGTTAAGCTGTGTGGACCATACTAGGCCTTTTTATTTTAGATTCCAAACTCTTCCTGCAAGCCAAGCCCACGCCAATGATCCTGCTCTTAAGAACCAATTTTCTTAGCGGGACAGTGGACGCCTTTAATCTCAACACTCAGGAGTCAGAAGCAGGTGGATCTCTGTGAGTTCAAGGTCAGTCTGGCCTATACAGTGTGAATTCCATGACAGCCAGGGCTAAACAAACCCTGTCTCAAAAAGCCTAAATAAACGTGTATCTTGCTTTTAAACACTGGATAATCTCTTCAAACTTTAAAAACACTGTCTTAGGGCCGGAAAGATGGTTAAGAGCCCATATAGCTTGCAATTTCCAGTTCCAGGGGGATCCGATACCCTCTGCAGGCCTAACACTACACTCCCATGCATGAACCTAACAGGCACCCATGACAGCACCACCCAGGCTGGGCTGAGTATACAAGAACACCTACCCCCATCTACATCTGTGTGAGGCCACATACAGCACCTGCATCCGTGTGTGGGAGCCAGGGGCCAATGCCGGGTGCCTGCCTTTATTGATCTCCAATGCCTGAGTTAGGCTCCTGAGAGTAATTTAAGAAAGGAGGTGGTTTTTCTCTGACTTTGTCCACTGAAGATCTTGTTTGTCGTGATTCTTTATGGATTAGAGAGGTTTAGCAGTTTGACAGCTAGATCTAGTCTGTTACTTGACTAAGGGTAGCAACTTGATTTGTTTTGTAACTCTAACCTTCTTCATTTTCCCCACTACACAGGAACTCGTCATTGGGGAACACTAGTGGGTAAGTCCCCAGAGTACACCTGTTTTCACCCACCAGGGCTGGGTTATTGGTCTACGCCACCCTTCCCAGCTCCATGTAGGTGCTAGACATCAAAAAGGATCCCAATGAATCATCTCTATAGCCTCCAAACAACTTTATTTTTAATTTTATGTATTATTTATTGAGACAACTATCTCACTTTGAAGGCCTGACTGGTCTGGAACTCACTAGGTAGACCAAGCTGACCTCAAATAAGAGAGACCTCCTTGCTTCTGCTTCCATAGTGCTGGGATTAAAGACAAGTGCCACCAAGCCTGGTTAAAATGTTCTCAGAAAAGCATGAAATGCTTACTACATTCTAGAAAATTCCCAAACAAAATGACATTCTTAATGTGCTTCTTTAACTGGTTTAGAAGTTGATTAATGAACCTACTATGAGCCAGGCGTGGCACTCCCAGTACTTGAGAAATAGTGACAAGGACGAGGACCAAGGATTCAGACCAGGCTGATGTCTGTATCTCCTCCTACAGCAAAGCCTGTCTCAAGCAACAAACGTGAGGACTGGGAAGGCATCACAATGACCACACAGTGGAATGGAAGGGTGGCTCAGAGGTTAGCAACATACACTGCTCTTGTAAAAGACCCAATTTCAGTCCCTCAAACCCATGCCAGGAGGCTACCATCTGTGCCTCAGGTGCCTAAGAGCGCCTGCAACGCACGTACACACCCCGCATTTACACACCTATGCAATCTAAGAACAGAGTTCAAGACCATCTTCAACTACATAGCAATTTCATGGCCCACACCTCATGTCTGCCTGTAACCACTTGGAGGACCAGACCATCTCTTTGGACCATTTGTGCACCTGCTCCCAAATGGTGCACATACATGCATGCAGGTACTCAGACACAACATGGAAATGTTGAGGAAAAATAAAGTAGTTTAACATATTTTCAAACTGAAACTAAACAGAACAAAAATTTTGAGTGGTTGTGTTGTTTCAAATTCTGTTCATTAAAACTTATTTTGCATTCCACTAATAGCATTAAATGACATTTTAAATGCTTGATATTTTTCTGTTTTTGAAACAGGGTTTCTCTGTATATCCCTGGGTACCCTGGAACTTGCTCTGTAACTAGGCTGGCCTCAGACTCACAGAGACCTGCCTCCCAAGCACTGGGACTAATGGGATTAAAGGCATTACCACCAGTGTCCAGCCCAGCAGGGTGTATTCAGACAGGATGGTGGTGGCCAAAGCCTTTAATCCCAGGACTTGGGAGGCAGAGGCAGCAGACCTCAGAGTTCGAGGCCAGAATTCCAGGACAGTGGAAGTTACACAGAGAAACCCTGTTTTAAACCCCCGCTTCCCCAAAAAGTTCAGATGGGCATCAACTCTTAGTATATTAGTATATTAGGGTGGAATAACCATAATAAAATAAAAACAATCGGGGTTGGGGATTTAGCTCAGTGGTAGAGCGCTTGCCTAGGAAGCGCAAGGCCCTGGGTTCGGTCCCCAGCTCCGAAAAAAAAGAACCAAAATAAATAAATAAATAAATAAATAAATAAATAAATAAATAAATAAATAAATAAATAAATAAAAACAATCATATACTGTGGTATTAACTGTCTAAAGACTAGGTTATAAGACAGAACTGCATTTCGAGAGGCCAGTGGCAGCCTGCAGGCTTGCGCAGACCTTTCAAGTATTTTCAAGCCTGAGCATCCCGTGAGCCTTCAAACAAGACAATGCTAATGTCACATCGCTGATGTGGCTGGCACACATGGAGTCCGCTCCATAAGCTCCACAGAAATGCTGTTCAGAAGCCTGAGACAGTGAACCAAACACCACAGAAGAGCGCGGTTGGTTGGTTTCTCAGATACAGCTGAACACAATGTTGTCCAGGTCTCTACTATTCTTTCCCCATACACCACGTTTTCTTCATTCAGGAACTTACCATCAGATTCTAGAGCAATACATGTCCCAGCAGGAGCAAAGGGAGGACTGACTATAAAACAACATACAACAAACACCCAGGGGCCAGCAAGCCTGAGACAGTCTCACTACTGGATCCCAGGTGTGCTCCAAAGTCCGAAGCTCAGCCTTGCCAGTACAACATACTCAAGTATGATACTATAGGCCTGCATCCTGACAAACGTCTGGACTAGGGATTTTGGACAGGATGTTTGTTTTACACAAATGTATATAATATATCACCTGTGAAAGTTTTGTTTGTTTAGATACAATGGGGAATCTCTTGAGTGACAAAAGAATTACTTTGAAGAAAAGGAATTACTGAGAATTCAATTTTTGTATTCATTTCCAGAAACAGAAAATGCCAATAAACAAGGGAAGTTGGCTAATGAATTCTGCCAGGTACAAATGGGCAGTCATCCTGTCCATTTGTAATCTTATTCTTGTCATTTTTAATTTTTAGTTAATTTTGACAAGGTCACACTATGTAGCCCAGGCTAGCCTCCAACTCTTGATCTTCCTATCTCAGCCTCTCAAATGGTAAGAGATACTGGCACATACCCACACTATGACCTTATTCTAATTTTTAAAAATAAAGTAAAAATTATTCCATGAAGCTATTATTCTGGCATTAAAACTTATGAACATTTGTATATACTCCATCAATTTGCTTTCCAGAGATTCTACACATTTCTCCCATGTCAAAATGTATCAGAGATATCTAGGCTTCCTAACTAACACCAATTAGAAAAATACCCATGATTGGATAAAGCCTTTACTTTACATTTAACTGTCAAGTTTTCATTTCCCTGATGCATTAAGAGAAACTGAATGGGACTTCTAGAGTTTTGTGCTCAAATATGATTGAGAAAATTCCTCCATACAAAAAGTCTTTGGGGGGTTGGGGATTTAGCTCAGTGGTAGAGCGCTTGCCTAGGAAGCACAAGGCCCTGGGTTCGGTCCCCAGCTCCGAAAAAAAAGAACCAAAAAAAAAAAAAAAAAGTCTTTGGGTGGGGCATCTGCAACTATTACATGGGTATCTGTTAGCATTAAAAACACCCTCTTTCAAACTCTACTGTTTAAAGCCAAAACATATTCTAACTGAAACTTAATAGTACCTAACAGGAGCACAAAGCAGTCAAAACCACAATTTTATCCCAACAATGATAAACAGAAATCTAACTATACCAAATACTCAGACATTAAACTGTCAACAAAAAACAAAGATGGGACCGCCTCAACTCTCACACAAGCCTGACTTCGATTAACCATCTTCCTGGAAAGACCTGACTTCCAACGCATTGACATAAGAACTTACAGGGTGGGTGGTGTAACCTCAGCACTCACAGAACAGGAAGACTGGCGCTGTCAAACACTCTCAGTCCCGTAAGAACTGCTTTATCATACAGTACCAGGGTCGTTACAAATGTTTTAAATCACAAATGAGGGAGATTAAATAAGGGCTACTAGAGTCTCTTTGGAACTGTTGTCAAGTCTCTCCGAGCCTTTTCCTTTCCTTCTACCTTTCTCCAAAACCTGGGCATACTACCATGTTACTTTTCTAAAACCTTCTGTGTCTGCCCTGGGGCTGCCCCGGGGCTGCCCGTGCCAGGACCTAAGGCAACAGCATGGCTTTGTCCTCTTCTTCTGTGTCTGCCTATTCCAGCAGCTGCCAGGATTCACAACTTCTGTGCTCTTTTCTTTTTCTCTTAAATGCTTAAAACAAAAAAGAAAGGACGGTATATTACTTACAACTTTTCATTCTGTAGATTAGAGACCAGTTTTTAGTAAAACTGGGAAATCTTTTCATGTACCCAGCAGCTATGAAGGAGACCATTGTGAAGCCTGACTTTCTCCCGAATTGGGAAGGGGGAAGAACAGAAACCTGTCTTTCAAACACAAGCATGTGAGCAAGCTGGCTACACATCCATTTTTAAAGGTCACTCATGGTGAACTACAACATTATCATTATGACAAGAGGAAACAGGAGCAACATTCTTCACAGACTGACTCAGGGAGATAAAAGGAGAACTGGAAACCTTGTCCCTCCCTAGCTAAATAAAAGAAAGCAGTTTACTACTGCACCCGTGTGTATTTTCAAGCAGGTACAGAAGAAAAACTCATTAGCTCTTTTAAAAATACACACATTTAATGTTGGTCTGTTTTAATTCTAAGTAAAGCAATTTCAAAAATACAACCTGAACATCAGAGCCATGTGAACCAGCATGATAAAGAAAACAGACATTCACAATGATTACGTCTAGAGACAGTTCAGCTTGATAAATTGTCTTCCAAGTATCTTAGAGAATTACTAAAAATACTGCTGGTGTTCAGTTAAAATTAAAGGGCTTTGGGAAAGATGATATGGTACAGCTGGAGTGAATAAGGTTACACGGGAATTACATTTTCCATTACCCCTAGATATAAACAAACATTCAAAACTTAACACAATCTCTGTGTTATTCAAAATATTGCAGCTGCAGGAAAGGCAACTTTAAATTAATAGCTAGGGGAAATCAAGTTTTGGTGGAGGTGAACAGAAGTGAGTTTGTAATTTGCACTTTGTAAAGCTCATTATACCTGGTCAACCAGGAACCAAAAGCAGGACAGGAAGTTCTCTGCTTCTTTTGGCGACAATGTGACAAGAAAAGCCATCTTTTGAAGATGCTTGAAGAAATAAAGCATGTTTCTTTAAAAACAGTCAAATAATTAATTAATGGAATAAATAATCACTAACCACAGTTTTAGCATTCTGTCATCAATACACTTCACAAATTTTTTTCATTTTGGCAGAAACTTCCCCAATTTTTAGTCTAAAATCCACCAATCATTATAAAAGTAAAATGAAGAGCTACCAAAATAATATTCTTCTGTTTACTCTTTGGCTAAGAAAGAAAACAAGAAAAAAAAAACAAAACAAAAATAAAAAAAAACAGAAGACAACTCTAACACTGGTGATAAAAGAAACTTTTTTTAACATGTAAAATAAAGATATCGATTTAAAATCTTGGTACATTTTATAAAAACAAGAGGTAATGTTGTAATAAAACAGCAGTTAGCCTCAGCTAGCAACATACTGTTTGTTAACCCTGTGCAATAAAACACTTTGTTCATACTACGCTTACTCAAACATGACTAACAATCACTACAGACATTTCAGGAGTCTCCCGGGCTCCCACAGACTTACTGTTAAAACTGAGACGTTTACAATCATAATGTGCCACAGTAACTCGAAAACGTCACTTCTAATAGGAGATCATGTAGGTTTCACTTCGATTTGTTTTAGGGATTCAACAGCTCAGTTACAAGGACTGAAAAGCGCTCTAAAGCCCATGGACACTGCTGTCCACACCCTCTTGAGTACACACTAAACTTGTCTGACACATTTCTCTTCATACATAGCAAGCAACAGCACCCAAGAAACGCCTGAGAAGAAGGCTGCTGTGTAAATACTGCAACTATTCCTGAAATAAGAATTATGGGATATATACTCCAAAGCTGCCCATTCCCATAATTTGTATTGCATAGGTCACATAATCACACACATATATATACACATACGTGTATATACATGTACATGCAAAGAATATATTAAGACGACAATGAAGTCTAGTCACAGAGCAATTTACAGGCTCAATATATTTTTTACATTTTGCTTGAAAGAAATTTCAATATTTTACAGTCTTTCAGTAGACATTATATACACTGTACTTTATGAAATCTAAAAGGGTATTGAAATAAATCTTTCCAACATTTTGGTAACAAAACACACAATGTTTCTCCAAATACTTGTGCTATCTACATGATCTGTTTGCTCTGATAACCACTAATCACAAAAATTGACTCAATGGAATAATTATAAAAAGTATCTAACACCATGCATGGGTTTGAATCATGTTTAATATCCTATCCTAGAAACAGTCTACAAATCTTAAGATTTAAAAAAATTAAGTCTCTCCTCTGATTTTTAAAAGATATCTTTTTATGACAATATCCGTAACATTGACAAGTACATGTTAAGGCCAGTATCCTCTCCTCTTGTGAGTATTTTTGTGTTTTCTGTTTGTTTTTCTAAGAAAGATAATGAAGCCCACACCTTTTTTGAACTGTACCAACAGAGCACGAGGCAGTGAACACAAGGCTTAGTCCTACAGTCAGGATGCAGTCGCTCCTTCCCACTCCACGAGATACTGCACCTTTCCATCCAGCGTCACGCGGCGAGCCAGAACCCGGTATTTCTCTCCACATGCTATTCTACCTGCGGCACCAAAATAACTAGTGATGGAGTTTTTCAGGTGATTGAGCTGTAACTCCTGATCTGCTAAGTTATTCAGGATTTCTGTGTTAAGTTCTTCAAACTGGTAATCTTCTTTGCCTTCATCATCTTTTACAACTTCTGAGTTCTGAGTATGGAGTGCTCTTCGTGGAAGGCGACCTCTTCTTCTCCGCAAATGTGGTATTGAAGCAGGCCACGATCTTCCCGTGCGAGTTCTTTTTCTAGAGTCAGATAACCTAGGGTAGGGAAAAGAACACATCTCCTCAGATCTTCACTTGGGCATTTTTTCCCACACAGGTTCTCACCTTATAGACTAGGCTAACAGAGTCTCATACTCTCCCTGCCAAAGCTTCCCTAATGCCAGGATCACTGACTACCACCACCTGGCATTGTGTTTGCTGAGATAGCATTCAGTCCAATTAAAACAATCAAAGTCATTAGCTCCATGTTGCTACCTTCCTTCATACAGACATCATCACTTCCTGGGGGTTGATTTTTGTACAGTTTTTCTTCCTTTAACTAGGTGCTATCAAGTTATAAGAATCAGAGCAAAGCTGGAAATGTGGCTGGATAACGAAGAGCTTGCCTGGCACACACAGGCCCTTGGTACAGTAACCAGCACCACTAAGAAAGAAAAGACAAATCCAGTCAGGTGAGGGTCTTATGACTTTAATCCCAAAACTTTCCAGAGGCAGGAAGATCTCTGAGTTTGAGGTCACCCTGGTTTGCAGAGGGAACTCCAGGAGAGCTGGGGATACACAGAGAAACCCTGTCTTGAAAACCAAGAAGACAAAAAAAGATCCATAGGAAATGAGTTTACACATTAGAAACAAGTTAGAACAGCAGTTTCTAAACTCTAAAACAATTAAAACAAAAAGATGAGAAAAAGGTTAAAGCTAGTGGAGAAGATCCCAAATAAGCCATACATTTTCTATGCCTGACATGATGTGGTCTAAGAAAATTTCCTTCTGAGGAAGTGAATCAGAAAAGCGAAGGAGGAAGGGCTTGCTACTAATTAATTTTTCTAAGCCTGAAACTATAATCATTGCATTGTCAAAGGCTTGGCGTTTGAGTCAGACATTTAAAATATAAAATGTCCTAAAAGCAAGGTACAGTTGTATATGAACTTAAGAAGCCAAAACATAGTAGTAACACATGCCTCAGTTCCCAGAGCCAAAGGATGAAAGGACAGCATGGCTTCTTTTTTTTTTCTTCTTTTTTTTTTTTTTTGGGGGGGGGGTGTCAATTACTAAGACCTCATTCAAGGGAAAAAATATTTTAAGACTTATTTCTACGTGTGTGTGTTGTATGTGTGTGTAAGTATGCTACATGTGTGCCGATACCCAAGAAAGCCAGAAAAGGACACCAAATATTCTGAAATTATAATTGTAGAAGGTTGTAAGCTGACTGATGTGGAACCAGACTGGGATTCTCTGTTTAAAGAAAGATAGTAAGCTCTTTTAACCACAGATCCAATGGTATCTGTATTGTTATGTTTGTGTTCTAAAAGCATTCAGATGTTTAACAACACAGACAATCAATATATATGGTTTGCTTCTCAAAAACCTCAAGGCTCACATACATTACTATCAATCGTGAAGTTATTCAATCAAAACCACACAAACAAACAATCTGAAAGGAATTTAGTAAAGAGTAAGAACAGAATGCCACACTCATGAAGGCAATCCCAATTGAGTACAGTGGACCTAATTAAGTAAGTTAAAGGTACAAGAACTTGTTGAAAAGTGGGGATATGGGGTTGGAGATTTAGCTCAGTGGTAGAGCGCTTGCCTAGCAAGCGCAAGGCCCTGGGTTCGGTCCCCAGCTCTGAAAAAAAGGAAAAAAGAAAAAAAAAAGAAAAAAGAAAAAAGAAAAGTGGGGATAAAAGGAAGGAGGAAGGGAACAGGAGAAAAATAAATACAAGAAGTGTGAGTGAGTTATTTTTACTGTGAAAGAGTAAGTAAGCGTTTAAAAAGTTAGTAAGCTAAGAAAGGAAAAAAAAGACTCAGACGACATAAAAAGCTACAAGACTATCTATCTATCTATCTATCTATCTATCTATCTATCTATCTATCTATTTTACTTTTAAAGCCTCCTCCCTACTGTTATAAGTACAGAGAAAAAAAACACTGGGAAGCTGTTTTTGGAGCTGTCTGCAAGCTATGCAGAGACTTCTAGGGACGCAGCTTTTATGAGCTGTCAACTATGTTTCATAGTGACACAGCTGTGTGTAAGTCATCTGTGGCCAGTCGTACAAAAACTCCTATATGCCCCGCCTACAAAACTCAGTGCTAAAAAAAAAATTAATATGAAATTGAAAAAAAATCAATCAATCAATCAATCAAGCTGGGCACTGGTGGCACATGCCTTTAATCACAGCACTCAAGGAAGGCAAGTGGATCTCTTAGTTTGAGGCCAGCCTAGTCCAACACTGCTGAAGTTACAGGGGGAAACCTCAGTAATATAGAATACCTACCCATAATGCCTGGGAATGCTAGACGAGGTAGTTTCTTTTGCACTGGAAGCACCCGTGAGGTCCACATCTGAGGTATTGGATGAATGTGCAACTCCCTCAGTTCTCCTGAGACAAAAGAATTTGAATGGTATAACAACTATATTACATAACAATAGAAATACTAATTCCTTTACAAAGAAAACTCCTAGGAAAGAAAAAAATAACTATTTACCCTATAGAACAAGGTAAATCCAACGCAGGATTCTCTGAAACTGATTCCTTACCCTGGAAAATTAGAAAAAAATAAATTTTAAAGAAAAAAACATTTATACTTAAAAGACAATTCTAGTGTAAATGGAATAAAGCATTCACTTCTCAGTAATTACGAAACTCTTCACTGAGAACATGCAAACAAATCCTCTTACCAAAGGCGGCTCAGCAGTTTTCTGAATCATTTTTCTTGTATATGGGCCAGGAGGACGACCTACAGATTTTTTCTTTCCTTTTTTTTCTATCCCATTGCTTACTTCCCTGAAACAAAGACTGTATTTAATCTTTGCATAAAGCAAAACTGACAATTTTACATAGCTAAAAAATAATTCTAATTCCATATTTGAAAGTTTAAGGAAAGGGGTGCTCTCCTTACTAATATATCTAATATATGCTTATCACTTCAAGACTTTAAAAAAATAAAAAATCACCAAGAAGCCATACTACCAAAGACTTTAAAACTTTATTTCTTACTACTTGGGAGGGGAAGGTTTCAAGAATTTACTACTGAAAATGACTACAAAATCAGCTAACCTTGTGAAATACCTGCTATTTTCACTAATTTCACTAATTTTCACAGTTTCTCTTTAAACACAGTCTCAGACATAATAACATCACATATTCATCTATGTAAAGGAACACGAGTAATACCATCAGAGGCAGAATCAAGCCAAAGGTGGCAGAACATGAAGGAGAAACAATAAAGAAATCTTCCACATTGAGACAGAGCCTCTGAAAGGGCCAACCACAAACTAGAGAATCACTCTTGAAGCACATGTGTACCAAGTAGTAAGAAGTTGTACAGATGAGGATATATGTGATGAGGATATATGTGATGAGGATATATGTGATGAAGCACATGTGTACCAAGTAGTAAGAAGTTGTATAGATGAGGATATAGCTAACAAAGAAAACGACAAAAGGAACAGACAGGAACATGCAGAACACAGTCTCTCCATGAAAAACGGCTGCTACAGAAAGGGAGAAAAGGGGCACAACGATGGTTCCTCTGCAGAAGGACTCGCTCACAAATAAACACAAGCTAACAAATGAAGGCCAGAGGATCTATAAGGAAAGCACAATGAAAGAAAAAGAAAAGGACCACAACCTCTGCAGACTAGAAAGGAAATAAACCAGGGAAAACTCCAAGTATGAGGACAAAGAGGAAGGAATGGGAAGACGAAGGCCTAGAGGTCAAAACTCTAAGGACAAGGATGGATGGGACATGCATTTTACAAAATAACCTAACATGCAAAGAGGACCACCGAGAGAAGTAATGGCACACTTAGCCTTCAAAGGACTGTGCGTACACACGCTCCACAAGGTAGGCATGCTCTGAAGAAAGATGAGCCCCTCTTGGTACTCGATAATCTGATTGCTGCCACTCCTAACACCATAGCAACGTGATGTCTGTGGGATTCTCGCTTCTTAATTCACAACGGCAACTGAGAGTAAAGGATTAGATCAAACCGAAAAATGGCAGGAAGAAGCGTTTTTCCTCTCTCAACAATACCTTAAATATACCCTTATTAAAAATGGCTATGTGGGGGGTTGGGGATTTAGCTCAGTGGTAGAGCGCTTGCCTAGCAAGCGCAAGGCCCTGGGTTCGGTCCCCAGCTCCGAAAAAAAAAGAAAAGGAAAAAAAAAATGGCTATGTGGTATTGTCAAGGTTTTGTAAACACATTTCCCTACTCTTCTTGTTCTTGCTAGACTATCACTGCATACAGCCCTTTCAAGCAGCCTTACACCTCACACTTCCTTGAGAAAATAGACTACCACACAATAACCTTAGGTCTCCATCTTCTACAAGCATATCCTCTGCTTTTACCAAAAGTTATTCTCAGACTGAGGCACAGAACCTTCCCTTTGCTTTCTAAATGAGGTTTCACTTACACTCATCTTTGTTTCCTGGCCATTCCTAACTACTGACATACCGTTACATTCTACTCTCATTCCCACCTTCTGCTGCCATTCCATTGGTCTGCTTCATGTTCACTTTACTTCACTCACAGCCCTGACAACATTTCTTCTTCACTCTTCTGTCCAACTCAGTTTCCTTTTGTACCCTTTTATGCCCCTTCCCTTCATGATCACCGTTACTCTGAATGTTAGTATCCCTGACATGCAGAAGCATAGTTCTTAATACATAAATCACGAGGCATGGATTCAGTCATACTTCAACGCTCATTCCAATCTTCACTGCTTACTCTAAATAAACTGTGTTTGTTGCTGTGACTAATAACAAAATGCTACGGTATCCTCGCATGTTTTACTAGTGCCCAGTATCATTTAGTTTATCCATCTTTCTTAAATGATTCCCTTCTTTTGGTTTACATGACACCAACACTCCTGGTTTCACTCTCCCAGGATGGTCATTCTGTTTCACTCTCCTTTCACTTTATGCCTTACATTTTATAAACCTCCCAATTTCTAAATTCAAACAACTGACATCCCCTTCTCTTCTCTGCTTGTCCCAGATCACTTTATTCACTCTCCTGACTACAAATCTGCTTTCTGATTTTCACCATCTGTCCTGACCTGTCTGTGCCCTCCTTACCTACAAACCAAAGTCCATGACCATTTACATTTGTGTCATAAGAATCTCAACTTAGGAACAGAACAGGAAATGTTCCCCCACCCACCTCACTATCACATTCTTCCCTATCTGAGTACGAAACCAGCATCTGTGAGTTGCTCAATCAGGAAATTTGAAATTCTGTTAACTTATTCCTCTTTTTCCCTCAAAAATGTAATTCAGTAGCAAATCTGATCAATTCTGCCCTAAGAGACGCCAACCCTATTCAGTGCACTTGTTTCCCTGACTCCTACACAAGCACCATCCAGACACAACCAAGCCTTTACCTCTTCCTACTTTTCTTTTCTTTTTTTTTTTTCTTTTTCTTTTTTTTGGAGCTGGGGACCGAATCCAGGGCCTTGCACTTGCTAGGCAAACGCTCTACCACTGAGCTAAATCCCCAACCCTCTTCCTACGTTTCTTACCTCTGTACTACCATGCAAACAATTTTTAAAGACAATTCAACTGTTTAATTAAAATGGGTACCATTTTTATAGAGACAGCAGGGTATCCATATCTACAGTTGCTGTGTGATCAAGAGCCATCCAATCTTTCAAGTATCTCATTCCTACTCTCTAATCCCCATTTATACCAAACTAATCTTCTGTGGATTCTGAGACTGCTTCATGGCCTCCACATCTGCACCCTGGGGCACTCTGCTCCTTTATTATTCACACACAGAATATTCTCAAATATTCTTTTACATAGTCCTCCATCCTTAAGCCTTCGAGTTGAAGTACAATGTCCCCACCTCTACTAACCCAACAGGTATGAAACAGTATACCAATGCTAAATGACATCAGGATACTCATCAATTGCTTTGTTATTTATTACACATTTTCCTCACTACACTGTCTTGTTCTCTTGTCTAAACCCTCAGCAGTTGGAAGGTAAAGGCGTGTGACTGAAGTGCTAGGTGTGAGAAGTGAGTCAGCAACAAGAAACCTAAGCAGTAAGTCCTCTCCTCAAAGGCCTTGCCAAGGGCTACGAGAGTGAACATCTAACACCCCCTTTCCTTACCTTGTCTAAAGGTGGGTGGGGCTAGCACAGGTCACCGTGCCACTTACACTGTCACACACACACTGTCACATGCCACCTCATAACACACACATTCAGTGCTGCACCACAGACTTTACCTGGAGTCAGATGTAGGTTTGGATGCCTTTCTGCCTTTAATTTTAAATTCATGGGATGTTCCTTCAGGTTCTTTCTCTGCTTTGAAAGCCACATTTGGTGGCACAGGAGGAACACGAATTCGCAACCCAAACAAATGCTTCTTCTTCTTTATTTCTTTCCCAGACATAAACCTAAATTTTTAAAAAAATTGACTAAAATTTTAAAAACTGCACATTCATATGGAAGGCCCTACCATACTTTCATGGAGAACTACCAGATACCACATTTTCCCCTTGATTTCCATTATTCTTTTTTTTTCTCCATCTTTATTAACTTGAGTATTTCTTATTTACATTTCAATTGTTATTCCCTTTCCCGGTTTCCGGGCCAACATCCCCCTAACCCCTCCCCTTCCCCTTCTACATGGGTGTTCCCCTCCCCATCCTCCCCCCATTACTGCCCTCCCCCCAACAATCACGTTCACTGGAGGTTCAGTCTTGGCAGGACCCAGGGCTTCCCCTTCCACTGGTGCTCTTACTAGGCTATTCATTGCTACCTATGAGGTCAGAGTCCAGGGTCAGTCCACGTATAGTCTTTGGGTGGTGGCTTAGTCCCTGGAGATTCCTTTATTCTTATCTACCCCATAGCTGGCTACAGAGTCTTACCTAAAGGCTACAGGCTTTCATGAGTGGAAAGGATAGGACAAGAATAGAAAAAAGGGGGTTGGGGATTTGGCTCAGTGGCAGAACGCTTGCCTAGGAAGCGCAAGGCCCTGGGTTCGGTCCCCAGCTCTGAAAAAAAGAACCAAAAAAAAAAAAAAAAAAAAAGAATAGAAAAAAGTCCCACATTCCCACATGGCTTCTAGATTAGGTTTGATAATAGGTAACTAATAACAGATTCCCATTCATGGGAAGCCAAGTTGGGGGGATTATTTAAATTCAGGTTTTTGTGGTTATTACTGTTATGAGACAGGTCTCATTATAAAGGTGAATTGGCTTGAATTCATGATTCTCCTGCCTCAACCTCCCAAGTACTTAACATCACAGTATGAGCCACTATTTCTGGCTCTGAACCCTGGGACTGTGGAGCAGCCTAAAGTTGTCAGTAATGCCCTGTCTCTAAATTAATAATTAAATCATCTCAGGAAGCAAAAAGTATTGAGTCCCAACAAACTCTATTTCAGAGTATCTTTATAATACAAAAAAATTGACCAGAGACAATCAAAAGGCCATCCTAAAGATCCAGAAAATAAAATGAGTATGAACGGTATGTAATTCAGCCATGAGGTTGAAAGCAATTTAGATCCAAAAAGGGTCAGCATAGTGTGTCTAGAAAACACACTAGGATCTCTGTAACCCAACACCTCCATAGACTTTGTATCTCTACTAGAACAGTCCAGGCCACAGAAACTTGTGTCAGTCAGTTGCTCAAACTGTCTTCCATTTTTATGTACATAAAGAGTGGGTACCTCTCATTCTACCATTAACAGTAACATGTATTTCTTACATTTTAAGGCAGAATTAGGAATTTACTCCAACAATACTTTTATTAGTACCATTACTCAATTGCCTTATACATTTTCAAAATAATTTAAAGATCTAGTTACAAGTAACTAAAATATTATCTAGTAGTAGTGAAAATACTGTCAGGTTCAAAACAGAATCTTCTCAACACCAAAAATTTTATAGTACAAGAATAGACTGTATGAGTCTGTATACATACTCATAAGAATTTCCTTGTCATTTTGAAAATATTTTCAAAAAATGTAGAAATGCTAGATTTAAAGAAGAAAGGAGTAGTCTATACAAGAATATCAGATTTTCTCAGTGAATTATCTAAGGCCACTCAGATCAATACTACTTAGTACTACTGACTCAGTAACTTACTTCCTGCCCCTCCACACGGCAATAACTAATCTTAAACCACAGGAGACTCTCTCTCCATCTGTTTGCATACTCCCACCTGCTAACAGGATGAGTTCACTTTATCCTCAGTATCTTGCATACAAAATACATTACTAGTAAATATGCTTCTTTAAGAGAGTAGACTAAATCTACCATCCGCATCAGGATACTGATATGCCTCCCGCCTACCCATTCTCTGAAGATTATTCTTCTCCAGCCTTCTGGAATCCCTACCTTACTCTGACCAGAAGAGAACAGGACATTAAAACATTTAAAACGGCATGTACTTCTTCCCTAACACCAACCCCACAATTCTTAATGCCCTCAGTCTCTCCTTACTCTCTCCCTTCTAAGGATATGTAAAATAAATCCACTTACATGGTCTTGTAATCATTTAATGCCTCCAGAACATGCTCATATCTTTCAGATTTGGGCGTGTCTGCCAGCTGTGAAGTATCGAAAAACAATTTAATACACTGTAAGTTCATTCATTAATAACAGACAGGTGCTAACTATACGTTCATTCATTAATAACAGACAGGTGCTAACTATACGTTCATTCATTAATAACAGACAGGTGCTAACTATAAGTTCATTCATTAATAACAGACAGGTGCTAACTATAAGTTCATTCATTAATAACAGACAGGTGCTAACTATAAGTTCATTCATTAATAACAGACAGGTGCTAGACAGAGCTAGAGGATGCGTGTTCAGAAGACCTAGCATCCATCTATCCTGGGTCCTCACTGAGTTACTACATGACCTACCCAGTGCCACTGAACCTTTCAAAACTGACTTTCTATCTCTTAAAAGAAGTTTAAATTTTACACCCATTTTGTTATTAGTTCATTACATGAAATAAGTGTATTTGTAGAACAACGACATACTATAAACACTACAAAACTGACATATTAGTAGTCATATTCAATTTGTTATAGCTCTATGACTTAGGGAAATAATACCTCTAGTATTATAGTACACACAATCTCTACAACAATAAAAACAACAAAACTGTGAAACAGGAAGGGTTCTTTTCATAATTATACATTTTAGTTGGTCCCAAATAGCTCAGCACCTCTTCAACTTCACAAACTACTATGTTTTTTTTTTTGGGGGGGGGGTCTTTTGTTTGTTTTTCTCTTTTCTCTTTTCTAGACAGTCTCTCTGTGTGCCCTGGCTACCCTGGAATTCACTCTGTAGACCAGACTCGTCTCAAACTCTTAGAGATCCACCTCCCTCTACCTGCCAAGTGCTGGGATACAAGGCGGGAACCACCCAGCCCAGCCCACTTTTTAAAATCTATACATTCACTTGGCAGTGGTGGCACACAACTTTGATTCCAGTACTTGGAAGGCAGAGGCAGAAGTAAGTTCAAGGCCACCTTGGTCTATAGCATTCCAAGATGCTGGGGTTACACAGAGAAACCCTGTCTCAAAAAAACACTAACCCAACCAAAGTTTAAAATTTAGCCCCACTGATATAGATAGGTAAGACAGATATATAGACAGATAAAGACAGAAAGAGACAGAGTTCTATATAATCTGATACAAAGAATGTTCACTAGTTGAAGTATCCATGCCCAAGGACATTATTAAGTGAAAGAGACCTCAATCTGCCAAAAACAATGTTGGAGCTAGAAAAGGCTCACAAGTCATTCTCTAACTCCAGAGGGAAGTCAAGCCCAAGACATGCCCTGATAGCTAACAAGCTAACCCACAGGCGGCACTGATGTTAGTGAGCCAGCCCCAAGCTATGAGCCCTGAAAACACAAAACCAAAGTCCAAAGAATAATAAAAAATTGGAACTTTAAAAGTAGCCCCTAGAACTGCGCAACAATGCTCCTGAGATGTGGCTTCTCAAGCTGAGCTCGGCTTTGGTATTCTTTAGCGAGAGGACTTCAAGGCTGGCCTGTGTATAGGCCCAACTTCAGTGACCACTGGACTTCTGGCACTGTTGCAGAGCTTATAAATGCCCATCTCTCAGTGCAAGATGCTAGGTAATGCTCTCAAGGACCTGTCCAAGTGCCATTCTCCCAGGTGCAACAGATGAAAAATGTTCCAGTGGACGTGGTTCAAGCCTGCAAAGCTTCTTCCCTGGACAAGACCACCCAGTGGAAGCCTCCACAGCACTGTCTGTCTGCCTGGCTGCTGGCTACTTGGTAAGAAGCCTATCTAACTTTTACATTAGCATGGTATTATATGGAATGTTTGGGTGGATAAACCAAGTCTACTCAAAAGACAAATCTTGTGTGGACATGCTAAGTCCAAGCACCTCACAGCTCCGAAGGCCACACAAAGGTAAGATGAACTGCTCCAATCCTCCTGTTAGAAAGAACGCCGTAACCTAGGCTCTGCTGGTTGTTCTTTCAGCACTTCTGGTGCTGGTGCTAGCTGTACTGGGTCAGTTATGCTAGGTCACCACCAGGCTGTCCTCCTAATCTGAGATACAGAGTCTGGAGGAAGCTTTACGGATTGAACACATCAGAAGCTCATGCTCACAGGGCTTGGTGGCACATGCCTTTAATTCTAGCACTTGGGAGGCTTTGAGTTCAAGGCCAGTCAGTTTCCAAGACAGCCAGAGATACATAGATAGACTTGTCTCAAAATAACAAAGGGGCTGGAGAGATGGCTCAGCGGTCAAAAGCACTGACTGCTCTTCCAGAGGGCCTGAGTTCAATTCCCAACAATCACGTGGTGGCTCACAACCATCTGAAATGGGATCCAAGGCCCTCTTCTGGTGTCTGAAGACAGCTACAGTGTACTCAATACATTGAATAAATAAATGTTTAAGATAAGTAACAAAAAAGCAGCACATACTCAACCCTCTAAAGTACAATCTTAAGACACAGAATTTCTGGGCTGGAGAGATGGCTCAGCGGTTAAGAGCACCCGATTACTCTTCCAGGGGTCCTGAGTTCAATTCCCAGCAACCACATGGTGGCTCACAACCATCTGTAAAGAGATCTGATGCCCTCTTCTGGTGTATCTGAAGACAGCTACAGTGTACTTGTATATAATAAATGAATACATCTTTCAAAAAAAAAAAAAGACAGAATTTCTATTTAAGGAAGAATGAATAAGCAGATTTTGAAGTTTGGAAGAAAAAAGGCAAGTCCTGGATCTAATTCAACCTTTCATCAAGACCACCATCTTTTTATGAGACCCAGTTATCTACTCTTAGCTTAATATTACTAGTGGTAAAAACTAAATCGCTTACTGAACCTCACTTCATAAGCATTATAGTTGAGCAAAAAGCTCTCTCTCTCTCTCTCTCTTTTTTTTTTCTTTCCTTTTTTTCGGAGCTGGGGACCGAACCAGGGCCTTGCGCTTGCAAGTACTCTACCACTGAGCTAAATCCCCAACCCCAAGCAAAAGCTCTCTTAAAGCCTTCTCTTCCATTTTACAAAACAACCAGGCAAATATCTGAAAACAGCTTTTATAAGTCTGAAACTGGGCTCAGGTTTCTAATAGGCCACATCATGTGATTACTTCATATAAACTGTCTGATCTTCCTGTTTCCCCTTGTATCCTCAAATCTGAAGTCTTATTAGATGAGTTATAATCAAATCAAAAATCCCTACTATATTATCTGTTTTATTATACTTAAGTTTAAAAGAAAAAAGCAGGTCATAGTGGCACATGCTTTTAATCCCAGCACTTGGGGAGACAGAGGCAGAAGCAAGTAGACCTCTGAGTTTGAGCCCAGCTTGATCTACATAGTGAGTTCCAGGATAGCCAGAGATATCAGTGAGACCTTGTATCTGTGCAAAAAGAACAGCAGCAACAAGACTTTTCAAAGATCTTTATAGACGGTCTACCCCTCCACCACTGCTCTATAGATTAAACTAAGCCTCATATATACTGTGCAAATAATGTTTTATCACTGAACTACATCCTGGGTCCTCTTTATACTGTTTTCTTCTTTTTTTAAGCAGAAGATTCGGGGCTGGGGATTTAGCTCAGTGGTAGAGCGCTTACCTAGGAAGCGCAAGGCCCTGGGTTCGGTCCCCAGCTCCGAAAAAAAAGAACCAAAAAAAAAAAAAAAAAAAAAAAAGCAGAAGATTCATGTATTCCCAGCTGACATCCAACTTCCCATTTTTCTGTGTCCATCTCCTAAGTTCTGGCACATGCCTGGTTTTACCTGGTGTTAGGGACTAAAGCAGGCCTCATCATGCTCGGCAAGAGCTGCACCATCTGAGCTAGTCTGCACGCCCCTATAAATTTTATGTGGGGAATGTGGGGAAAGACAAAATTTTGCTTTATAGCCCAGTTAGTCCCAAACATCTAACAATAGGTGTCTGTGCCATATTACCTCTCAGTGCCTAACTCAATCATAGGCTAGCTTTGAACCTGTGATCCTACTGCAATTGCCTTCTGAGTAGCTAACTCAATCATAGGCGAGCTTTGAACCTGTGATCCTACTGCAATTGCCTTCTGAGTAGCTGGGATTACAGCATTAATAGACCTTATTTTTATTTTATATTGTTAAGATAAATATTCACTATGTAGCCCTGGCCAGCCTAGAACACCCTACATAGTTTAGGCTGGAATGAAATTCAGTGTTCTCCCTGCCTCTGCCTTCCAAATGCTCTGATCAAAAGTGTGTGCCAATTTTTGTTTTCAGCTCAAATATTTTCAGGTATTTTCTCTTGATCCCAGCATCCTTTCCAAAGACAAAACAGAACTTTGGCCCCTTTTACAAGCTCCATTAATATTTCCCAAACAAGTTTCCTTACTGTTTTTCAAGTCAGCTATAAATCCATTTAACTTTGGCTTAATTGTTTGCATTTCAGTATCTTATTTGAAGTCAGTTTATAATTTGTGTATACCATGTCCACAGCATTCTATAAAACAGGGTTGCACATCTGAAACAACAATATTTACAGTATTTATTCCTATAAGGTTTTTTAAATTGATTTATAAAACTTCAAAATTCACTTATATGAAATATCAACTTTCTATTTTGCTGAGAATCAACAACAAAACTGATTTCCTTTTTCTGAAACCTACTTTTTTACTTTTTGAAAATTACAGTATCTGGGCAAGGTGGCATATTCCTTTGATCCCAGCACTCAGGAGGCAGAGGCAGGGGAATCTCTGAATTGAAGGCCAGTCTGGTTCACATTGTAAATTCTACGACAGCCAGAACTACACAAAGAAACTCTGTCTTTAAAGAGAGAGAGAGAGAGAGAGAGAGAGAGAGAGAGAGAGAGAGAGAGAGAGAGAGACAGCATAAGCCACAGAAAGAATTGTCCAGTACTTACTCCTTATGCCTTTTCTCTAATTTTGTCTCCAGTCCCTGGAGAACACTATTTGTGCAGGATGCTATCTTTGACCTCATGGAAGAGGGTGAAAGCTCTCCCTGTGTTACACTCTAAAGTGCACCACCTATCAACTGTGACAGGATAAACTAGACTGTCAGAATCATGTTATATAGTAAGTGTGCTATCTCTCTGTGAGGGAGAGCTGAGTAATGTCACCAACACACAACCTCTTTTTTGGTGTTTAGGGCTTGTTTTTGAGACAAGGCATCACTGTATTTATGTAAGCCCAGGTTGGCCTTGTGAAATGATGACCCTCTTGCGTCAGCCTGAAGAGACCATAGGTATGCAAGCACATGCCCAGTTCATATACACTTAGCTTCAGGTTTATATCTATATACAAATGTGTTATTAATTTGAAATATAATTATTCCTCTAACAAAATATACCCTTTAACAACTAGAGTTCTTGCCATCTATTCAATACTAATATAAAACATACAGAGTCCTAAGTATTGCTGTCATTCAGACTTCTTCAGACATTCTATTACACTTCATAGACTCCAGACATCTCTCTCACATCTACTGAGTTCCCTCCACCTTTCTTCTAAAAATTAAGGCAGCACTATGTATAGGCTGCTGTCAATCTTAGGCTTAAGGTTTTAAGACTACAATCAATAGAAATTGAGCTATATTGAAAACTAAGATTTAAGGACTGGGAGATGGCTCATTGGTTAAGAGCACTGACTGCTTTTCCAGAGGTCTTGAGTTCAATTCCCAGCAACCACATGGTGGCTCACAACCATCTGTAATGGGATCTGATGCCCTCTTCTGGTGTGTCTGAAGACAGCTACAGTGTACTTATATATAATAAATAAATACATTTTTAAGAAAAAAAAGAAAAACCCAAAGATTTAAAATAAAATCATAGTAGGAGTAAAAAAAAAAAAAAAACAAAAAAACAAAAAAACAAAAAAACAAATGATATCAGGCAGAAGAGTACAGACTATATCAATTAGTATTTTAGGTTGAACATGCTAAGGCAATCTAATTTAATAGCAGCACTTCAACTAAAACATTAAAATAAACTTTTTAATTGCATTTTTTAAATTTAATTTTAAACATTATCCCATTTCCCAGTTTCCTGCTATCCTATACCCCACCCCCTGCTTCTGTGAGGGTATCCCCTCACCCACCCATCCACTCCCTTCCACCTCCTAACCCTGACATTTCCCTACACTGGGGCATCAAGCCTTGGCAGGACCAAGGGCTTCTCCTCTCATTGATGCCTAACAAGGCTATCCTCTGCTACATATGCAGATGGAGCCATAGGTCCATCCCTGCATTTTCTTGGGATGGTAGTTTAGTCCCTGGGAGATCTGGTTGGTTGATATTGTGTTCTTATGGGGTTGCAAATCCCTTCAGCTCCTTCAATCTTTCCTCTAAATTCTCCATTGTGGACCCAGTTTATTGTGGTCTCAAACTTAATAATTATATTAAGTGTTCTTATTATCCATTATCAAGCAGGAGGGTATCAACCTGTAGGTCAGCACTCAGGAGACAGATGCAGGAAAATCACTGTCTTAAGTTTCAGGCCAACCTGGTCTACACACAAAGTTCCAGGCAAGCTAGGGCTATACAGTGAGGCTGTATCCAAATGAAATAAATAAAAAAATCTAAAACCTATCGTTATCTTCTATGGTTATAAACCTATGGTTATAAAAAGTCTAAAAACAGACACACATCTTTAATCTCAGCACTCAAAGACAAAAGCAGGAGGAACTCTTGAGTTTGAGACCACCATGGCCTATATAATTGAGTTCCAGAACAGGATTACATAGAGAGAGACTTTCTCAAAAAAAGCAAACACAATGCTGTAGGTCTGAGTACAAACTAAATATGTATCATATATTATTGTGTCCCTGGTACTCCATAAAACTGTAAAGCCCACCACTTCTTTGGTACCCTATTTAATATGATCTCTAGCACCAAAGCCATACACACAGAAATTCACTGTAAATAGCCAATTAGCAGACACATTTTACAAGAGTACATGTATAACTACAATACATATAATCCCATAAACTATAGAAAAACATTTCCACCCAAGTAGTTAAGAATCCATACTTTACATTTTATTGTATTTGTATGCGTACATGATATGCATATAAAAGTCATAAGTAATTGTGTGTAATCAGTTCTCTCTGTCCATACTTAACATGGTTACAGAGATAAGACTCTTCTTGAGTACCTTACCCACTGAGTAAGCTTACTAGCCCAATAATCTGTATTTTAATAATTCTAAGTAAAAATTAAAACTACAAGAAAACTTAACTTTCACTTTGCATTGTTTTATAGTTCCAAAATCTTTTTAATGGCCTTATATTTTTTGTATCTTACTTTTTCTTCTTAAGACAAACACTCGCTGTATAGCACAGGCTAGCCTTGCACCCACGGCAGTCTTGCTAACTAGCTTTCAGTTCTAGATCCCTTCTCCAAAAGCTCTCCGTAAAACTAGCACTGGTAGATAACCCATTACAGAGGAGACATCAGAAGTCACTCTGTACTGAGTGTTCTAATACTGACCTATCCCAGCACTCATTGATACAGATATTTAAGATATATAAGATATGTAAGAGGAAAAGAATAATACTGGTTATTTCTCTAAGACTTTCTATAGGAAACTGAAAAAGAGAAAATACACATAATATACCCAATAAAATTTTTTCTAGCAGAACTTTAACTATGCCTCTGACTTCAGAATATGGAAGACTCAAGTAATTTATTTCCGCCAAGTTTCCCAAGACAAGTAAATAAGACAATAGTTCTGATATCCTTAACAAAGTGATTTCCTGCACAAAAAAATAAAAAACTGAACCTCAGTTGTCTGATTTGTTCATACGTTTTCTCAGTTTTTCATAAAAAACAAAGCATAGAAATCAAGGAGCTGTGAGCCACCTACCTCTCCAGGGTGCAATCTGTCCCAGTTGTCATTAATGTATGTCATAAGCTCAAGTTCAGAGTCAAAGTACTTCTTCTTGTGAATAACACTTAGGTTGTAAAGGCATAGGTGTGCTATATCTACCCTGGAATCCAAAAATAATCAAATACACGAAAACTGATTTTCGTTATTGTTAAGAAATCAGTTTCTTTATAAAACTAGTGTAATACAACCAAAGTGACACACTTAGGTGGACAGGTGCTCAATACTTAAATCACAGTCATAATACGATAAACTGATACACATGACGAAACCAGAAAACACTAGCTTAACTTATCTGGAATCATTATAAATGAAAACCTACCCCAATTACTTCCTAAACTTATTTTAAGAAGATCTGGCTATGGTAGGAAACAATTTATTTATTATTAAGCCCTTGGTGTCTCACGGTAAGGGACCACAAAGCAGAGTGCACATTATTGGGCCTCGGCCACAGGTACAAGTTAGTACAGGTACATACTGTTCTTAAGTATGTAAAGCAAATAAAAATTTGTAAAATCATAGTATACACATTTTATTATATCTCCAAAATTCTTATATCCAATAAATTATTACCATTCCAAAGCAGAAATTGTCATTTTATTTTATGTGGTCCCCTAAGGCACAAAAAGCTGAAAGCAGAAAAACTTAAGAGCATAAAGACAGCTGAGAGTAGTCTCTATAACCACCCATAATGAGCAGCCTTACTAACAACGACAGAATGCACAGCCCTGGAGTCAACATAAGCCTTGGGGATTACTATAAGAAATAAAACCAGGCATAGAGAACCACAGTTCATTTACATTTCCTATGGAAAGTTTCATGTAATGTGCACTCTTTAAAACATATAGCAGTTTGGGGGTTGGGGGTTTAGCTCAGTGGTAGAGCGCTTGCCTAGCAAGCTCAAGGCCCTGGGTTCGGTCCCCAGCTCCGGAAAAAAAAAAAAAAAAGGAAAAACATATAGCAGTTCATGCTTACCACTGTAATGGTAGACGTTTGAGGTATTCTGGTCCAGAACTGCAGACAGAGCAAATAAATGTATAAAACCTAAAGAAAGGTGGAAAAACAAAACAAAACAACAAAGAAAAAAACGAAGTTTTACACTGAGTATTCAAACAATTACAGCCAATATTCATCAAATAATATAAGGCTTTATAATGATGCACAAATCAAAATGTAATTTCAATTATGACACTAATAACCAATAATACTTAAAGTTCCTATCTGGGGGTAAGGGACAATTTCTTTAACTATTAGAGAATTTTCAAGTTATTCTTACTAATAGCTTACGTGTGCCAAAATCTTTGATGGGTACTTTTGTAAGCATTACTTCACTCAATGTTCAAAAAGAGCTATAAAATAAACTCAAAAGGACAGTTATTCTTACTTAAACCAAGACTTAAGCCGAGAGATCAGTAAGCCAACTTTAATGATCTTAGTTTTCTTCCTAGAGCTCACTGTCCTATCCTAATATTCTGGCATAGAAAGTACATGGTGTCTGCTTTTACAAGTTTTCAAATTTATTATACAATTTGTTTTAATAAGATCCTATGGTCTTTCAATTCTCATTGCAGTGTTCCTTTGAGCTTCGCGACTGGCAGGAATCAATGAGAACAGTTTTGAGAACTGTAGTCATAGAACAAATATAACCATGGAGACAATACTTAAAAGCTTTCTGATAATATTCCAAAGCATAGAAAATACATATAAAGCATGTTTACTATTCAGTGTTGTCAGTCTAAACTGACCCCTTTAACACATCACTGTCAAAGTTATTTTTGGAAATCTGAAACTGCAAAATAACCACAATTACAGAGCAGCTGACTGGTTAATCATTAAAATTCAAATGCTCTTCTTACCTATCTCCAAACAGCATTGGCTTTTGAAGGCATTGGACACAAGCCTCATGAAACCACTGCTTACATTTGCAGCACTGCAGCATCTTTAAATACCAGCTATCACAAAAAAAAAAAAAAAAAAAAAAAAGGAAGAGGAAATGAAATTAATTAATTTTTTTTTTTTTTTGGTTCTTTTTTTCGGAGCTGGGGACCGAACCCAGGGCCTTGCGCTTCCTAGGCAAGTGCTCTACCCCTGAACTAAATCCCCAACCCCTGAAATTAATTCTTTATAAAACAATACTTCACTGTAGTTCAAGACTGGTCTCCAACTCATAACTCCCCTGGCCTCCCCAGTGCTAGGATTATAAGTGTATGGCACTATTATTAAGCTAAATTACTACTTACTGATAAAGCAAGAATTCTTTTAAAGAAAATATAACTAATACAGTTCTGATAAAAGCACTGTTTCTGCTATAAATACTAATATTAGTATTAATTGTTCCCAAAAAGGTTAATATCAATTATTTCATCCTTCCTCTCCTATCATGGAAATCTATATGCTCTTTAAGGTTAATTAGTATCTTTGATCTCTCTCAAATCACAAGATTCAGGGGGTTTGCTTTTTGTAGTGAGGTCTAATCCAGGTTGTTCTACACACTTTACCAATGAACTACACACCCATATAGCACTTTTTATTTTGCTTGTTGTTTTTATTTCTGATTTTTTTTTTTTTTTGAAACATGGTCTCACATATTACAGGCTAGCCTCAAAGTGAAAATGACCTCAAAACTAGGGTCCTCCCACTTCCTTGTACTGAGATTAATCACTACTTCATCCAGTTCATGGCCTGCTAGACAGGCACTCTTCTACATCCTCGGGCCTCTTTGAAATGTTTTGAGTCTCATTTTGAGGTTGGCTTTCAATGCTTGATAACAACCATAGCCACCAACTGTTTAAAAAGATCTTTTTTCAGCTTGGGTTCTTACTGATACACAAGTGAACCCTAAACTCCTAGCTAGCCAAGAGTTCTCAACCTGTGAGTTAGAAGCCCTTTAAGATCAAATGACCCTTTCACAGAAGTCATCTAAGACTATGGAAAAACACAGAAATTTGTATTATAATTTATAACATTAGCAAACTTAGTAATGAAAATACTTTTATGATGGGGCGGGGGTCACCACAACACGAGGAAGTAAGTGTATTAAAGGGTTGCTGCATTAGGAAGGTTGAGAACTACTGTCTTAGGATGAAGCGATCACCCTTCTTCACCTCCTGAGTAAACTACAACTAGATATGTACCACCACGCCTAGGTCCAAGCTGGCAATTAAAAAAATTTTTTAAAATATGTGTATATGTGGGAGCCTGCTTCTCTCTATGTGCATCACGCACGTGCAGTGCTCCTCTCTATGAGCATCGTGTGCATGCAGTGCTCCTCTCTATGTGCACCGTGTGCATGCAGTGCTCTTCTCTATGTGCATCGCGTGCATGCAGTGCTCCTCTCTGTGCATCGTGTGCGTGCAGTGCTCTTCTCTATGTGCATCGTGTGCGTGCAGTGCTTCTCTCTATGTGCATCATGTGCTAGGAATGAACACAGGTCCTCTGAAGAGCAGCATGTACTCTTAATCACCAAGCCCACCCTTCTACACCTCCCCCATAAATTTGTGTGCCTGTGTGTGGATACATTCATGTTGAGTGTAAATGCCCAGAAAAGGGTGAGGATCCCTGGACCCAGAGTTGCAGTTGGTTGTGAGTCACCAATATGGTTGCTGAGAACACACCTAAGATCCTCTAGAAGAGCTATCAACCCCTGGAGCCATCTTTCCTCTGCCCCTGAAACTTTTTTGCTGTAGTTTATTATGCTTTTTTACATCACTTCTCTGTATCTTACGAAAGATAGATTAAAAGGTACCAGTGTTTAGCCCAAATGCCAAATGGCCATAGAGATTTCTGTTTATGAACATTTCTTTAAAAGATTTATTTACTTTATGTAAGAGTACACTGTAGATGTTTTCAGACACAACAGAAGAGGGCATCAGATTCTATTACAGATGGTTGTGAGCCACCATGTGGTTGCTGGGAATTGAACTCAGGACCTCTGGAAGAACAATTGGTGCTCTTAACCGCTGAGCCATCTCTCCAGCCCTTAACCAATTGTTTTATCCATTTGCAATTCCCTATCACTGCCACCATCAGTGATGAGAAGACAAACCAAGCACCCACATCCCTAGTGCTCTTGGAAAGCTTGGCCTCAAGCACCTGAGGCCAGTTAAGTGGTACACATAGAGCGAGACTACGATTCACACAAAACGGGGTCTTCATAAAAAACATTTTTACAAAGAGAAAAGATACTGTGCATTAGTAGAAATCACATCAGAGGACGTGACGTAACTGTTACTTACTCTCCAGGGCCTCCACAGTAGCAGTAGCACTGCTGAACGTTGGTTTTATGACCTGCATCCCATTCAAGGTCAGCCACGCTATAGGGTAATGTCTGCTTCATGACTTGCAGTGCTTTGGCATTTGGTCCTTTCTTAAGTGCACCACCCCTCTACATATTAAAAGAAAAACATTTGAAAAAGTGAAGGTCAAGTTTTTTAGCCAAATTTTCTAATTTTTAATTCTATAGTTTAAAAATGCTTGACACTTCTGAAATAATTTCCATTCTGAATTTCTATGACACCATATTGTCTGATCTGCTACTAATAATGTATTTATTTTATTGTATTCTTTCAATTTATTGCCCTAATCCCCACACCACTATCAGAAAGCACGAACACATACAAATAAACTACGAGCCATTTAAGGATCATTAATAAAACAATTCTACTAACCAACATTAGCTGCTAATTTCACTGAGAACAAGCTCTTCAATGTACACAGTCATTTCAATGGTAAGTCCTTAGAAATTACATTTAGTAATGTTTAGCCTAAAACAGTTAGAAGATACCTTTGTTGTTGTTGCAAAAACGCACTGTCGACAAAGCCACTTTTCATCTGAATCGATCACACTCGAGTCAATATGAGGCGTATGACACAGCTGATGATATCCTTAATATCAAAAAAGCAGAAAGCAAGTTCTATTTTATTATCAAGTACTGCAGAACATGCTTTCAAGAAGACATTTTACTTTTAGTTTTGTTGTTCCCTACATTATAAGTGATGAATAGATCTTATGATAAAGTTTCAAATTAGCAAGACAAAGTATCTACAGTCGCTACTCTTCAATAAGCTTACTCAGTATTTAATGAAAACTGGGGAAAAAAGAATGTTTACCTTGACCGCACTTATCACAGATAACCATTTCATTAGGTGCTTCTGAATACTCTTCTTGACATATTGTACAGACCATTTCCCCACTCCCAGTGGCTCCTGAAATATATAAAGTAACATTAAACAGTCATGAGGAATTCCACAGAACCTTTATAACTTAGTGTAGCCATATGGGCAATGTTTGTTAACTATGTCAGGATGTTCAACAAAGCAGCAAGTACACCCAATATTCTCTGCTCAGTTCTCCAGCTCTGCTCCTCCCTTTCTAACTTAACATGTCTGCCTACCTGCTTCAACCTGCTTTTAGGCATAAGACATGACTGTTCTCATTTCAAATATAGTATAAATGGGGATGGAGGCCTAGTGTGGTGGTTTGAATGAATTAAATTCATTAATGAAGGTGTGGCCTTGTTGGAAGAAATATGTCAATGAGGGGTAGGCTCTGAGGTTTCAGAAGCTCAAGCCAGACCCAGTGTCACTCTCCTGCTGCCTGCAGATCAGATATAGAGCTCTTGGCTGCCCTCCAGTACCATGTCTGCCTGTGTGCCGCCATGAATGACAACTAAGTAAACCTGTCAACTGTAAGTAAGCCCCAACTAGATGCTCTTTTTAAAAATAAGAGTTGCCCTGGTCATGGTGTCTCTCTGAAGCAATAAAACTCAAACTAACACACTGGGAGAGATTTATTAACACTAAGACTTCTCTATAGAACTCATTTTTAACATCAGTATCATGAGACTGTAGAGACTAGTCAAGGAGGACGTTGTGTGTGTGCTCCCTTTCTGGACTTAAAAACAGTTCTTGGGGGCTGGGGATTTAGCTCAGTGGTAGGGCGCTTACCTAGGAAGCGCAAGGCCCTGGGTTCGGTCCCCAGCTCCGAAAAAAAGAACCAAAAAAAAAAAAAAAAACAAACAGTTCTTTGTTATTTACTAATCATGAAAGACAGCAGTTATTTCATGGCTTAAATCTAGAAAAATAGTGTCTAATAATGTTCACAAAGAATTCTACTGCAACAAAAGTTGGAAGTACCAATTATTTATATGTATTACAAGTAAGAAATTGCTGTTTCCTTAACATTTTTGTTCTAAAATAAAAACTTCAACAGGTGTGGTTGCACACACCTATAATCCTAGCACTCAGAAGTCAGAAGCAGGGGAATCTCTGAGTTTGAGGTCAGAATAGACTACAGAGTGAGTTCAAGGACAGTTAGTGCTACACAGAGTGGGGGAGTGAGAGGGGACACTTCAAGGCTGAATGTTGTAGCACAAACTTGTAATCAGGTGCTAGGACACAGACCTGAGTCACAGCAGCCTCCACAACCAATAGACTCTGTTAATATACTATCCATAATGGAGTGGTAGTCAAGCAGATGAAGGAACTGACCTATACCCTCTGTGAGAAAGTATCAGCATTAGATGTCAAACCCACCATACATTGCTTCTTCTCACCAATACAAGGAAATACTTCTTCTACTAAAGCATTTTCACACAGCCAGTTTTCAAAATTTTAACTTCTAATAGCTGCATAATATTCCACCCAGTAGAAGAAAACAAATTTACTCTATTACCTCTTTATTCTGTAACATACAGGTAATATAGAAGTTACCAATTATTTTTTTACTGCTTTTTCTATTATTATTTGTCTACTTAGGTCTTCCCTCTGTCCCTTCCAAATTTTGTTTCCTGGTAGCTTTACTGTAACTTGTCCCATAGCTTCTGTGCTTATGGCTACAGTTAGAATAGTCAATCTGAGTTGAGCCTTCTCATGTTAAACGTGTTGTTTCAAAAGAAAGGGTTGCGTAGCCTCCATGAGGAGCAGATGCCTAATATGACCCCCACCATTTCTGTGTGGACTGGTAAGGAAGAAGGCAATTCTGCATAAATGGAAGGTATTAATCCAAATGTTCTCATCTCAAGAAACAAGCCTAAGAAACCTGAAAATTATCTCTTTTGTTAAATCCAAGTATACCATTTTTACTATCAAATTTACAAGATTCCTAACCTCGCTTACTTACCATGGTCTTCCTTATACAAATTAAGCTATCTACAAAGTCTTATTAGTTTTTTCATCTTTTTCTTTTTAAAGATTTATTATACTGTACACTGTAGCTGTCTTCAGACACACCAGAAGAGGTCATCAGATCCCATTACAGATGTTGTGAGCCACCACGTGGTTGCTGGGAATTGAACTCAGGACCTCTGGAAGAGCAGTCAGTGCCATCTCTCCAGTCCCAGCTTTTTCATTTTAATACCAAATGCTAGGCAGGAAAGCTGGTTCAATGGTTAAGAACTTGCTCCGCTCCCTAACCACAAATGTCAAGAGTTCGGATCCCAGCAATCATAGATTCCCTCAAATATTTAAAAACCCAACTCAGGGTTGGGGATTTAGCTCAGTGGTAGAGCGCTTGCCTAGTAATCGCAAGGCCCTGGGTTCGGTCCTCAGCTCAAAACAAACAAACAAACAAACAAACACCCAACTCAGACAGGGGTGGAGTGTGCAGACAGGAAGATCACTGTGGCTGGCTGGCTTCTAGCACAGGTGTCACACTAGCCTCAGGTTCAGGGAAGAGACCTTGCCTCAAGTGAATGATAAAAAGTGACAGAGGGGGGTTGGGGATTTAGCTCAGTGGTAGAGCGCTTGCCTAGGAAGTGCAAGGCCCTGGGTTCGGTCCCCAGCTCCGGAAAAAAAGAACCAAAAAAAAAAAGTGACGGAGGATGAAATCCAACACATTCTTTTGACCTCCACAAATACTCCAACCCCCCCACGAATAAATAATAAATCTTAAAAGTACCTATCGAACATTTACTTCAAATACAGTGAGCATGGTGGCAAACAGCATTAATCCTAGCTCCTGAGAGGCAGAGCCAACCCGACTTCCTGTTTAGTTCAAAATCAACCTGTTTAACATAGCAAGTTCCAAGCCAGTCAAGGATACAATACCCTATCTCAAAAAATAAAATAAGATGGCCGGGAACTTGAAAAGCAAGCAGATCTCTGAGTTCCCAGCCAGTCTGCTCTACACACTACATCCAGGCGGCCAGGGCTGCAGAGTTCTGTCTCTCAAAAACCAAAAGCCAAGCAAAGCTGGGAAGCAGTGTGGCCGCTGCACACCTTTTAGTCCAGGCCGGCCTGATCCAGGTGAGCCAAGGCTGAAGAGAAACCATGTGGTGAAGCAAACGACTGTCAACGCCTACAGCTCAGAGGCTAAAGCAGATATGGCCCTTACCAGAGACCAGTTTCCTGCACCCACAGCTGCGGCTCACAACTGCCTGTGCTCACACCACCTCTACTTCATGGGACACATCTGGCCTCTTCACATACACATTTTTTTCCTATTTTTAAATTCGAATTTAATTAAAAAATAGTTATAATAAACATTTCCACCTAGCCTTTTTCTTTTCAATGACATTTTATTAATAAGCATCTAGAAAGTGGTTTGTTAAATAAGAGTATATTTTTACTCATCTAATGCAACTGCTGAAAGAATAGCCAAAACGGAGACCTACACTGCCAACAGCAGTGCAGGGAATATGTCCTCTCACAGAAACAGGTATTTACAACGTTTCTAAATTTCTGCTTAACATAGTATATATGCCCCCATTATAACATACGTTTCTTTTTAATATATAATCTGTTTTTATTTTATAAGCATTGGTATTTTGCCTGCATCTTTGCAAGGGTGTCTGATCCCCTGGAATTACACTTCCCTTTTCTACCACTTTAAAAGAAATAAAGGGGCTGGGAAAATGGCTCAGCTTATTCTTGTAGAGACCCCATATTCAGTGCTCAGCACCCACACCATGATGTACAACCATCTGGAACTCAAGTCCAGGTCAAAAGACACCTCTTTTGACCTCCAGAATCACCAGGCTTGCACGTGGTACAAAAAAAATAGATATAAAAAAAATCTAAATAAATAAAAGAATGGATAAAGAGAAAAAAAGAGAATGAAAAAAGATTTAAAGTGCAGAAAGAGGTAGGTAAGCAGTGGTATAGTGGTATATGCCTTTAATTACTTGGGAGGCAGCAGGCAGACCTGTGAGTTCAAGGCCAGCCAGGGTCACACAGAGAAACTGTCTTGGGAGGGGGTGAGCGGGAGTGGGCGGGGGGAGGGCGGCGGCAGAAAGACCTATATCACACCTACCAAAATCCCCAAAAGGTAGAAAAGCTGAAGTTGATTCAGCATGTAGAAGAATAACAGGAAACAGTATTAAATGACTCAACTAAACTGTAGAGATCTTTGTTTATAAAACAAGGGAAAATAATTGTGTATACCCAATAAATTTTTAAACTTCTCCTTATACATGCTACCCAGTCATTGAAAAAAGTGTATTCAATATCACTAGTACCAGAAAAAGCCAAGCTGAAGAAAACCAAATTTCAGTGCAAATCATGGTCATGAAAAACATAGCACCTGCCTGTTTGGATGTCCTTCCAGAGAACCCAGGACTTAGAACTGTCCTCAAATGTGATGAAGCAGCTCTGTTTCAAAATGTTTATCTGCAATACAGAGGAGACATCAGTAATCTCTTAAAACTGCACACGAGGTTAAATTTTAAGTTACTAACAAGTATAATCCAAGTATAGCAGAAACGTATTAAAGTAACTTACCTTTTTGATAGTTCCAAGATAAAACAAGCCATCTGACCATCTAGCTAAGACATCTTGACCCTCTTCAAATTTACATGCTGGTTTTTTGGCTTTATGTCCATCCTGTAAAGACAGCTTGTTCAAGGATGCTGAGGTCTTTTGGTTTCGACGTGAAGGAGACCGCTTGTGGACCAGTGAATTACCTGCTCCTGTAGAGTCTCTGTTCAGGAAATAAAAGACCAAATACAAGACGTATAAGACGTAAGATTTTATACCAGATACACTTCATATATTAGCCAAACTTTTGGTATAAAAACTTTAATTTGTGAGGAAAATAACAACCAACTCAAATGATGAATACTTTCTAAGCGGATGTAAAACAAAAGAGCAATGGTTGATGGTCCTCACTCACTACGTGCCCTAAGCCAGGCTCAGTCACTCATTCCTGCTGGTGTAAGTGCCTCATCAGGAACAGCTGAGAACAGGGCAGGGCAGGCAGCACAAGCCTTAGCACTGGAGAAGCCGAGCACAAGGAAGAGCTCCAGGCCAGCCTAGGCTAGTTAGACGTTCCGGGCCAACTTGAGCTACATATTTGAGACCCTAGCCTTAAAACAGTTTTGAAAATTTAAGCCTTAACTTCTTAGCTTAGACCACAGGTAATTAAGACACACGACTTCTGGGGTAGATGACTATGTTCACATTCACTGGAAGGGCAGTAACAAACTCTCTACAGAGAATCACTAAGCAAAGAAGGGAGAATAAATCAATCCAAATGTGCAGCACTCACGAGAAAGAAAAATAGACTCCTGCAATGTTCCCACCTACACATGAATACAAAGGCATGTGTACACATAAGTACACAAAACAAATGTAATTAAAATTAAAAACTTCAGATTTCAGAAAATTAAAATTGAATGAAAAGTGTAAGATTTTACTTTTGAAGTAATGGTCCAACAATAAACTATAAAATCATTATTACTTACATATTAAAAAACTGTGAACAATATAGCATGCTCAATTTATTTTTTTAAAAGTTTATGTATATAGGTCTTTTGCCTGAATGCACCTCTGAATGCACATGATGGCCGGTGTCACAAGAGACCAGGAAAGGATACTGCATTTCTTAGCCACTCTGCATGGGTGCTAGGACCAAATCAGAGTCTAACTGCTGAGTCATGTCTCCAGCCCCATCAATTTTCTTAAACAGCAAAGCAGTGTTTGGTTTCATTGTTCCAATTTTAGATATTTTACTGGTTAACATTCAAGGATATATAAAACTATACAGACAGTAAGAGTCGATAAAAGTCTAATGAAAAAAGAAAGTGAAAAATGGGGAACCTGTTTGCAATGTCTAAAATTAACACAAACGCTGGGAAACATGCCTATGCTACAACATGGGACCTTGAAGACAGTGCCCTAAACGAAACAATCCAGACAGAACAGAAGCTACTGTTTAATTCTGGTTATCTGAGTACAGTTAAATTCATAGGCAAGAAGCAGAATAGAACTATCTGGGGGTAAATGAAGGAGTAAATGTTTATGGGAACAGAATTTTGGTATAAAAGAAATACATTTTAAGGTTGTCCTAAAAAGAATTAAGAACTGATGCCTTCCCCTAAATTGCTGAGAAATATTAATCTATGTATCTAACAAACTCAAAATCCTACGAGTACAGGGACTGCAAACAGAATCACTGAAAACCAGAAAGATAATCTTCAAACCAACCAGACAGCTGGGCAGGTAGCCCAGCTGGCAGAATGCTTGTCCAGCATGCACAAGGTCTCTGGTTCCAGTCCCAACACCATAAGACAAAATTAACAAAAGAAAAACAGGTATACACCTACAATCCCAGTACTGGGGATTGAGAGATAAGATCAGAAGTTTAGGGTCATCCTCAACTACACAGAGCTTGAAAAGTTCAAGACCAGCCTAGGAAATGTTTAACCCTGTATAAATAACTGTCTTAGCTACTTATTGCACTGGGTAAAGCCTGAGCATAGGAAGCCTCAAACCCACCTGCAGTGAAACACTTCCTGCAACAAGGCCACACCACCTAATAGTGCCACTCAATATGGGCAAACATTCAAATTCACGACTCTATGGGGCCAAACCTATTCAAACCACTACATTCCACTCTCTGGCCCTATAGGCTTGTAGCCATAAGACAATGCAAAATGCATTTAGTCCAACTCCAAAAGTCCCATAGTCTATTGCAGTGACAACAATGTTTAAAAGTCCAAAGTTCAAAATCTTTCTGAGATTCAAGCAATCTCTTTACTGTAATCCCCTATAAAATCAAAGTGTAAACAATATATTCTTTTTTTTTTTTTTTTTTGTTCTTTTTTTCGGAGCTGGGGACCGAACCCAGGGCCTTGCGCTTCCTAGGCAAGCGCTCTACCACTGAGCTAAATCCCCAGCCCCAATATATTCTAATATCAAAGGATATACATTACCATTTCAAAAGTGCCCTAGTTAGAAAAACACTGGACCACAGCAAGACCAAAAACCTGCAGGGCAAACTAAACTCTGCATCTCCACGTCCAACGCCTTTCAGCTTTGTTGACTACAACGCGATTCTTTCTCCTGGGCTGGTCCACTATTAGCAGCTTTGCTCAGCAAATATCCCACTGCTTTGGCATCTCGAACATCTTGAGGTCTCCATGGCAACTTCAACTTCACAGATTCTTGTTCCAATGTCTGGGCTTCACAGATGATCTTCTGAGCTCCTCCAAAGGGCTTGGGTTACTTCTGCTCTGCCCTTTGTAGCATGCTAAGTTATGGCTTACTCCACACCACTGCTGCTGTGTTCTTGTGATCATCCCATGGTACTGATATCTCCAATTCACTGGTGACTTCTGTGCAACTAGACCTCATCAATAGGCTTTCTTCATGGTACCAAGTCTCAACTTCTAAGCATGGTCTCTTCAATCCTGGGTCTTCAAATGTCACTGAGACTGTACCTTCACCAATGGCCTTTCCTGGCATCTCACAGAGCCGAGCCTCAGCTGATCTCCATGACCCCTTCATAACTTCAAAACCAGTTCACCTGAGTGACTCTTACACATTACCAAGTCCAGCTGAAACACTAGGTACAACCTTGGCTATTACTGGAACACAGCTTCTTTGTGCTCTCAGAAAACACTTCCTAGATTCCACCTCAGTGATGCTGGTCTCTTCTTTATTACCTTGACTTCCTAGTTCTAGCTGACCAGCATCAATTGTCCCAGTAGTCCCTTCTATTCTAGACTCTAAAGCAGAGCCACATGGATTCTTCTACTACATTATCAGCAGCTGTTTTCCAACTTTCTCACTGCCTAAGCTTGGCTGTCTTGGAGCTTGCTCTGTAGATTGACCTTGAACTCAGAGACCTGCACACCTCTGCCTTCTTTTCTCAAGATCGAGATTCTATTTATTTTATGCGAATACACTGTAACTGTTTTCAGACAAACCAGAAGAGGGCATCTGATCCCATTACAGATGGTTGTAAGCCACCATGTGGTTGCTGGGAATTGAACTCAGGACTTTTGGAAGAGTGGTCAGTGCTCTTAACCACTGAGCCATTTCTCCAGCCTCCTCTTTATAAACATGGCCACTACGCCTCAAGATCCGGATAAAAACAAACTATGTCATCCAGCCTCAAGATCTGGATCACAGCTGTTCCCTACATTTCTGGACTGTAGTTCATTCCAGATATAGTAAAGTTGACAGTGGAGAATGTCATCATAAACTGTTCCTTGTCAGTTTGACACAAAATCTTATCTCCTTATGTTCAAATGAAAATAACCAGGTCATAATAAGGCCTAGCATGATGTAACTATCCCCTATTCAAATGCAAACCACTTAAAACAATAAGCTAGCTGGGTGGGATCTTGCCAAGGCCACCACTCCCTTAATTTCATTTAATATCCTTGAACTCAGGATTTAACTCCATTCCACTTTCTGGTGCCCCCTTAGACTTTGAACCATACAGTTTGTATTTTCCCTTAGTTTGCTGTATGTGATCAAAAGGCTCTCGTAAGAGTAAATCACAGGATACAGTCTATGGTGGATGTTTTGAGATTTCCTTTGTCAATGCAATTAATCTAAATCTCTTCACTTTAGCCTCAAGCAGACTCTTCAGACAAGGGCAAAGGGCAAATAGCAGCTACATTCTTCAATAAACTATCCTAAGAACAGTTTCTAGGGCACACAGTAGAATTCTTCTCTAAAACCTCTTGAGCTAGACCCTCAGTGCCACTGTCTTCCGTGCTTCTACTAGGATGGCCCATTAAGCATTAAGTCCCAACTAAAGCATCCCACTCTTTCCACAGTCCCCAAACCCACATTCCTCCAAACAAAAGCATAGTCGGGCCTATTGCAACAATACCCCACCTCCTGGTACCAACTTTCTGTCTCAGTTTGGGTTTCCATTGCAGTAAAGACATGACCAAGGCAACTCTTATAAAGACAAACATTTAAATGGGGCTGGCTTATAGTTTCAGAGGTTTAAACCATTATCATCATGGTAGGAAGCATAGTAGCATGCAGGCAGATGTGGTACCTCAAAGCCCACCTACTTAGTGACTCACTTCCTCCTAATACTGCCACTCTATGGCCAAGCATTCCAAACATGAATCTATGGGGGAACCAAACCTATTCAAACCACTATAACCTAAACCTGAATAGCATAAGCAACTATGAAAAATAAGCCAGCAGAATGCTCTTAATCCTGGAATGGAAACCACACGATTAAAGAGGTAAACATTCTCAGACACAGTTATATGCTTTGCTATTATTTTGATATACCCTCTCTTTTTTGTGATGGTTATGTACTTGTCTTACTCTCCACTGTATTACTTTTATTACACAGCACACATTCTTAGATCAACCATTAAACTTTGTCATTTTTCATTTCCTAGTGTTTCTTCCCTTCTCCTGCAGTCAATGATGTGCTATGTTTAGGAACAAGAACCCAACCTAGTAACAGTTACCCTTACCCTTTGACTTCATTTTTCTATCCTGTCCACAGTCAAATCCCTAGAAAAGCTAGTAAGAAGTCCAGCACTTAGGAAGCAAAGGCAGGCAGATCTTTCTGAGTTCAAGGCACACTCTACATAGTGAATTCCAGGTCAGCTAATGAGACTCTGTCTCAAAAAGAGGAGTTGGGGGAGAAATGGACATAAGATGGCTCATCTGAGAAACACTCCCCTCAAACCCGTATCTGACAAGTTATCCTCTAACCTCCATATGCACGATGATGTGGATACGAATTGATACTCAATGAGTACTAAAAATGTGGTACAGCAAGATGGCATAGTAGGTTAAGATTGCCTACTGCCAAGAGAAATGACCTGTGCTCAACCCTGCTACAAATTGTCCTCTGATCTCTGCATGCATGGTATGGTAAAAGAGAGAGAGAGAGAGAGAGAGAGAGAGAGAGAGAGAGAGAGAGAGTGTTTGTGTACGCGTGCCCACATAAACACACACACACAGATGAATGGATAGATAGTTTCTTAAAAAAAAAAAAGAAACGAATTAAAGATGTCAAAACACGTTTAACAATAAAATATTACATTTTTAACAATAAAATTTTATGCATAGAGCCAGAGTGGTGTTATACACCTTCATTCCCAGCACTTGGGAGGCAGAAACAGGTGGATCTGAGTTCAAGGACAGCCTAGAATACAGAGCAAGTCCCAGGACAGCTAGAGCGACACAGAGAAACTGTCTCAAAACAAAACAAACAAATGAATATAATAGAATTTTTAGAGTTTTTTTAATTGTTCTCTTTACTTTTTATCATGTGTGTGTGTGCATATACTTGTACAGGGATATGCACACACTGGTGCAGGTGCCCATGGAGGTCAGTGGTATCAGACCCCCTGTGTAACTAGAATTACTGGTAGTTGGGGACCACCCAACCCCCCTGTGTAACCAGAATTACTGGTAGTTGGGGACCAACCAGTATGGGTGTTGGGAACCACACTCAGTTCTTCTACAAAAGCAGTTTGTACTTTTAACTGCTGAGCCATCTTGACAGGCCCTGGCATTCGTAATTTAGTAGAAAATGCACTCCATTGAAAGCCAATGTTAACAAATGACTAAAAAAGTCTTTCTTTGTTGGTACACTACCCTACAGTAAACAAGGCCCTAACTTAAGTTACTAATTGGCTGAAGAGTTTAAATAATGTAGATTAAGGAAAAAGGACTATTTTCTTTCTCCATCCTATCTTCCCAATTTATTCTATTTATCTAAGAGAGCATCTGAATAATTGTTAGAGCCTAGATTATGTAATCTAAATAATCTCTGGCCCAGTAATGTGGCTCAGTGGTAAGGGCACATGCTGCCAAGTCTGACAGCCTGACTGATCCTCAGAACCCACAGATTAGAAAATTAACGGCAGCAAGTTGTCTTCAGACCTCTACATCAATGCTGCAGTCCACAGGGACCTGCACACACCAACAGCAAGAATTTTAAAATGTGCCTGGGCAGTGGTATAGCGTGCCTTTAATCCTATCACTGGGGAAGCAGAGGCAGCTGGATCTCTGTGAGTCCAAGGCAATTCCAAGACAGCCAGGGCTACACAGAGAAACTCTGTGCTCAAACAAAATAAAACAAAACAAACAAAATGCATCTAAAGTACTTTCTGAGGCTACAATTTCAAGACACAGATGGAGTTCTAGCATAAGGCCTTCACACCCAGGAGCACACAGCCAGTACAATCTAGGCTTAGTGGGATAGTTCAAAAGTGGGAGTACAAGAATTAGGGATGAGGTGGTCTGAAAAGAGTTGGGGATGAATATGATCAAAATACTTTTTATCAGCTGGATGGCAGTGGCCCACGCCTTCAATCCCAGTACTCAGGAGGCAGAGGCAGGTGGATCGCTTGAGTTTGAAGCCAGCCTGCCTGGTCTACAAAGGGAACTCCATGATATATATATATCCCCAAATTTTCAAAGAATTAACAAATTGTGAAAATACATTTTTTTTTTCTTTTCTTTTTTCCGTAGCTGGGGAATGAACCCAGGGCCTCAAGCGCTCTACCACTGAGCTAAATCCCCAACCTGTGTGAAAATACATTTAAGGACTTAGCATAGTATCATTTCTCAAAAAAAGAACCAAGAAATTTGTGATTTCAATTATTTGTCTTCAATTAAAAGAAAAATGAGTCTTTACTGTCCACCCTGTATACAGTCTGTGTTCTTAGAAAACTGTCAGGCTTGCTTACCATATCCTCCTGCACACCTATCACACACAATGCATAGATAAACAATACACAGTCAGTAAACTACTAGTAACAACTGGCTGTTTAAATAAAGACTAGATTAAGTCTAAGGGCTGAAAGCTACCGCCCCCCAAATAGGACTCACCTCCCTAGTAGGAACTTTCATCCCTCTATTGTGCCGCTCCAATTTCCCTCCTCTTCTCTGGTAACAGCCATCGGCCATGACACCTCCACCACAATCACGTCTCCAGTACCCTTGCCACTACTCTAGTCCATGATGAACCACTCGGCAGCTAAGGGAAAAAAGGAAGGAAAATCTAATCCTACTTCACACGCCACCTTGCCCTTGATTCACCAGTCTATAAAGCAAAATGATCTTGCAGTAGTGGGGGGTGAGAAGGAATCAGAGCTAAGGGACAAACAACAAAGCAAACAAGACAAAACCCACTGTTCTATCCTGACCCCAACCCTGGAACAACAAGTCTCATCTTCTTGGGTGTTTTGTTGTGGTTTTAATGTTTTGAAACGGAGTGCTACACGGTAGCTCAAACTGGCCTCTGCTTTAAAGGGCTGGGACTGTAGGCATGAGTCCCCATTCAGAGCTCTTCCAAACAGCACAACACTGCCAAGGTTGCTCTATTAAGGCACCAGGCACACATACAAAAATATTTACACAAGCAAAACACACTTTAAAAAATAATTTTAATGGGGTTGGGGATTGAGCTCAGTGGTAGAGCACTTGCCTAGGAAGCGCAAGGCCCTGGGTTCAGTCCCCAGCTCCAAAAAAAAGAACCAAAAAAATAATAATAATAATAATAATTTTTATTTTAGAAAAGATACCTCTACTCTATTTCTCAGCTTTAGAAATTAAGAAAAAATCATACATTACATTTTTAAAATTAATAAATAGTAAGGAATGGACAGATGCAGTGTTGTATGCCTTTAATCCCAGCATTCAAGGAGCAAACACAGAATCTGTGAGTTTAAAAAGACCTTGCCGGGCTGGAGAGATGGCTCAGCGGTTAAGAGCACCCAACTGCTCTTCCAGAGGTCCTGAGTTCAATTCCCAGCAACCACATGGTGGCTCACAACCATCTGTAAAGAGATTCGACGCCCTCTTCTGGTGTGTCTGAAGACAGCGACAGCGTACTTATATATATAAATGCATAAATAAATCTTTAAAAAAAAAAAAAAGACCTTGCCTCAAAAAAAAAAAAGAAAAGAAAAAAGAAAGAAAAGAAAAGGCAAAGGAGGCTAGGCTAGAGAGGTGTTTACCAGTTACGAGCATACATTGCTTTTTCATCGATCCAGAGTTCAGCCTGCACTCACTTTGGGAGACTCACAACAACCTGTAGAAGATTCAACACCTTCTGACTCTGTTGGGTACTGCATTTACATGCACATACACACAGGCACATAATCAAAGATAAAGTATTTTTAAATTTATGTTTCAGTGTTTGCCTGCATGTATATGTATGTGACTTACATGCAGTGCCCAGGGAGACCACAAGAGGGTACTAGATTTCCCTGGAACTGGAATTACAGATGACTGTGAGCCACCATGTGGGGACTGGGAATAGAACTAGGGTCCTCTGGAAAAGCAGCCAGTGCTCTTAACTGCTGAGAGTGAGAGAGGGGGAGAGAGAGAGAGAGAGAGAGAGAGAGAGAGAGAGAGAGAGAGAGAGAGAGAGAGAGAGAGAGAGAGAGAAAGAGAGAGAATATTAAAGGAATAAGTTGAGAAATGATTAAAATCATTTAATTTCCAAATGATTGTGTTTATATACTTGCCTTTAGTCAATTTCAGACCTACACTTCTTATTTATTTTTAGATTTATACATTTTATTCTGTGTTTTTGCCTGCACGTATGCTTACGTTCCAAGTACAACTTGGTGGTGCCTTTGGAGGTCAGAAGAAGGAACTGGATCTCTTGGAAATAGAGTTGTAGATGGTTATGAACCACCACCGTGTGGGTGCTGGGAACTAAACCTAGGTCCTGTGCAAGAGCAACAAATGCTCTTAAGCACTAACCACCTCTTCAGTCCCTAGACCCAGTTTACTGTCCTAAAAGGTAGTTCTCATACCAACTCCCATCCCTACCCTCAACCTTTATGAAACCTACTGAGTCACTTTACTTCATTCGCCTCCATCGAGAGAGAACCTAGAGAGGTGGTTTGGCAGCTCTGTCTCCCAGCCCCACACGGTAGCTCACAACTTAAAAGTCCTAGGAGACCCAGCGTCCTATCCTGCCTCCACGGACACCAAGCACACAGTGAGCAGCACACATGCAGGCGAACAGTCACACACATAAAGTAAAAACAAGTGTATCTAAACAAGTACGAGCCAGTTAAATAGCTCAACAGGTAAGGATGCTTGTCACCCAGCCTGACCAGTTAGAAGTTCTATTCCTGAGACCCATGACAGAACCAACTCCCTGAAATTGTCCTTGATTTCCACATGTATGCTGTAGCAACCACACATACACCATAAATATTAACTCCATAAATACACATGTAAGTCATATATGGTTTAAGTGAATTTCTCATCTGGGCTGACAATGCTCCAAGGGTCAAAAACTAACAAAATTCCCAATACCACACATGAGAATCCCACCTTTCAGTTGTTGGTCAGGATTGTCCAAGAACTGCTAAAACATTACAAGCTACTGCTATTGCCTTTGGTTACCCAACCCCAAGTGGTAGTAGGTAAGTCCCTAATGCTGAAGATACCATGAACTTCAGACAGTGGGCCCAGACGCCTAAACTGAAACTGACCTGAAAGCCTCCCTAAGCACTACCTTCAGGGTCCCTAAGGTTCCACGAAAGCTGCCAAATGAAGGAGGCATCAGCCCTGCCTACCCAGTTATGACAGCTGAAGCAGTGACCTTTACGGTACAGTAGTGGAATGTATACCATTAACTCTCTAACTGGACTTAAAACCTACTCTTCGGAGAGAAAAGTCTTGCATGTTACTGGAAACCTAGCCAACTACCTAAGGCTAGTGGTCATGGACATTAGAAGAGAACTCGACTACCATTTACTAAGCCAGCACAATTCCTAACTGTATCCTACATACTTCTACCTATGCCACAGTTAAGTGTGGTTCTCACTCCTCATCAAGAAACTTCTCTTTGCAACAGGTGGGAGACCTTTACATAAAACCACAATCAATCAAGAGTCGTGAAGCCCAGTCACTAGATAGATAGATAGATAGATAGATAGATAGATAGATAGATAGGCAGACAGACAGATAGACAGATAGGCAGACAGACAGATCGATCACAACTCCTGTACCTAAGGCCCAGGGAACACTGAGTAAGAGAAGAGCAGAAAGGCTGTAGGGAGTATGTGAGAAAGTGTGGCTGCTAGGAATGTCAGAAGCTACACCCAGTCTCACCAATATGACTGCCTAAACATGAGCTAAACATGACACCCACTTTAATCCTAGCACTCAGGAGACAAAGGCAGGGAGGCATGCAGGTCTCTGAGCTCAAGGCCAGCCTAATCTACAGAGTGAGTTCCACAGCAGCTAGGACTACAAAGTGAGACCCTATTTTAAAAGAGAGTGATAGACAGACAGACAGGCACATACACAGACACACACAGAGACAGACAGACAAAGACAGAGACATATCAACAAGGCCAAGGGAAAACCCAGGAATGCTCAACCCTATACAAAAAAACTACAGCCAATTAAGGAATGCTAATTAGTGGAGAAAATAGTCTTCCCTGGGGAAGAGCACACCAGTCAATTATCCAATATACCAAATAATCATTCCTTAAAACATAACAAGTAACATTTTACAGACTAAGAATATTTATATATTTAAGAATCAATATGTATATACATATGTAACAACAATAAAAAAGAGGTCACAAATTTGAAAGAAAGCAAGGAGATGTATATGGGGAGGGCTTGAAGAAAGGAAAGGGGAGGGGAGAATGATGTAATTATATTATAATCTCAATAAAATATATTTTTTTCTCCATCTTTATTAACTTGGGTATTTCTTATTTACATTTCAATTGTTATTCCCCCTTTCTGGGTCAACATCCCCCTAACCCCTCCCCCTCCTCTTCTCTATGGGTGTTCCCCTCCCCATCCTCCCCCATTACCGCCCCACCCAACAATCACGTTCACTGGGGGTCCAGCCTTGGCAGGACCAAGGGCTTCCCCTTCCACTGGTGCTCTTACTAGGCTATTCATTGCTACCTGTGAGGTTGGAGCCCAGGTCAGTCCATGCATAGTCTCTGGGTAGTGGTACTAGCACACAACCTACACTCCTAGCACTGGAGTTAGGAGTTCCTGGTCAGGTTAGGCTATGTCAGACTCTGTCTTAAAAAGACCAATCGGGGTTGGGAATTTGGCTCAGTGGTAGAGCGCTTGCCTAGCAAGCACAAGGCCCTGGGTTCGGTCGCCAGCTCCGAAGGAAAAAAAAAAAAAAAAAAAAAGACCAATCAAGTACACTTAACTGTATTTCTATTCACACTTTGTGTCTTTTAACTGTAAACAGATTTTTTTCCATAGAGTATATTCTGATTACAATTTCCCCTATGTCCAACTGGTCCTAGGTCCTCCCCACTACCAAAATCCACACCCTTTCTCTCATGAGACTATAGGTATCACATCAAAGGGAAAAAAAGATGAAAACAAAGAGACTAGGACAAGCTGTTTGCCCAGAATCTTTAATATATACCATTAGCATTTCATTTTAAGTTGCCAAAGATAATTTAAAACTTTCCCTTTCCACAAGTAACTGTAGCTTCTGGAGTTCACAATGTTCCTGCATCCGTCTGGGCTTGCTGGCCTTGCTTACATCATGGCAGAGCTTTCTGGGTCACATGGCCTGACTACAGAAGTGAATACAATAAATGCATATGTGCATAGAGCTTCTCTAAGGTCTTCTTCTGCACCTAAAAATATTTCAGTCTGCATTACAACTCACTGGTAGAGTGGCAGGAACCTGACTGAGGTCCTAGCTAGGAGAGGAAGAAAGTTTCAATGCTGGCGTACCAGGTGAGGCTGAGCAATAAATAACTGACTCCATCAGTTCCTACAGTAGAACTTCCCCAAGAAGTCTGCTCTGCTCATTTACTATACTCAGCACTACAATGAAAAACCTTGCTCCACTGAGCCACAGTCCTTCTTCCTTTGTTCTTCATGACTTGAAACTTTATTAATATATGCATTCAGTGTTCTTCTCATTGCTGTGTGGAAGAATCTGACAAAACAACATAGGAAATTGTATGTTTTGGCTCACAGTTTCAGAGTACAGTCCATCATGGAAGGGGGAGGCATGGTAGAAGCAGCAGGAGGCAGCTATCCCACTGTTATCTGCAGTCAGGAAGGTCAATGTTCATGCTCAGCTTGCTTCCTCCATTTGATTCAATCCAGGACCCCAGCCCATGGGTTTGGTGCCTCACATAGTCAGGGTGGGTCTTCCCTCCTCAGTTAAACCTTTCTGAAAACAATCATAGGCATATCCAGAGGTATATATATTTCTATGGTGATTCTGAATCTTATCAAACTGACAATGAAGATCAACCATCACTTTATGTCTAAGTATAAGGCCTACTTTTATGATTATATGAATTATATTATGATTATATATTATTGAGCCCTTGGCAATCATTTCTACTTTTTTCCAACAGGGTTTCATGTTAGCTGTGAACTCTATATAGCCAAGAATAGCCTTGAACTTTGGATCCTCCAGCCCCTATCTGCTGTCAAGAAATGTTTTTTCGGACTGTTGAGATGGCTCAGCAGTTAAGAGTACTGGCTGTTCTTCCAGAGGATCTGAGTTCAAATCCCAGGGCCTTTGATTCACAGCATTAACAATGGCAACTTGCAACCATCTCTAACTCCAGTTCCAAAGGGACAAGGGATTGGCCTCTATGGGCACGGCCCTCATGTGGTACACACATATACATGCAGGCAAACCATCCACACACATAAAAGGAAGTCTTACAAAAAGAAAGAAAAAAATGTATTCATTACAGCAGGTTAAATTTTAGAACCACTATAACAGATGAAAAATATCCTTTATGGGGGCTAGAAAGATGTCTCTGCCATTAAAAACACATTGTTCTTGGAGAAGAACTGAGTGTGGTTTCCAGCACCTATACTGGGCAGCTCACAATCACCTCTGATCTAGTCTGACGGGATCTCATGCCTCTGGCCTCCATGGACACTAGCACATACCCCACCCCTACCCCCTGCACATATGCATTAAAAAATGTTTTTAATGTCTTATACATTTTTCCCCAAATTTCAGGGTGTATTCATTTGACAAAATGTTTCTCTTGTCTTCTCTAATCTCAGTTGTTCTTGTTCTTCTGACACTTGATAGTTTTGAACTCCGCTATCTCAGTAGCTCCACAATGAATCTATTCTGTACTTTCATCATTTCACCATCAAATGTCATCAATTATAGCTCAAAGGTGCTAAATGGTGCTTGCACATGTGCCTGTGTTTGTTCATTCTATCATTCATCATTGCTCAAAATCAAACTGCGTACTCTGCATGAGCACTGAACATGTCTACTGTTTGACAACGAGATTTCTAATATAAGACTACATTTAGCATAGGAAGTCCCCAATATATACTTTTTGAACAAGTAAGGAAAAACATTCTCCACACTACACATTTAAGTATAGCTGTACATCCAATGATAGTTGCTGATGTTAACTCAAGGTAAGTAGTATCAGCAGAGCATGGTAGTACACATTTCCAATCTCCATCTGCATTTACTGTGCAGATGCAGACAGATTCATCTGTTCAAGGTCAGTCTGGAATGCAAAGTGAGGTCCAGGCTAGCCAGGATTACCTAAGGAGACCTTGCTTTCAAAACTTAAAAAACGGGGCTGGGGATTTAGCTCAGTGGTAGAGCGCTTACCTAGGAAGCGCAAGGCCCTGGGTTTGGTCCCCAGCTCCGAAAAAAAGAACCAAAAAAAAAAAAAAAAAAAAAAAAAAAAAACTTAAAAAACAAAAACAACAACAAAAAAACCCATTAGCTAGCTCCATGTAAAGCATTGTCCAGCACTCTAAAAAGAATCACTTCTTTACCCACAATCACCCGTAAGTTTACTCCCTCCCCAAAAAGAAAATTAAAACATAGAGGCTGAAAACAGTCTGCAGACAACTGCAGAAAAGTTGTAATATGAAGATTACATGGAATCTATTTGAAGGAGAAAGTTACTTACTGCTAAAGAAAATGGAGTCAAATCAACCACTACCTACATATTTCTAGTTCTACGTTGATCTCAAGAGGGACTTTTCTATGTCAATTACAGGCTTGTCTGGGTTTTCAAATTCTAATTACTGTTACATGGTAATATCTTCAACCAAATTAAATGTTTTATTTAAAGACTAAAACAGCATTCCATACCCCCTTTCCTATTGTTCACAGTCCCTCCTATCACTTAATAAACCCATCTCTGCCAAAGAAAAATTCTAACAACCAGGGACAGCAGACTGTAAACCACAGTTAAGAGTTCTGGCACTATAGAAATGTGTTAAGAAATCGTGGAAATTTTAGTTAAATCCCTTAAAGTCGTAAGTAACTAGGTTGTAATGATGAATACAAATATCAGAGCAAGAAATTTTAATTGAACAGGAGAACAGGAGGAATGCCTGTAAGTAAAAGCTATCTCTTCCCCATATCACTTCTTCCCTTTAAGCTTCCAGGGCTTGTTTTCCGGAGTATTTTCCTCATCCTCCCACTCTATCCAGCCCATCCACTAGATTCCCCTCCCACAATTCTACACAATTCCACACAATTCCAGCACCCTCTGGTTCCAAACTGCTACTTCCCTTACCACCCCTTAAAGTGCCAGGCAGCCCCTCTACTAGGCTCCCCACATTCTGACGGCTCCTCCCCTAGGTTCCCCACCCCCTCATCACCAGGTTCATCCTGCCCCTCCAACCGTCTCCCGCCCCCAGGTTCCTTCCTGCCCTCCAAACACAGCTTCCCTGTCTCAACGTTTTATCTAATTCCACCAACTGACTCCCCGAACGCCCCGCTCGTTCCTCCAGCCCCTATTTTTACCAACATTTCACTGTCTACGCTCGATCCATTCTTTCAACATATGCATCAACGCAAAAACACCCCCACACTGGACTCCCTTGCGGATCCTCCATCTTTCTCCCTTTCTTTTGCTTCCTTTCTTTCGTCTCTCTGCATCCCAACCTCCTCCCAAAGAGTCGGTTCCCAGGCCAAGGTCTCTCACCTCATTCGGTCACTTAAGTGGTGCCAACCGCTTCATACAGGAAAATAGAAGCAATCACGTTCCCGTGGGCGCTTCCCCGCGAGTCCGGGCACTCACTGGGCACCCGCCCCAGCGGGAACCCTGCGCTCACGCACACACACGCACTGAATTCCTTGGGGACGAGGATTGGGGAGGAGAATATGCGTTCTCACACCGGCCTCAAACACAGACCACATCGCTACAGCCCTTCGCCATTTTGGTTTCCCGCGGACTACCGGTGCATTCTGGGAGCGCGGAGCTACTCCGGGGCCGAATGGCAGCTCTCCAGAGCCGCAGAGGGGCGGGGCCTGCGCGGCGAGCGCGGAGGAACACCGTGCCCTACGTCCCGGACCAGCGCTGAACAAAGAGGGACTCTTTAATGTCGCGGTGGGACTAAGTCCTTCTGCTGCCGGTGCAGACACAATAGTGAGCGCTGCCCTTCCAGACGCAGAGGCTCGCTGGACTGTTTTTCGTGTCCAACCTATCGTGCAGGTCTTTTTTAATGCCCTCAGAAATGGGATAATTGCTCAGTACATCTTCCTGGGGTGATTTACTTATGTGTAGAAAGGAAATTATTAACTAAAAAATTACTTTTCTTTTACCTCCACCTCGAGGCCTGCTATTAGAATTCCTGTCAGTGGGGAGGAGACCCTGGATGGCAAATTTTGTTCAATGATTACTCTCCAAATCAAAACTTATCTGGAATCTGTACGAGAGATTTTCACACTTTTCCCCCCCCTCTGACAATGAACAGGATTTTTTTTTTTCTGTTTACCTGCTTCGAGACCTTTCCTAATTGCAGTAAAATCTGAGCATACTCTCCTGCGAAGCAGTTGATCGAAGTAACTCTCATACTATTGCAGGCTCTTGTATGAGGCCCAGCTGATAAATGGAATGCATGCTTATCTCTTTGACTTACATTTAAATGCAACCCAGCATCTGTAGAAACACCTGTAATACCTTCATATTTTGGAAAATATTTCAGATTGATATTTTTTTTATCACAGATTATGTCACAGAGAGAGTACTGTATTTTCCCTCTGAAGAAGTACTTCTTATGATCTAAATTCTTTCCACTTGTATTTCAAGAGAAAGATCTATCCTCTGAAAACTCTGGCAAATAAACGCATTCATATTACACTGTACAGTTGTTTTCTTTTTCAAAGACAAGATCTACCTATTCTGTAGCTCTGGCTGTCCTCATTGTGTAGACCAGGCTGGCCTCAAACTCACAGAGATCTTCCTACCCCTGCCTCCTCAGTACTGGGATTAAAAGTCCTGAGCCACCAATCCTAGCTATGTATTATTCGATATTTTATTCAGTACATTTTAATCTCTCTGTGTCTCTCTGTCTCTGCCTCTGTGTGCTCTCTCTCTCTCTCTCTCTCTCTCTCTCTCTCTCTCTCTCTCTCTCTCGGGATCTTATGTAACTAAAGCTGACCCTGAGCTCCTGATCCTCCTGTCTCTGTGATTGCTGTTACTGTGGGTATAAACAATCACACCCAACTCAAATGTTTTAAAATATGTTCACGATTTCTCCCCACTCTTCTGATTTTCTTTTTTCAGCAGCTTCGCCATATCCAGCTTCCCAGTCTCACTTCACTACAATTCCATCATCTCATAGTTTGGTTGTTGTTAATGTTTTGAGGCAGAGTTCTTATGATTCCCAGGCTGATCTTGAACCCCTTAATCTTTCTGCCTTCACCTCCCAAGTGCTGTTATTTCAGATATGTCCTACCACACCTGGCTCATTATAAACCATTTCCTTAGAGATTTATCTTCAATGTATTTCCTATGTTGGTTGAGGGTTTTTGAATGAAATAAAGTAGATGCAGTTCAAACTGGATAAATATAATTATACCCAAAGAAGTGTTTTTGCTCTGCAGCCATATCCAATTTTTGAAGATGAGTTTGGGATAGAATTTGGTCTAATTGTTTTCAGGATTCCCGTTCTGTGATCACAAAGTCTCATATTTATCATTCCCTGTAACTCAGTACCTCCAAGCAGCCACTGCAATCTCAAAAGCTCTTAACACTGCTCCCTCCCCTCTTACCTCAGAGTAGGCCCCGTTGTATGCCTGAACTTCATAGAGGAGTAAGCCCATACTTTTTACTTATACATTTATAATGAAAAAATTAATTTATATATTAAATGGAAGAAAATGTCAATAATTATAAAATTATAATATATTGTAATAAAAATCAGATGGATGTGGTGGCTTTTACCCATAATCCCTGCACTTGGCTGAAATGAGAGGACAAGCATGTAGCCCAGGCTACACTGTGTACTTGAGGTTAACCTGGACAGAGTGAGAATCTGGCAAAAAAAAAAAAAGTGAAAGTGGTCTCACCATCCTTCCTCTCCTTTCTTCTAAAATTTCTTAGAGTTCTGAGCAATCTCAGCTTTTTTTAAAAAACTTTTCTTATTAAATTGAGAAGTTTTTACTTATTAAAAAAACTACTTTACATCTTCTCTTTGGTTATACCCAAATTTCCAACTTTACAACTCTTGCAAGTTTGGAGCCTTTACTAAGTAAAACAAAAGTTACTTGAGCTAGCTGGGAAGTGGCAGTGCATGCTTTTAATGCCACCAGCACTCAGGAGGCCAAGGCTGACAGAGCCCTGTTGAGTTCAAGACCAGAGTGGTGCTACAGAGCTAGTTTCAGGATAGGCAGGGCTACACAAAGAAACCCTGTTCCAAAAACAAAAACAAGCAAACAAGCAAAAATGTTATGTGAACTGTAACACCGCCATTCAGGACAGCTGCTCTGAAGACAGAGAGACTATTTACAGTGTAGCAGGGAGTATAAACAACGTGGACATGAGGTATAAAGGGACCATTCTCATCCCAGGCAAAGCAGCATGCAACACTGTGAGACTTCATAAACCTACTCAGAACAGTGTACAATTTAAAATTTACAGTGGGTGCTAGAGAGGTAGCTTGACAATTAAAGGCACGTACTTCTATTGCAAAGGACCCAAGACCCATTCCCAGCATTCCCATCAGCTGGTTCTCAACTCCCTGTAACTCCAAGGGAATCTGACATCTCTCGCCACCTCTAGAACTATACACACTCATGCACATGCCCCAACACCAATACATTTCTATTTATACATATCCATAAATACACATATTTTAAAAGTAGAGTAAAAGTTATCTTTATTTCTGGAATTTTATTTAATATCTTCAGGTCGCAGTTGAGCTCAGATGACTGAAATCTATGAGGCTGGGATGAAAGTCAACTGGCAGGATGCAGGGTGAGGTTCCAACCCCAGTACCAGGTACACCGGGCATGGTGATTCTCACCCGTAATCTCAGCACTGGGGAAATGGAGGCAAGAGATAAGACATTTGTTATCTTTGGTGACAAAGTGAGTTTAAAGCCACAACAGGCATCATAAGACCCTGTCTCAAAAATAACAAGAAATAAAAACCCAGCATGGCAATGATCAGTGGGAAAAAGTGCTTGCTGCACCGGATGGCCTGAGTTCGATCCCTGGATTCCATAGAGAAGCTAGTCAGCTCCCAAGAGTTGTTTTCTGAAATCTACAGGAGCATGTGCAAACCCACTCTCTGTCATTGTGTGTGTCTGTCTGTCTGTCTGTCTGTCTCCTCTCTCTCTCTCTCTCTCTCTCTCTCTCTCTCTCTCTCTCTCTTACACACACACACACACACACACACACAGAGTAATAATATTTTTTAAAAAAAAATATGATAGATGGGGCTAGAGAGATGGCTCAGAAGTTAAGAGCTCTGGCTGCTCTTCTAGAGTACCTTGGTTTAATTCCCAGCACCCACATGGCAGATCACAACTGTCCTTAGCTCCAATTCTAGGAGGCAAAACACCAATGCACATAAAACAAAAATGAATAAGTCTTTAAAAAGGGGCACTGACTGCTCTTCCAGAGGTCCTGAGCTCAATTCCCCAGAATAGCTGTAGTTATTTTGTGCCATATTGTTGCTGTACCATGCCTGCCAGTCATTGACACCGAAAAATAACTTGACTCAGAGCAGGGTCATGCTGACCACATACCGTGTTTTGTTCTGTAAGGTTTATTAACCTTAAGAAATTCCACAAAGCTTTACAAGAGACCCATCAATCCAAAGGTCAATATGAACTGTTATGTCTAAAATATCTTGAGTCAGAGCTGACCACTGAGCAGCCCTTCCTGCATCTATATATGACCTCACTGTGGCTTTTGTTTCTGGCACTGAAGAATATTATTAATAACCCAAAAGGTTATGATTATAATATTCATACTTTGTCATCCCAATGTTCTGAAATTCCCCCCGATCACCACCCATCTATCACCACCACCTTACTCAGGACCAATCACCCTAAAGTTAGCAGATTATACTTTGCCTAGTAAGCTAACTGCTCCCTTCCTTGCCCTTTGAACTTTTGATCTTGGGTTTTTCCTGTAAAAAGTCTACCCTGAGATCAGACTGCTACCAAAATTAGGCTTTCTAGTCCTTTTTTGTGGTTCTGATCGTTCAGTTTTAATGTGTTTGTTCAATAAATTATTCTTGCTTAACTGAGATCAGCGTTTTTATGGCTTGAGTGACGATTCCCAAACCCCCAAAACAGAGAAGTAACCTATCAGATGGTGCGGAACCTGGGAGAAGTTGAGTTGTGGCCCTGCCATAGTGACTTCATTCATCCCTCATCCCAGAGTTTGAAATCGAACAATGAACATAAAGTTAGAACAAACATTTAATTTAAGAAAACTGGTACTCAGAGTTCCAGAGACAGGAAAGGGGTCATGGTTAATGTAACAACAAAACCTATAATCCTGGGCTTCGAGTTTTGTACTAATTAAGCAAGATGTAATAGAGTCAGACTTTTAAGAAGAAATAAGTGTCAAATCCCTCAAAGGATAAAAACAAAGTAACTCGAAGAGTAAACTGTAATCTCTATGTGGTTATTTGCTTCTCAAATGTTATTTCTTGTTTCTTCTAAACACATAATGAAACTCTGCTCCTGCTGTTGAAGTTGGCCTGTACCTTTGACCTAGAAAAGGGGAGAAGTAATTTCTATAACAACAGACTTTTCTCTGTATCGTTCCAATTTTAGTATATGTGCTGCCGAAGTGAGCACAGCCTAGACTTTTAAAGACATCTTTGTAGGATTAGGTTTTTCAAAACCTGCTTTTAATGGGGGTTTTTAAAGGCTTTACCCTCCCTTCTAGCCCACCACCCACCAGAGGTAGTGAAGAGGAAAGGTTAATAGAGCAAAGAAGCATGTGAACCTGTTTAGAGCAAATCCGATCTGTGTTGTAAGGATATCAATAGTTCAGTTCACACTAATCAACAGTGGCAGCTCGATCCACTCACAAACACCATTCAGGAGTCAGCAACAGCAGGACTTAAAACACCATTCACAAATCAGCAGTGGCAGGTTGACCCAGAAGAGACTGCTAGGCTCTGCCAATCAGCCCAAGTCTGCAGAAGTGGCAAGAAACCACTGGAACACCACAAGTTTTTTTTGGTGTATTTCTCTCTATGATGTCATGACAAACAATGACCACAAGCACGGTAAGGTGTACTAATTCCACACAGCCTCGTCCACTCTCTGGTATATTTGTACCCCTTCCAAACATCAGGTGTTCTCTCAAGTGTTCAGTCTAGCAATATATCACATGCCCTTTTCCCAGGTTGCTTCCAGAAAACTCACATATCTGTTCCCAGCAAAACATCCTCCCCTGTATCTGCTTCAGCAAAAACACCCTCTCTCATTTGTCTGCTTCGCCAAAAACATCCTCTCATAAGAGAGTTTCCAGAAAAACATCACATGACACAACTGAGTTTGCAAAAGAAACTAGTGTAAATCATGGAAATTTGTGTTGGCATAGGATGTTGTCACTTTAGGTCCCTAAATGATGACAATAAGCAGACTAAAATCGTGCAACGATGACCACAACCAAACAGCATTTATTAGCTCCTTCCCCATTCCTCAGTCATTCTTTTCGCCTTCAAACTGTTGTTGCCATAGGTTTACTTTTCTATGAGTTCCTATAAATGTATTTAAACATTACTTGCATACTACCCCCTCTTGCACAGTATAATGCCTTTGAGGTATATTTGCAGAAAACTGTTCAGTGTTTTGGTTTTTTTTTCCTTATTATTTATGAGAACTCCACTGTATCAATAAACCACTTTATTTTTTACCTATACATATAAATCATTGCCAATTTTTGGCTAATGTGAATGACTCCACTATGAACACTTCTTTACAATTCTTTGTGTAGATATTTGTCTCTTTTTGTTGGTTGGTTGGTTGGTTAGTTTGGTTTGGTTCGGTCTTTTTGAGACATTGTTTCTCTGTGTAACAAACCAGGCTATCCTGAAACTCTTTGTAAACCAGGGTGGCCTCAAACTCGCAGAGATTTGCCTGCCTCTGCCACACCGCCAGGCTCTTTTTCTCTTTCTTTTTGAATTGATTCTCTGAGTAATTAGTGAGTTACATGATACATGAGTATCTGTCATTACTAAAGACACAGCCAACTAGACAGGGTAAGCATGCTGGTAATCCTAGTACTCAGGAGATGGAGACAAAAGTGACAAGAGTTTAGGGTTATTCTTAGCTATATAGTTCCCCCGTAAAAACATCGACTAGGGATATAGCATTAACACCTGTTAGCATGCCTGAAGACCTGGGTTCAGTCCCAGCTCTGCATAGACTGAGCATGTTGAAGAACATAGTAATGCCAGAGCTGGGGAGGCAGAGGTCATGCTCCTTGCATAATCAGCTCTATGCCTACTGGTATAGAAGAGACCCCAGCTCAAAAAAAAATAAACAAAACAAAACAACAACAAAAAAAGCAGGGCGGTGGTGGCATGCACCTCAGCCAGCACTCAGGAGACAGTAGCAAACTCTCTGAGAGTTTGAAACCAGCCTGGTCTCAGGGTGAGTTCCAGGACAGCCAGGACTACACAGAGAAACATTGTCTCAAAAAATCAAAACAAAACCAAAAACAAAACAAAAAAACAAAAAAACCAACAACAACAACAGTAATAAAAACCTTTTTGTTTTCCTGCCAGGTGGCACACTAGTGAAAATATTATGTTGCTGCCATGAGAAAATCTGTGTCTTTAACCTTCGTACCAATGTGAACTAAAAACCAATGACTCTCCAGGAACCCTCCCAGCTTTCTGAGCCCAATTAGAGCCGCCAAAGCACCTAGAAGCATGAGCTGAGCAACTACCCTGCTCCAGACTCTCCAGGGTGAAGACAGCCGCTAACCAGACCACATAACGCAAACTAATCTAATAAATCCCTCTTTAAGTACTGAATCAGAACATAGTCCTGGAACAGAGTTGTGTGAGATTTCTGAGCACTTGTGAGAAAACCCAAGAAAACAAGACAAGAGCCTTGAAGCCTCAGTTTCTTCAAAATCCCAGAATTGTTTTTTGGTTATGTTGATTATGTACCTCGTGGATAAGAGTGAGTTTACTTCAGACTATTCATTACGACTGGCTATTACTTGTTTATCTGTCTCTATGGAGAAAACATGTTTTTGGCACACGCAGATTGTCCTTGTGGTTGTATATACTTGACACATGAGAACTTCACCCATGTGACTCCTCTTAACTGTCAAGAAACCGACTTCTGATGTGAGAAAGTTCGATGAAATTCAGCTGCTTTTGCAGGGTTTTGGGTTGGTTGTATGTGTTTGTTTGTTTGTGAAAAGCTCTCAGGGAGAACTTTCCCTCGGGATGGAGACCCTCTAACTCCAAAGACCAGACCGAGACACCACAGGATGCAATCAGCAAGAGGATTTGGTTTATTGTCGGGATACACAGGCACAGGCACCTGCGGGCGCTTCAGTCACTCGGGGGACTGGCGCACCCCACGGAACCAAGGATGGGCTTTTATAGGATTTTGGGGAGCAGAAGCAAGCATACAGAAGCAGATGCATGGTTACAGGGATATAATTGGTGGATTCTAATATGGCAAGGGTTTAGCCCGGGGGCAAGTTTCCTAGCTACCTTCTTGAAACATAAGGACTGACTCGGCCCCCCAAGGGTTCAGCCCGGGGGCAAGTTTCTTAGCTACCTTCTTGGAACATAACGGCTGACTCGGCCCCCCCACCAGGGTGTGGGACCTCTCCCGGGGCTTTTCTCATTGTCAGGTGCTCAACGGCAGTCCTCCTGTTGCCAGGCCTTCAACCAAACACATCTTGTTTGGCAGCCGCTGTGTACTCAGTGTTCTAACCTTTCCCTGAACCAGTCATCTTAAGTACAGCCTTGTAAAATGGCGTTACTGCTGCTAAGCTGGGGTCTTTCATTTGTTTGTTTGTTTTTGTTTGTTTTTAATCCAGGGCCTCACAGTATGGATTTGACTGGTCTGAAGCTTGAATATTTACCTGTCTTTAAAATGTTAAATAGTTGCTACCCAGGGTAGGGGTGCAGGGGAGAGGCTGTGTGAGGAAGGTGCTGGGATCAGGATATAAAGTGAATAAGTAAATTAATGGGAAAAATGTCAAAGTGGCATAGTTATTCAAGCCTATGATTTTGCCACCTCTTGGGAGGCTGAGGCAAGAGAACTGTCTAATATTCAGTGTGGGCTACGGAGGTGGTTTTCATATTAAGTCTACTTTTTTCTAATGGTTTTGTTTTGTTTTGATTTTTGAGACAGAGTCCAGGCTGGCCTAGGTTTTCTTATTATTCTGCCTCTGCCTCACCACGACGTCTCTCAGTGAAGATTACAGGTGTGGGTTACTGAGGTGGATTGAGAAATGCCCCCTCCCCATAAGTTCAGGCATTTGAATACTTGGTACCAGTTGATGGCACTGTTTGGGAAGGTGATAGGAGGTGCACTCTTCCTGAAGAAAGTATGACCTCGAGGGCAGGTTTGTACAGCCTCACCCTACTTCCAGCTCATTCCCTCTGCCTTATTCTTGAGATCTCTCAGCTTCCAGCTCCAAAACTCAAGCTTGCCACTTGATGACATGCCTCCTTGACAAGATGGACTTGTATCCCTCAGCAACCATAAGCTCAAATGAACTCCTTCCTCCCCAAGTTGCTTTTGGCCACATCACAGTATCACAACAACAAAAACTACAACAAAAAAGTAACCAGTACAGCCACCGTGTCCAGCTTATAGAGTGCTGACCATCCTATTCAGGGCATTGTGCATGCTAGCCTGCCAACTGAACTACATCTTCAGCCTCTAAAATGAGATGATTTATATCTCACTCCATTTCATTCTCATTTGATGTCAAGTAAAATATACCATTGGTCATTTTATTGGAGAAAAAAAACCCTACAATATGCTTGCACATGTCCACCAGCTATTTTAGATACAACAAATAAATGAGGAACGGGGAAACAAAAGACTTGAGTACTGTCTTAAGACACCACGACCGCGGGGTTGGGGATTTAGCTCAGTGGTAGAGCGCTTGCCTAGGAAGCACAAGGCCCTGGGTTCGGTCCCCAGCTCCGGAAAAAAAAAAAAAAAAAGAACCAAAAAAAAAAAAAAAAAAAAAAAAAAAAGACACCACGACCAAGGTAACTTACAGAAGAAAGCATTTAATGGGAGCTCATAGCTTCAGAGGGTGAGCCCATAACCATCCAGGCAGGGGGCATGGGGACAGGCGGTATGGTTGTTTGAATAGATTATGGTCCCCATAGACTCACGTGTTTGAACACTATTAGAGGTGTTGCCTTGCTGGAGGAGGTGTGTCACTGTGTAGGGATGGGCTTTGAGGTCTCCTATGCTCAAGTTATGTCCAGACATTATCAGTCCCCTTCTGTTGCACAATGCCATGCTTCCTGCCATGAAGATAATGAATCAAAATTGTAAGTCAGTCTCAACTAAATGTTTTTCTTTATGAGTTGTGGTATCTCTTCAAAGCAATAAACTCTAACTAAAACAGGAAGGCTGTCATGGTGCTGAATCTGTAGTTGAGCGTGTTTGCATCCCAAGTCACAGACCTGAGGCAGAGAAAAGGATAACAGGGAATGGTATGGACTTTTGAAACCTCAAAGCCCATCTCCAGTAATATACCTCCTCCAACAAGGCCACACCTCCTAATCCTTCCCAAACAGTTCCACCAACTGGGAACCAAGTGTCCAAATTAACAAGCCTATAAAGCCCTAACTCATTCAAACCACTACAGCCAGTGATCAAATGTGGGGGACCAAAATTGTGAGGGTTTCGTTGTAGGGTTTTGTTTTGGTTTGGTTTGGTTTTTGGTTTTTGTTTGTTTGTTTGTTTTTGTTTTTAAGGTAAGACTCTCGTTATGAGCTGCTAGCTACCCTGGACCTTGCTTTGTAGACCAGGCCAACCTCAAACTTGCAACGGCACCATGCCCATCTGTGTTTGGTTTTTTTTGGTAGTGGGTTTTAGGGGGTTTTTTTTGTTTGTTTGTTGTGTTATTTTGGTTGGTTGGTGTCTTAGTTATGGTTACTATTGCTATGATAATAGACTATGACTAAAAGCAAATTGGTGAGGGAAGGGTTTCTTTGGCTTAGACTTCCACATTGCTGTTCATCACTGGAGGAGGTTAGGACAGAAACTGCATCAGGGCAGGGACCTGAAGGCAGGAGCTGATGCAGAGGTCATGGAGGGATGCTGCTTACTGGCTTGCTCCAATGGCTTGGTCAGTCCGCTCTCTTATAGAACCCAGGACCACCAGACCAGCTGATATCATGGAGGAATTTTCTTTCTTTTTTTTTTTTTTTCCAGAGCTGGGGACCGAACCCAGGGCCTTGCACTTGCTAGGCAAGCGCTCTACCACTGAGCTAAATCCCCAACCCCGGAGGTATTTTCTTAATTAAGGTTCCTCCCTGATGACTTTAGTTGTGTCAAACTAACAAAAATCAACCTGCACAACTAGTTGGGAACCTTTGCTTTTGCTTTTGTGAGACATGGTTATGATTAAATTTTTCATATCCTCTTTTTAATAGGTTCTTAAATGCTTTAATATTCCTTCTAGCCTATCATCCACCAGAGGTAGCAGAAAAGAAAGGTTTTTAGGATATCAGGGAAGAGGACCCATTTAGAAATTGTTCTTTGGAGCAAATCCTATCTGCCTTGTCAGGAAATCAGCAGTTCAGTTCATAGGAGTCAGCAGTGATGGCTTGATCCACTTGCAAACGTTTCGTGGATAAACCAGCAGTCTAGTTCAGTAGTGTCCAGATAGCAGTAGCGGCAAGACCCAGCAAGAACCCAGCCAAATCCGCACAAGTCAGCAGGAGGAATGAGGACCACCAGGGATGTCAGGAGTTCTCAGCTGTGCCTCTCTCAAGGAAGGGAAGATCAACGAAGACTCTAGCACTAAAAGCACGCCCCTCCCCCCAACCCTTGAGTCCTCCGGAGTCTTGCCTCTGCATGTGACTCTGAAAGTCTGTATCAGCTGACATCCTTCTGCCAATTGACCAGTGGGCGAGGACGTGGCAGGAAACCGCCAGCACATCATCTAAAGTCTTTTAGTGCCTGTTTCTCTCTATGAAGTCACGGCAAAGGGAGCTCAATTATGCAACATAAGGCGAACCAATACGTGTGGTTCATTAGCGAAGAATCCTTTTGTGTGTTTGCTTTAGCAAAATGTCCTTTCACCTGAGTCTGCTTCAGCGAAACATTCCTTCATGCCTATGCTTTAGCGGAACATCCTTTCATTTGTGTATGCTTCAAGGAAATACTTCTCCAAACAAAACGTCCTTTCATTTGTGTGGCTTCAAGGAAACACTCCGCCAGGTATTTGCCTCAGCAAAACACCATCCAACACAATTGATTTTCCAAAGAAAACAAGAGTTTCAATTTCATTATTATGCAAATAAGAGTGGCCCCAGATGTATTTCTCCCCTCCCGACTCAGCCTCCCTAATGCTGGCATTACAGCCTGCCCCAAAGTGCAGATTTACAACTGAAAATGTGTTTGTGGTCTGTAGGTGCAGAATTTTGGAGTGAAGTAGCATGTTCTCCTTTAACTAATACTGCTGTCTGCTGCTAGCACACATCGACTGTGCCTTTGTCCTCCATTGCTAACTCGGCATGACTGTCTGATTCCTTAACATTGAGTTAAGATCTTACAGGGCTTTTAAGCCTAAAATCCACAAACATCTGTGCCACGTTATTGCACCAATCAGGGTTTAGGGATAAGCGATTTTCTTGAGAACGTGACTCTGTCGTACACTTATCCTGTTCTCTTTGGTTTTTCTGTAATATTTAACTAATATTTATACCCATAAAATGACACATGAGGTGGGAGCTGTGTAAAAACCTGCTAGCTCAGTTAGGTAAGTTTGTTTGTTTATTTTCCGGAGCTGAGGCCCGAACCCAGGGCCTTGCCCTTGCTAGGCAAGCGCTCTACCACTGAGCTAAATCCCCAACACCAACCCCTTATTTTCTTAACTGTATACAAAATACCTACTTATGAGCCCGATTCTACAGCTGCTAGGTCTTGGAAAATCTTTCTGTGTCATACTACATGGCTGGTCTACCTTCTTCTCCAAACCTAGAAGGGCACTATAACTCTCTCTCCTAAAATCCTGTTTCATCAGAGTCCTGCGAGCTGCTTCTCTGTGGTTCCTGCAAGTCCAAGAAAGAGAATCCCTAGCTCCTGCCTGGAGCCTCTCCTAAGAAGTTTTTCTAAGCCAAAAAGGCACCCAAAGCCAGCCCCAAAGGCACCCAAAGCCAGCTGCAAAGACAGAGCCTTTCAAAGGTCCATTTGCTATAAAAGAAGTCTTTATCTCCTCCCCTTCCCCGCGGCAGGCTGAGATCCATCACCCTCTTGGAGAGAGGCACCAAGTCAGTGAAGCCCAAACCGTTTCACCTTTAAGATGGGGAAGTTTAAGACCATCCAGCTGACTTTGGCTGGGAGCAAAGAGCACAAGACCTCTCCCAAGCAATTTGCCTTAAAACAGGCGTGAATCTTCCTTCCATTCTTAGCATTCTTGTGAAGCTTTCAGAGGCGCACCCTCTTAGAGGACACACCTAAGGCATCTGACAAACGCCACTTCGACCTAGGCCCTCGTGCTTTCCTAACGTTTAGGTTTTCTATGAAGGCGAATCAAATATCCCATAACGATTTTCCATTCCCGGGTACAGTTAACAGAGGCAGTGCGAAAACTTGTGCCCACTGAGATTGCGGAGGAGCGAAAGGGCTTCTTGATGCCCTTTCTCAAGCCACGAGGCAACAGCTTCAAGGGCATCTTAGGG